>NC_052636.1:5638769-5938769 GCF_016161935.1 Mauremys reevesii
ACAAAGTCTCTGAACACAAGGCTAGAAAGAGCAGAACCAAAGGAGTCACTGTGGGGATTCCCTCGGACACTGACCCCACGGCAGCCACACCCCAGCAGGGGAATATGGAGTAAGAACTGGCTTTTCCTCTGTCTGATCCTTGTTTTGTTCACTGGAAAATGGTTCTGCCCAGGGGATGCAGCAATACATGTGTCTGGGTGGACTAGAGGCTAAATCTCTCCCTCCACTCATTTCTACCACTGCCCCTTTCAGTCTCTCCTTCCTCTGTCCTCTCTCTCTGCCCCTCTGTCTGGGACAGTCCCATTCCTGGGGGCTTTGCTCTCCCATGGCTGGATTTTCTCCTGGCAATTGATACGTGGGGAGGAGAAATGTGGAGGGGCTGTTTGTGCAGAGTCACTTTCTTGCCAGTCCCAGAACTTTCCTGAAGTCTGTCAGTTACCTAGAGACTCTGGCTCAGAATTTAGTATTAACAGGGCCCAGGCTGCCCGAGGGGCTAGGACCAGCTGGAGAAAGTCATCCCCTGGGCCGGGCAGAGAAGCAGCTTTAATTCAGGTCACTTCCCAGCACAGAACCCCGCTGGGGGAGCAGCAGCTGCTAAGCCTGGTCTCCCAGATCACAATGGAGGCTGCAGCATATGACCCAGGAAGCTGAACCCCAGTATCCTGAGCAGAGAGGGACAGAGTGTTTGAGCAGCTTCCCTCCTTTAGCTCTCTGGGGAGAGCAGTTAATGAGAGCCCCTCCTCACAGGGAGAATTGCTAATCTCATTAGCCCCACTGTCGATCCGGAGTCACTCCTTGTCTTTCCATACAGTGACTCTGGATTAACAATGGTCTCAATGAAAACAGAGTTCAGAAAGAATGAGTCCAGAACGCTGGGGAAGAGACCATTGTGCGGCAGTGCTGACCCCCCTCCCACCTCCATCTCTCCCCAGATCCAGGACAAGGACTGGACAATCTAGGAGAATGGAACTGGAAGTTCCTGCAGTCTTCAAGAGGGGAGAAAAGCAAAAATCTGTGATTTCACCTCACAGTGTTTGATAAGTGGCAAGAAAGTTACCACGGTGACTGGGCCTGGCCGGGGAATGTCGGGCAGTGCTTGGAGCCAGGATTCTGGCATAAGCTAATCAGGGAGAAGCAGGAAGGTCAGGAGCAGCCCCCAGAGCCCCAGCCAACCCCCCCAGATACTCCCTGGGACGCAGCCCCCAGAGTCCCTGGCCAGGGACCTCAGATACACCTCAGAGCCCCACCGGCCAGACAACCCCCACCAGACCGTCACTGACAGGTTGGGAATCCCAAAGGGTTCCCCCCACCAAGAGACCCCAACAGCCAGAGACCCCCAAAAGGGACCCCCCTACTGGGAACTCAGTCCTCACTGCCTGCCTAGGATCCCCGCCCTCCAGCAGGATCTGCCCTGCCCTTTGCCTGGCACCCTCCTCCTCCCTGCGGGATCCCCTGGTGCTTTACAGGGGCACCCCTGGCCTAGCGCGCCGGGATTCTCCCACACACTCTGTGCACTGGGCAGGGCAGCGATCCCAGGAGTCTGCGGGGAAGCCCAGACAGAGCCCCTGGCACAGCACCAGGCTCCTCTAACCCCTGTCCCGCCTCCCCAAGAGACGCCCACCCCGGCTGTTCTGCAGCCACCAGGCCCCCAGCGATACCCACCTCCAGGACCCACAGCCTCAGGGCTGGGCACATCACAACCACCCCCTGAAACCCCAAATCTCCAGAACCCACCAACCTCACTAGGGTACCCCCTGCCCCGCCACCCAGAGCCCCCGCCACAATCCCCTTCAGCTGCTATCTCCCCACAGCCCCACCCCACCCAGCAACACTGTTACCTCACAGTGCCTGAGAAGTGGATAGAAAGTGACCACCGCCCCCTGCTGGCCAGTCACACAGGCAGAGGGAGCCCTGGGGGATGTCTCTTGAACAGGAGTATGGAAGGCCTGGAGGGACAAAATAGATAAGAAATTTCCATGCCCTGTCACTAGCAAATAATGGCCACCATGGATCCACCCCAGAGGTGGCTGCATCTTAGCACTGCGGGAAGCAGCCCCTCACAGAGGCCATTTGCCATGGGGTTTGGGATACTTCTCAACTCACACTGCACTCAGAGTGACCTCCTCATCCCATGCCAGCTGCAGAAAAGAAAAGGGTCCAGCCAACTCTCCCATTACTAGCTGGGAACCACTGATCCCTGAACAGGGGGAGGCCTCTGGCTTTGATGTGTATTAAATATCTGGCTGGTCTCTTTCTTCGGCAAACATTTTAACAGAGGTAAAGGAGGGAACAAATGATTCGCAAAGGAGTCAGGAAAGATGATCTCTGGGCAATTTAACCCCCTGCGACCTCCAGGATGGAGAAGAACTCAGGGCAACAGGTTCCCTCGAAGGAAGAAGTTGCTGGGATTTAGAAACTCGGGTTTGGGAACAGCCCCAAAACCGAGAGGATTTTTAACTGACATTTGATAATGACATAGAAAAAGGCAAAACCTGAGCTTTGAGAGCAACGTTCAGAAATGAAAGAGTTCCCAATCTGAGAGATTTTGGATCCACTTTGCAAATTATAGAGAGCAAAGTGGAAAATCAGAGGGATTTTATATCAGTTGTCGATAGGAGGCAAAATCTGAGTGTTTCACATCAATATTTGATAAATGAATAAAGAGGAAATGGGCAACATTTGGAAACATTTTATATCCAGGTTCAAGAATCTGAGAAATGGTGTAAATCTGATATTTTCTTGGTATTTTATAATTAGAGAGACAGGGGGAAATCTCAGGGCATATGCAATTAGAAATAGACAACTAGAGAGCAGTGGGGAAATGTTTAGGTTATTTTATATGAATCTTTGAGATTTGCAAAGAAAATGTGTCACAAACTGCGTATTTGGTAATATGAGAGAAAACCACCAAGATCTGAGGGGATTTTATATTGCTGTTAACGAACTAGTGGAAAAGGGGGACTGTTGGACTGGATTTTATACGACTGTCCAATACATAAACACAAAGTAATGGTTCCCCCCACCCCCACCATTCCCATGGGCAGCAGGGAGACCTTTGAGGAGCTGATTAAAAGGGCAAGGGAGGGGGAGCTGAAAGGTCCCTGGATAAAGGAAGGGGGCAGCAGTGGGGGACGGGCGGGTGACTGGCAACTGATGGTTGGGGGCAACTGTGTTGGTAGTTAGGGGGCAACAACTGGGATTGGGAAAGGGGGGTCTGGGCAGTCCCCATGGGGGACACGTGCGCCTCCCTTCCCTGCCCTGGCAGAGACCCGGCATCTCCTAGAATATCAGGGCTGGAAGGGACCTCAGGAGGTGTCTAGCCCAACCCCCTGCTCAAAGCAGGACCAATCCCCAACTAAATCCCCAAATGGCCCCCGCAAAGAGTCAGCTCCCAGCCCTGGGTTTAGCAGCCCAGTGCTCCAACCACTGAGCCACCCCACCCCCACTCCAGGGGCAGCCATGTGCTGGGAAATGACTCAGGGCAACAATTTCCCACCTAAACAAGGACAAATTGCTGCAGATAAAATGGGTGGGAAAATGCCCCTCACTAGAGAAGATTTTAAACTGACGTTTGAGACTCATGGGGAGAACGGGGGAAATTGGGGGAGATGGGAGAGCGGATCATTGGCGGGGATGGGGGGGAATCGCCCCAGATTTTATAGCCCCGTGTCAGACACTGAGAGAGAAAAGGGGCAGAACTAGAGAGAATTTGTGTCGGGGGTGAGAGGCAAGTGGCACACACAGGGACAGGCCCCAATTAACCCCCCTCCCCCCTGTGCCTGCCCACCACTCCCCCCCCCCGGGAATTTCCTGGTTGCACAGAGACAGTTCAAACCCCGCGTCCCACTGACCTCCCCCCAACTCCAGCTTCTCCTCCCTCCTGACACCCCCATCTCCCCTACACCACAGGGGATCCCCACCAGACCCCAGTCTCTGCCCCCAAATCCCACTGGGGCTGAGGCAGCTCTGAGGCTTCTCCCAGGTTCCCGGGCAGAGTCACTTTCCTGCCCCCAGTGCCCCAGGGGTCTCTCACTCCCGGGGCTCCGTGGGAGGCTGGACACCAGGGATGCAGGACGGCAGGAATGGGGGTGACAGGCCTCCTGTTCCTCAGTCTCACGGCGGGACCGAGGGGGCTCGTCGCTCTCCGGCTCGGGAGCACTGGGAAGACCCAACCGTGGACGGGCCGTCGCTGGGGGGGGACGGCCCCGCGCAGGCGCTGAGCACGTCCTTATATCACTTCTGTGGCGGGAAAAGCGCTGAGGAGATGGAACGCTGAGGGCTGGTTTTGGCGGGAAAAACCGGTTTGGACTGGTTTGAGCCTGTCCCCTGCTGGTAAACAAGTCCCCTCTCAGAGCTGGAGTCCAGGGGTCAATAGTTCATATGCTCCAGATTGGATCTTATTTTAAAGCCAGTGATTTACTTCATAAACATCTTATTAACCAACTCATTGAACCTATTGAACAGTTCATACTTCTCACACCTAACAATGAGATAAAAAAAAGGAACACAGACAAACCTTGTCAGTAACGGCTAATGTCCCAACTCTGCGCTTGTTGCAGAGCTGCTGCTCAGGGACAGGAACCTCCTGGCACCCAGCCTCCACAATCACTCAGGCTGCACTTTCTGCACGACTAGGTGCTGGCTGAGGGGGGCGTGGGAATTGGTGGCCTCTGCTGCAGGTGATGGGAATCGCAGGTATTTAAAGCCATGGCCTAGAGGAGGGAAGTGCCTAACTGCAGAGTCTGCAGCTGCCTAGGGCCAGGGCTGAGGATTTAGAGTCCCTAGTGCCGCCGTTGCAAGGTTCAAGCAGGCTCAGCCCTGGCATTGCCGCCCCTCCTGCGGCTAGTAGCTGCAGCTGGCTAAGGCTGGCCTCTGGGAACTGGCCCCATGGCTGTAGCCAGAGAAGCTGCAGGTGGCTCTGTGACTACTGGGGCCATTAAGCTAGAGCAGCTAAAGACACTGGAGTTCACCTCAAGGAACAGAGGTCACCAGTAGGACAGGAATGTCAGGGGGAGCAGGGAAAGAGGGAGCAGGTCAGGCTGGCAGAGGGAGCTTCCAGCTGGGTGGGAGCATGTCCAAAGTAGAAAGGAAACAAGGGTGGGGAGAGGTGGTGGTGACCAGGTAGCAGACTAGCATGTAGATGGGAGCAGAGGGAGAGAGGCTGGTGGCTTCAGATTCCCAAGGGCTAAGTCCTGACTTTGGGGAGATGGTGTTTGCAGGTGGCTGGCTCACATGGCAGGATGGGGGCTGAGGGAGGGATCTGTCAGAACTGATCAGGTGTCTGCTGGCTTTAGAACTCTGAGGTGAGACTCGGACCACATGCCGTGACTGGTGACATGGGGGGTACTGGAGACATGGCTAGAGAGGGTCTGAATGAGGAAGGAGATAAATCTGTGGGGAGTCTCCTTGATCACTATGAAAGTTCTGCTCACTGTGGACACTGGTAAACCCACATGGGTGTACAGCTCAATGAGAAAACCCGGGGGCTGAGGGAGCTGTGTATGGCAATGCGTACAGTCATGTAGGGGTGTGTGATCAAAATGAAAAATGTCTCTGAGGTTCAGTACCGGGTATGCTATGGCACTAACGGCACTGCCCCACCAGGCCCACACTCGGAGCCCACAGTGACTACATAGGGGCCTACAAATATGTTTCGTGTCGGGGCCCACAAAAGGTTAATCCGGCCCTGAGTGCCTGAGCACTATTTCAACCCCACATTTTTGGGTGGACCTCCCACAGTGGGAGCTGCAGAGCCCTCCCCCGCAACACACACACACACACACACATATCCCTCCTGGTGTTGGGAGGGGAACAGGAGAAAGAACAAAATAAGCAAGAGAAGAAGAGAAAGGAGGGAGGGATGGAGGAAAAGGTGAAACAAAAAGGACAAACCCTAATGTCCCCAGTGATTCTAAGGGACAAAATCCCAGGTGCGCAATAAAATTCTGCCTCCTTAAGCTTGTGTTTTCCATGCCTAGAATTCAACTGTCACCAGATGGATCAGACTGAACAGGTTTCAAACCTCCAGGAGGCTCTTACCTTCTAAACAGGGACGGCTGTTTTCTAGTAAAATCTCTAAAAGGGAAGGAGAAAACTCGAAAGAGGTTCCTCCTGGCGCTCACGTCCGTGAACCCGAATACTCCCTCAGTCCTCAAAGAGAGACCTGGAGAAGGAGACTTGCTGGAGCAAAACCACAGGGGTCTTTGAGGTTTCCCTGGCCCCTCACCCCTGTCCTGCCTGGCTGATGTCAGCATCTCTCTGTGAGGTCACCACCTCCCCACCACCTTTGACCAATAGGCTGAGGTCCTGCCAAAGGCCTTTGTGATGTCACTGACACACCCCTCCCTCGCTGTGCCAATGTCCTGCCCCTGGCCAGGCACTTTGGAGGTTTGAGCTACTCCCTGTGGATCACCCCACTCAAGGAGTGTTCGTTCTAGGCAGCAAGCCGGCTAGACAGGGAAACATCAGACGCTGCTCCCAATGCTACACTCAGTTTTTCAGAAATTAGTCGACTTTATGGCCAGAAGAGACCATTAGAGCATCTAATCTGACCCCCTGTGTATCACAGGCCTCCAGTAGGACACCATAGCTACTTTTGGGGCAAACGCAATCCAGAAAGGCATCTGGTCTTCATGAAATGACATCAAGAGATGGAGAATCCATCACTTTCCTTGGTAACTTGTTGCTGTGGTGAATCATCCTCACTGTTGAATATTTGTGCCTTTGTTGTAATATGAATTTGTCTCTTTTCACCTTCCAGCCATTGGGTCTTGTTGTGCCTTTCTCTGCTCGATTAAAGAGCCCTTTAATACCCAATCCTTTCTCTCCATTAAGGCACTTCAGCACTTCAATGAAGTCACCTTTCAATCTTCTTTTGATAAGCTAAATAGGTTGAGCTCCTTCAATAGCTCACTAGAAGGCATTTTTCTCCAGCCCTCAGAACATCTGGTGGCTCTTTGCTGCCCCAGCTCCAATTTCATTGATGCCGTGTCACCTCCTGTGACATTATTGACATAATCTGTAACTGTATAGATCACCGTTGCAACCGCTGTTCTATGTTCGCAGCCAATATTGTAGAAAGGCTGTTGTGTAAGGGGTCTATGGAGCGGTTCTGATTGGCTGATTATAATTATGCTATCTCTAACTGTGTATCATTTTTGTAGTTGATGTTATGAATATTGGCTCTGTGCTGCCTGTATTTCAAACTTGTGCTCTGCTTCCAGGGAACACCCCAGCCAGACAAGTTGGTGTCAGTTCTGCCTAGCCTGCTTGATGGCCCATTACGGACCATCAGCTCTACAATCGACCCACTGAGAAAAGGCAGATATGCCTTGTGACTCAGCAAGCTATGCAAGGACCTGCCTATGGACAGAACTCTAAGGTTTTTCTATGCCATGTGCTTAGGGAGATGTATTTTCCATGCCCTGGTTCCTCGCTGACCCAGAGAGAACAAAGGAACACGAAAACAAAAACCTTCCCCCACAGATTTGAAAGTATTTTCTTCCCTTATTGGTCCTTTGGGTCATGTGCCAACCAGGTTATCTGAGCTTTTTAACCCTTTACAGGGTATTTTATGCTACCCGTAGCCAGTGGTGAGCTGCAGCCGGTTCGCACCGGATCGCGCGAACCGGTTGTTAAATTCAGAAGCCCCCTTTAGAACCGGTTGTTCCCGGAGGGACAACTAGTTCCAAAAGGGCTTTTAAATTTAAGAAAAGCTGTAGCAGCTCCCTGCCCTTCCCCCAGCCCCAGCTCACCTCACTCCGAATCAGCTGTTTGCCCGGGAAGCCTGGGAGGACTGAGAAGAAAGCAGCGGCTTCCTGCAGATGAGCTTGAGCTGGGGCGGGGAGCGGGGATGCCGGCGGGAGCGGAGGGCTCCAGGCGCTGCGCCGCCCGGGGAGGTCGCGGCCGGACCCTGGGGATGGGCGGCGCGGCTCCTGCTTCCCGGGTCCAGCTGTGACCTCGCCGGGCAGCGCGGAGTGGCTCCTGCCCGGCCCCCAGGTCCAGCCGGGCGGCGCAGCTCCTGCCTGCCGGTCGGGTCCAGCGGGGCGCGGCTCCTGCCTGCCCGGGTCCGGGTCCAGCCGTGGGGGCTTGGCTCCTGCCTGCCCGGTCCGGGTCCAGCCGTGGGGCTTGGCTCCTGCCTGGCCGGGTCCGGGTCCAGCGGGGCGCGGCTCCTGCCTGCCCAGGTCCGGGTCCAGCCGGGGCGCGCGCTCCTGCCTGCCCGGTCGGGTCCAGCGGGGGCGCGGCTCCTGGCTGCCCGGTCCGGGTCCAGCCGGGGCGTGGCTCCTGCCTGCCCGGTCGGGTCCAGCTGGCGGGGCGTGGCTCCTGCCTGCCCGGGTCCAGCGGGGCGGCTCCTGCCCCCCCCCGTCCGGGTCCAGCGGGGCGGCTCCTGCCTGCCTGGCCCCGGGTCCGGGTCCAGCCGGGCGGTGCAGCTCCTGCCTGCCCGGGTCCGGGTCCAGCGGGGTGGCTCCTGCCTGCCCGCCCCGGGTCCGGGTCCAGCGGGGCGGCTCCTGCCTGCCTGGCCCCGGGTCCGGGTCCAGCCGGGCGGTGCAGCTCCTGCCTGCCCGGCCCCGGGTTGGCCCCGGGTCCAGGTAGGACGGTAAGGGAACAGGAGGGTGTGTTGGATAGAGGGCAGGGAGTTGTGGGGAATGGATTAGTGTCAGAGCGGTCAGAGGGCAGGGAACAGGGGGATTGAATGGGGCAAGCGGGGGGGAGGCAGTCCGAAAGGAGAAGTGGTTGAATGGGGCAGTTAGGGGTAGGGATTCCAGGGACAGTCAGGGGACAGAGAGAAGGGGTGGTTGGATGGGGTAGGGGTCCCAGGGTGCCGTCACGAATCAGAGAAGGGGTTGGATGGGGTGGCAAGGGGCAGTCGGGACAGGGACGGGGGGGGCTAGGGCATGGGTCCTGGGGTGGGGGCTGTCAAGGAACATGGAGGGGTTGGATGGGGCAGGAGTCCCGGGGGCATGACCCTCAGGGGGTGAGGAGGAGGGACCCGGTTGTTAGCAGTTTGGCAGCTCATCACTGCCCGTAGCTATACATTTATGACACCCTGTAAATAGCAATCTGCAGAATCTGATTCTGAGAAAGGGCAGGGTGAAGGGAAGTGGCTTCAGCAGATTTACTGAGCATGCTCAATGCACCATAAGTAGCAAATTCCTACACACAGCAGTTACTCACACTACACCTGAGGCAGCATGAGGCAGGGGCTCCATCGCTGTCCAGACCCCACCCAAGAGCAGATCCCCAGGGGCTGCGAGACCCTCAGCTTCTGGGACCTGTGTGTGGAGTCTCTCTTCTGCCCCCCCAGGGCTGCCCCTGGGATCCCTCTGGCCCCTGGTGCCTGCAGCCTCTGGCCACTGCTCCAGCCCCTTCCTGGCTCCTTCAAGCCCAACCCAGGCTGCAGCTGCCACACTCACCGGGCCAAGGACTTTCTGAGGTGGGAACTAGCCCCATCTCTGCCAAAGCCCCGCCCCGAGGAGCTGCCCCACCCTAGGCTGTGCCAGAGGCCCGCCCCGAGGAGCTGCCCCACCCCTAGGCTGTGCCAGAGCCCCGCCCCCAGGAGCTGCCCCGCCTCTAGGCTGTGCCAGAGCCCCGCCCCCAGGAGCTGCCCTGCCCCTGCTCTGTGCTAGTGCCCCGCCCCTGCTCTGCCCCACAGCCCCGCCCCCAGGAGCTGCCCGCCCCCAGGCTGTGCCAGAGCCCCGCCCCCAGGAGCTGCCCTGCCCCGATCTGTGCCAAAGCCCCGCCCCCATTAGCTGCCCCGCCCAGTTTGGTTTTTTTTTTTGCCGGGGTGTGTGTGTGTGTGATCCAGATGGATTTAGTAGAAGTTTGGCTGCAGAGGCTCAGGGCGATTGAGGGGAACCCCCTGGGTGTCCCAGTGTTGGCCAGGGATTGTACAGCACCTAGCGCAATATGGGGTCCCAGAGCTGTAACTAGCTATTTTTACACTCAAAGCAAGAATATAAAAGTGCCTCCCCCTGCTGTGCCATCCAGCCCCCTTGAAACACCTCCCCAGCGCTGCCCAGCCCTGTGGAAACAATGTCCCCAGCACCACCCGCCCCAAAGAAACAAACCCTCCTTCCCCAGCGCCGCCCCACTGAAACAGGTGTGGGCCAAAAAGGAAGGTTGGGGGGAGGGGGAAGAAATGGCCCCCATAGGGTGACCAGATCACAGCAGTAAAATAGGACCTGCCCCCTCCCCGCTCGTCCCCATCATCACACCCCTCTTCAACCCCTAGCTCCCCGCTGGCCTGCTGCGTTCCTCCTAGTCAGTCCCCCACCCACCACTCGCCTCCTTTCACCTCCTCCCTCCCCGGCCAGAAACCCCCATCCCTGCCCCTTGAGCCCCTGCTGGCTCACTGCTCACCTCTGTGCCCACCTGCCACTTGCCCACCCGCTCGCCTCCGACTCGCCCGCCCCCCAGTATAAAGCCTCATTCAAAGACCCAGGGGTCACCATATTACTGCACACAGCAGTCACTCAGTGCAGTTGTAGATAAATCTCTGCATTATGCATTTTTGTATAACTTGCCTATGACTTTGTATTGAACCTTGGTAATATGTTATAGGGGGCCCCTAAGGTAGTGTAATTAAGGTAATAGAAAAATGTCTTTTTGCTAGAAGTAGAATAAGATCTTCCCCCCACTTTGTAATCAGTTGCCCTGTGGAGTGAATGAGGTGGGACTGAGGAAGGCGTGGAAGGCAGCACCTCCAGACAGCTGCACCCCTTGGAGAGGGGCTGGGAGCCCGACCAAGGCCAATCAGACATGGCAAGTGGGCTGGCTAGAGAAGAGCCAACACACTGACGGTCTCGGGGGTTAGGAGCAAGCACCTTCCTGTGGGAACCCCCTCTGTGCAGCACTGGGACAACCCCCAGCCCAGAGAAAAGCAGCAAAAAGGACCAACAGACACAGTCCCAGATTTTGAATCTGAGAGATTTGCCCCTCTCCATCCGCCGACTCGCAGCTGACCTCCTCACCCCCCCCGAGTATGGACCCCCCAGGGGTCACTATATTACTGCACACAGCAGTCGATCATTGCAGTACCAAATACGGAAAATGGCGCCCTCCATCCACCGACTTGTCGCTCGCCTCCTCACCCCGCCCCAAGTATCAGTGGCAGCAGGTTTGTAGAAGTTTTGGTGGTGCCCAAACCACTCAGAGCCTGCCCCCCCCCCGAACTCTTCCCCACACTTGCCTAAGGCTCTGCAAGGGAGTTTGAGTGGGGGGAGGAGGTCTGGGGTGCAGGCCCTGGATTGGTGCAGGGGATTGGAGTGTAGGATAGTTGAGAGGTTGCGCTCTGGGATGGAGTCAGGTGCAGGCTCTAGAATGGAGTTTGGGTGCTAGATGCAGGCTCCGGGCAGGGGCACAGGGTGGGGGTGGCTCTAGGCACCAGTAAAGTAAGTAGGTGCCTGGAGCAGCCCATTTGCAGGGGCGGCAGCCGGCAGGGATCCAGCCTGGGAGCTGAGAACCAACAGGGAGCCCTGGGAGCTGTAGTTCCTTGGTTAGCTCCCTGCCTATAGAGCCAGCCCTGGAGCAGGGAAAGAACCAAATTTCCCAGCATTCCCTTGGCTGCTATCAACAGGAAAGGGAGGGGGTGGGAGTATAGTAGCTGAAACCTCATGCTGCAGCTTGCTGAGAATAGAGAGGGGGGTGGCACTGTGAATGGGGAACAAGTGTGCCCAAGGAGTAGGCGGCTTGGGCCCAGAAGCAGCAAAATTAATCAAACATAGAACTGGTTCTGACTTATTTACTTAGCCTTAAAAGAGAACAACAAGGACCTGAGTCTCCTCCCTGTCAATAACTCCCTGCTCAGCTAATCAGGGTACAGACTGAGAACGGGAGGCTGAGGGTTCTCACCAGAGAGCCCAAAGGATGGCCCAGGTCACTGGTGGGGATCACTGCCCGAGCACTAGTTCAGCCCCACATTTTGAGCACTCTCCCGCAACACACACCCCTCTCCTGGTGTTGAGAGGGGAACAGGAGAAAGGACAAAAGGTGAAACAAAAAGGACAACCCGCAATGTCCCCAGTGATTCTAAGGGACAAAATCCCAGGTGCAGAATAAATTTCTGCCTCCTTAAGCTCGTGTTTTCCATGCCTAGAATTCAACTGTCACCAGATGGATCAGACTGAACAGGTTTCAAACCTCCAGGAGGCTCTTACCTTCTAAACAGGGACGGCTGTTTTCTAGTAAAATCACTGAAAGGGAAAGAGAAAACTCGAAAGAGGTTCCTCCTGGCGCTCACGTCCATGAACCCGAATACTCTCTCAGTCCTCAAAGAGAGACCTGGAGAAGGAGACTTGCTGAAGCAAAGCCACAGGGGTCTCTGAGGTTTCCCTGGCCCTTCGCCCCTGTCCTGCCTGGCTGATGTCAACATCTCTCTGTGAGGTCACCGCCTCCTCACCTCCTTGGACCATTAGTCTGAGGTCCTGCCATAGGCCTTTGTAATGTCACTGCCGCACCCTCCCTTGCTGGGCTAATGTCCTGCCCTGGCCAGGCACTTTGGAGGTTTGAGCTACTCCCTGTGGATCACCCCACTCAAGGAGCGTTCGTTCTAGGCAGCAAGCCGGCTAGACAGGGAAACATCAGACGCTGCTCCCAATGCTACACTCACTTTTTCAGAAATTAGTTGACTTTATGGCCAGAAGAGACCATTAGAGCATCTAATCTGACCCCCTGCGTATCATAGGCCTCCTGTAGGACACCATAGCTACTTTTGAGGCAAACGCATTCCAGAAAAGCATCTAGTCTTCATGAAATGACATCAGGAGATGGAGAATCCACCATTTTCCTTGGTAGCTTGTTCCTGTGGTGAATCATCCTCGCTGTTGAATTTTTGTGCCTTAGTTGTGATATGAATTTGTCTCTTTTCACCTTCCAGCCATTGGCTCTTGTTAGGCCTTTTTCTGCTTGATTCAAGAGCCCTTTAATACCCAATCTTATCTCTCCATTAAGGCACTTCAACACTTCAGTGAAGTCACCTTTCAAACTTCTTTTGATCAGCTAAACAGGTTGAGCTCTTTCAATAACTCCCTAGAAGGTATTTTTTCCAGTCCTCAGAACATTAGGTGGCTCTTTGCTGCCCCAGCTCCAATTTCACAACATCTTTTTCAAACGAGGACACCAAAACTGGAGGCCGTATTCCAGTATCAGTCTCACTGATGCCGTGTCACCTCCTGTGACGTTATTGACATAATCTGTAACTGTATAGCTCACCGTTGCGACCACTGTTCTATATTTGCAGCCAATATTACAGAGAAGTGGTCGTGTAAGGGGTCTATGGAGAGGTTCTGATTGGCTGATTATAATGATGCTATCTCTAGATGTGTATCATTTTTTGTAGTTGACATTATGAATATTAGCTCTATGCTGCCTGTATTTCAAACTTGTGCTCTGCTTCAGGGAATGATACCTTTGTTTAATTGATGAAAACATAAACTAAACACTTAGAGGATTGGAACTGATTTCAGCTGATGGACAGGTTTGCTAGGTTTTTATGCATTTGGACAGCAGAATGTTGAGTTCATTTCAAGCATCCTCGTATGGTGGAGCTCCTGAACATAATGGAGAATGGAAATGAAAATGTTTTTCTTTAAGAGGGCACCTGGGTTTGAACAAAGGACCACTTAATCTGCAATCAAACACTCTACCACTGAGCTATACCCCCATTACAGTAGGAGTATGGAATCATGATCTCCAGGACTTTGAAGGACAGACCCTGCTTCATCGAGCTCCTTTGCCATTCCCAGACCACAGGTGGTTTTAAAAATGGGGGTTGATTAAACTTCTTAAATGTGGTAAACACCACAACATGCACATCCACCAATATAGCTTCTCCCCATGACAGAGCTGCCACCTCCTGGGGAAGTGGATTGACTACACCAACAGGAAAACTCTCCCCCCCTCAGCATGGAGCAGTGGTTCTCAAGCTGTGGGTCAGAACCGCAAAGTGGGTCGTGACTCTGTTTTAACGGGGTCACCAGGGCTGGCATTAGATTTGTTGGGGCCTGGGGCTGAAGCCAAAAGTCTGAGCCCCCCAACCCAGGGCTGAATCCCTCAGGCTTTGCCCTACCCGCACTGGAGCTCAGTCTTTGGCGCCCCCCCGCCCCGAGTGGAGGGGCTTGGTCCCTCTTTCCAGGGCTACGTATTAAGTTATTTTGGCAGAAGGAGGTTGCAGTGAAAGGACGTTTGAGAAACCCTGGCATAGAGCATCTCCATTACTGAGCTGCAGCAGCATAGATTCACTGTTTGAAACATTGACCTGGCCTTAGCCTCTGAATATGTCTAGGCTTGGCTCCCTATGGCACTGTTGTGATCAGACCCTGAAAGTACAGCCATGGAGACACCACACACCAGCCTTGCCTAGCTGGCAAGGATCAAACCTTCACAGAAAGACACCCATGGTTTTCTAGCCCAGCTACCTAAGGCCTCAGCCACAACCACTTAACACAGGGGCCTTTCTACACTCTGGTTCTGTTCTCACTGAAGGGTCATTACAAATTGTTTGCTCAGACCAGCTTCCCCAGCACACTCACTGCTGTGCAGCTCTGTACGTGTGGCCATGGCTGAACAGCAAGAATTCCTGCCCATTTCCCTACTGTCTGGAGCATGATTAGTGTGTGTTTGTGGTTAATGATGTTGCTGTAGATTGTTCATTCCTGCCCTGGCAATTCAGACAGTCCCTTTTCCCGTTGTATTGCCAGCACCTCTGTGAGTCCAATAACAGAGGCAGGTTTTCTGGGCACTGAGATTTTTGAGGGCGTTGGTGGCTCCTTTCTTTCCTCACCCTGGAGTAAACTCAACTTTTTATTCCACCCTTGATGACTCATGGAATAACAACAGCAGCATGAAGAGGAGAGTGAATATCTCACTGCCAGGGGGAAGGTGGATGCATTCCCTCTGTCTGACCATTGCCATTGCAGGAGAGAAGGTTTCAGTGGAATCAGGGGCGGCTCTAGAGCCCAGCGGGGCAAGCACCTGCCTGGGGCGGCCCTTTCCCAGGGGGGCGGCAGGCTGGGCCGGTGGACCTGCCGCAGTCATGCCTGCGGGAGGTCCACCGGAGCCCGGGGACGACCGGACCTGCCGCAGGCATGACTGCGGACGGTTCGCTGGTCCCGCGGCTCGGCTGGCCCTCCCGCAGGACAGTCAGCGGGGGCGCAACCGGAGCCGCCACACCCGCGACCCGTCCCCAGCGGCGGGAGGTCCCGCCCAGCCGCGCGACCAGCGGACCCTCCGCAGTCATGCCCGCGGCAGGTCCGCTGCTCCGCGGCTCGGGGCGCCTCCGGGCATGATTGCTTGGGGCGGACAAATTTGTAGAGCCGCCCCTGAGTGGAATCAATGCCCTGGCTCAGACAATAGACACAGGGAGTTTTTGCTGTTAATGGATCTGTGCAAAGGAAATTGTGTGTCTGTGTGAAAATGAGGAGGGATATGAAATGCCCACATGGTGGTGCCTAAGGCAAAAGGGAACCCTAGAGGATTAGAATAGGATAAGTTCTCAAGCAACACGTTTCTTACTTTGCCCATCTGTTAGGTTTGATTATTATCTATGGAAAGATTTTGCCATTGGGTTGTGTTTTTACACAGAAATTGACATTTACCAACAAATATGTAATTCTGCCGGTGGTGAGTTTAGAGGGACACACTCACTCTTCCCACCCCCCATGCCAGGCCTGTGCTCTCCAGAATGTCAACTTCCCACAGAGCTGGGATCCTTCCCTCATCTCCCCCCAGACCACTGCCCCACCCCCACTTCTGGGGTCCCCTCCCAACACTGTCCAACTTCCCTGCTGGCAGGATCCCTTCCTATTTATTTCATTTCCTGCCTCCCCTCTGAGCGAAAGCTCTCCATTGTTCCCACACTGGGAACTGAACCCCGGCCACCTGGGTGAAAACCAGGAATCCAGATCACGAGACCACATGGGACTTGTATAGGCAATAGCACCTTTACACATTCACACCCAACAATTCAAAGTAACCATTCAAAAAAACTTCAAAAACAGACTTCAAAGAGAAATTGCAGAGTTACAATTGATTTGCAAACTTAACACCATTAATTTGAGCTTGAATAAGGACTGGGAGTAGCTGGCTCACGACAAAAGCAATTTTCCCTCTCTTGGTATTGACACCTCCCCATCAATTATGGGGAGAGGACCACATCCACCCTGACTGAATTAGCCTTCAACACTGGTTCTCCCCTTGTACGGTAACTCCCGTCACTTCGTGTTCCAATCTATATTTATGCCTCTATCTGCAATTTTCACTCCATGCATCTGAAGAAGTGGGCTTTTTACCCATGAACGCTTATGCCCAAATAAATCTGTTAGTCCTTAAGGTGCCACCGGACTCCTCATTGCTTTTAATACTAAGCTGATCTTAACCCTTTCAGTACCCTTACAAACTCAGATGCTTCTCACCACAGGCTGGCTGGTGGCTTTTCAGCCAGGCTCTCCCCTTTCATCAGCTCTTCAGTTGCTTGGTGTGGGGGTGTCTGTAGATGTAGGTGACAGAGAGAGATAAAGCCTGGCAAATGTCTCTCCTTTTATCATGTCCTTTCTTCCCTCATGGCTTTGCCCCCCCCCGCTTCAGAGTCAGGTGAGCATCACTGCGTCTCTCCAAGCAAGTCTGAGCAATTCCCCTGGGGTGTCCTCATGCAGGTGAGTCATTGCATTGTAGCTCCCTTGCTGGACAATGGCTGTCGATGGGTTGTTTGACACCCTGTCCGGGTGTTGGTTACTTTCCTTGCTGTTGCCACTGGGGAGCTAATATTTGGCTGACTCCCCGACCTTGCAGCACAGTGACAACCACACTGCACAATTCTCATAACTTCATATGCATGCATGGTAAACATCTATGGGTAGAGAAATGACTTTCAGCAGATCATATCCTTTCCCTGATACCTTACAAGTCATGCTCTATATGTAGGATCTCAATGATATGAAAATGAGGATTATGGGGGTTACAGCCGCTCCCCCAAAGGTATAGTATGTCACACTGAGATTCTATTTTCCTTTGTTCTGTAACAGCATTACAGGGATCCAATGACTGACCAATGACATTTCCAAGTGCTAAAATAGCAAGCGATGTCTGTCTCTCATTAGCCATCAGCGACTGAAGATGTGGTTTAATGAGCTGGAGCTTCAAGGCGAGGGTGGCTCTGTCCACTGCCTTCCGTTGCGCTGCTGGGCCCCAAGTCCCTGGTGGCCAATATGTGACTCTGGGAGAAGAGAGTGGGGTGGCAAGTGGCGGCAGGACTTCTGCCACCAGGGTCTAGCTGCCCAACTTCCTCCTGGTACTGCTGGCCCCCCGTCACCTTCAGGTAACCCAGGAACTGAGGCAGAAATAGGGCGAGGAAGCAAATAAAGCCGAGCAAGGAAGGCAAAAGTGAATCTTGTCTTCATGGGCCGCTCGCAATTACGTCCTTTTTCTGTGCCACAGCTGACAACAACATCCCAGACAGAAAAGCAGGAGGCCAAAAAGAAACCGAGCAGCTGCTGAAGTAGTTCAGTTGGGAGCGTGCTAGACTAACAGGCTCTTCTATCCCCCTTTGTGCACGGGTGGGATGTTTTCTGAAAGTGCAGCAGTTCCTTTAACTGCCACGAGTCCCTCATTTCAGGCTATGCAGCAGGAAAAGGCAGCATGGGCTTCTGCACTGAGTTGGCCCACCTGACCTTTCATTCTTCTCTTGCTCTTTGTCAGCAAGGGGAAGAAAAAGAAGCTCTCCCTCAAGCTGGAGTCACAAGGGCGACGTAAGGACGACTTCCTGAGTGCCCGCTCCAGTCCTCTGCTCTGCCAGCTGACCTATTGAAGGGCTGCCACCACTTTCTCCAGGTTTGTCCATCGGTCTGTGCCAGGGTGAGTAAGAGCCAAGCAGATGGAGTTTCTGTAGTGTAGTGGTTATCATGTTTGCCTAACACGCAAAAGGTCCCTGGTTCAAAACCAGGCAGAAACATGCTGGCTTCTTTTTCCCAGATCCCCTTGCTGTTCAGGAAGGCCTCCTCCTTCTCCTATTGGCCTGTCCCTGGGATAACTCCAACCCCTGCATGACAGAGGGTGCTGACAGCAGTGGAGAAAGCACCTTGGCATCAGGCTGGAGAACCTAGAGGAGTGCGGCGTGTCACCTTTTGGAGGCTTGTGGCTTGGCCTCCTCTGCCCTGGGAGGTTGGCCGGTGGAGGCCGGCTCTTCCTGCTGGCCTCCTCTGCGTGACTTGCCAAAGGAGGAAGTGAGGCAGGAATGGGGCAAAAGAGGAAAGTGGAGCTGAGAAAGGCAGGGCAGAAAGTAAGCACATCATTGTGGCTAAGTGGGGTTAGTAGAGCGTCACCATTCATTCTGCAAAGCCGGGGGAGGTGCGATTGGCTGCTGGGAGGCAGAACCCTGTGCCTGCCTGTTGGCATCCCAGGGGTGGCTCCTTGCAGCCCAGGAGAAGCGGGGTTCTGGGGGGAAGGAAAAGCAGCAATGGCGAGGCTGAGTGGGCTCCTTTCTGGCTGACATGGTGGGCTGTGGGGGGTTTGGGAGTTGCCTGTAAGCCATAAGTGGACTTGGTGGAGTGAAAACCGCTGCTCCGTTCTGGCTGACCTGGGGGAGCCATTAATGACTTGGGAGTGGGGGCAGGGCGCTGACTGTGAGCAAATGGGATCCAGGAAGCCCCAGCCTGCCCCTCCAGGGGCCGAGTCTTCTTCTTCTCTCCTGCCATGGGGAGCCCAGCCTTAAGCCTGCCCAGCATGTGCTGCAGCTCAAGCATGAAGCCTTCCTGTTGTTAGGCCTGAATAAAGATGTAGCACAAAACCAGTTGTGCCAACCTGACTAAAAATCAGGCTAGCAGAGGTCTCTGGGTAAACTCAGAGTGAAATACTGAAAAGCAGCATTGTCTTACAAAGCCCTGGGAAAGAGTAAGATAAGTGAGGGGGCTGGTGCCAGCTGTGTTGTGTTAAGACACAGTGTTTGAAGGACCGATAAGAAACACAAGCATCTCACAGTTCTGACTAACTCCCTGATTTAGTGTTCGGTGTGTTTTAACTCCCTCACATTCCTAACCTTTGGCGCTTGTTGAGATATTAACAATTCAATATTGTAGAGACTAGGCATGCGTATATATTAAAAGGTGTCTAATTTCTAGTTGTTAGACAAAGGGGGTGGATTGCTCTAGTGAATGATTTATGAGGTAATAAAACTGTCTATATAAGCTATACTAAGTTGTAAAGGGGGGGCTGGTTCTTTTCGGATACGAGCTGTTCTTTACTGATACGTGCACTTGTCAATAAAGAACTTTTTATCGGACCTTGCTGGTGTTGCCTGGTCTCTCTGCGGTCAGACAACGAACTTCGCTGTTGGGGTTAGAGTCCCCGACATCTTTGGCGACTCCGCCGGGACTTTGTCTGACTCTCCGGCGGGGGATCAGACTCTGAGGCAACGCAGCGCGCATCCTCTGATTTAGAGGAGCCTTGCCTGGTAATCTGATCTCTGCGTCGGCGATAAGGCGAGTTCTGTGAACCAGCTGAAGCTCGTAGAAATCCAGCAACATCCACCTACCCGTTGAGTAGGGTTAAGGTTGCCTGGGTTAGAGTCCCAGTGCAGATTGTCGGGGTTAGAGTCCCTGACAACTTAGGTCTGGATTAGAGTCCCAGTCCAGGTTTGCACAGGATCCAAGTAGTCTGGGTTAGAGTCCCAGCCTGGGTTTGAGTCCCAGTCCAGGTGTTCGAGTCCCCTGGAGAGGTAAGTGAGCACTTGACGTGGGAGGTGGGGGTTAGAGTCCCTTTACCTTGACGCGGGGAAGAGGGGTTAGAGTCCCCTTACAAAATGGGACAAGTTGGCAGTAAGTGCCCAGGGGACGCCCCATTGTCTCTGATACTTAGAGATTGGAAGGAGATTTCTGGAACCGCTGGTCTGGTTAAATCTAAAATGAGAAATTTATGTCAAATTCAATGGCCTTCTTTTACTGCTCATTTGTCCCCGACTAAAGATTGGCCAGAGTGTGGAACTTTTTCCACAGACAGGATGAATTCCTTAAGGGATACTTTGGTTGATCTTAGGCCAGGACAAATGGATTATTTATTTGTATGGTATAATTATAAACCCACGGAGGGACGAGTGGCTATTGCAGCTGTTTGTATGGAGAATTCCTGTAAAAGTTCCTCACCATATGCCCCAGAGTCACACCGGGAGGAGGACGACTTTGTTCCTGTTCGTCCCCCTATCCGGCGGAGTTTAAGGATTCAAGAACAGCAGGCTAGGGAGAGTTCAGGGACAGAGGAGAATCAAGGGAGGGCTCAGGGTGATGTTGCCTCATCCTCAGAGGGATCAGGCAGCCTCATCCCCTCTGTGCAGCCTCCGGCCAGTCTTTGCAAACTTGGTCAGGGCTACTTCTCACACACTGCCAATATTACAGCAGCCCTCATCCTCACCCTTGCGGACCTCCAGGTCGCTTAACCCCGTGGGGGATGTTTCTGAGACACCCTTGATATTACAAGCCCTGTTGAGAACTTATCCGGTTCCACTGGTTGCTGGGGACATGAGATGGTTTTACTCATACTCCGTTTGCTACTTCAGATTTGCTTAATTGGCAGCGCACTATGCCTCGTCTACGAGACAACCCTGAGGCAGTGGAAAGAATGTTCCATACAATCTTTTCCACTCATGTGCCCACTTGGGCAGATGTAAATCAGTTATTAGACACTCTCCTGACAGAGGATGAAAGACAAAAGGTGAAAGAAAAATCTGCAACCCATTTGAATGCACCTTGGCCAAGTGACGACCCTAAGTGGGATCCCAACAATTCAGCTCACAAGACAAGTTTGGATAATTTTTTGAAAGCTGTTTTGAAAGGTATTAGGGACGCAGGGGAAGCTACTCCAAATTGGAGCAAGGTGACTGCTTGTGTTCAGCGTCCAGACGAACACCCTTCTGATTTTTGTGCTCGATTAATTAGTGAAGTTAGAAAGCATGGGAACTTGAACCCTGACACTGATCATGGAAAGGAGATGGTTAAAATGGTTTTTATGTCACAATGTGCAGAGGATATTGCTAAGAGATTTCGAGAGCATCCAGACGGTATGCAAGGAAAAAGTTTGCCTGAGGTAGTTAGCATTGCTACTAGAGTGTTTAATGGCCGAGAAGAGCTAAAAGAAAAGGAAAGGAGGCAGGAAAAAAAAAAGGATCTGAAGGATCAAGTATCGCTGTTGGCAGTAGCTATGTCGGGAGGTAGAGGAAGGGGCCGAGGCTGGAATCGTGGCTTCAGGGGAGGACGAGGGGGTAAATTCTACAGGGGACGCAGACGGGGTGAAAGCATGAGTCCCAGTAATACTGGATGCCACTATTGTGGTGAGGAAGGACACTGGCGGAGAGAATGCCCCCTCAAACTGAAAGCTGACTGCAAACCTGAGGGAGTGGGCCAGTTCTCCGTGGATCATGAATGAAGGGAGGCGCCGCTCCCCTGGGGTCCTGAGGTTTATGAGGCTGGCATGGTACAGTTTAAGTGTGATGCACGATTTCCAGTGGTTCCCCTGAAGTTAGGACAAAAGACTTTTGAATTATTAGTGGATACGGGGGCCACTCATTCAGCTTTACCTGAGGGAGCGGCACCGAAAAGCAGTACTGAGAAATGCGTAATAGGAGTTACTGGAAAGTCCGAACGGCATTTCATGACAAATGACTGTATGGCTACTCTGGGTCCTATTTCAGTTCAGCATTCCTTTCTGCTAATGAATGGTCCAGTGAATTTGCTGGGAAGGGATTTGTTGTGTAAACTGCATGCTCAAATTTTTTGTACTCCTGAAAGCATCTCCCTCCGATTCCCAGCAGAGAAAGCTTATCTGCTAACGCAGTTGATTCACAGCAGCTGTGAAATGCTTCCCCTTCGAGTTCAGAACGAAGTTAACCCTATAGTGTGGGGAGGAAAGTATGATGTGGGGTTGGTAAAATCTGCCTCACCTCTAAACCCAGTGATAAAGGCTGACATGCCTCCCCCAGCTCAGAGGCAATATCCCCTTAAAATCGAGGCTATACATGGACTTGAGCCCCTTGTGCAGAATTTTAAGAACAAAGGGATTTTAGTGCCCTGTGTCTCCCCATGTAATACTCCCATTCTGGCTGTAAAGAAGCCACAGCCTGACCCTGATGGAAAACCTGTATATAGAATGGTACAGGATTTAAGGCTTATTAATCAGTATGTGATTCCAGAATACCCTGTGGTGCCAAACCCGAGTACTATTTTGGCAATGGTGCCACCTGAAGCAGAATGGTTTACGTGTATAGACTTGACAAACGCCTTTTTCTCTGTACCAGTGGCCCCAGAGAAACAGTATCTTTTGCCTTTACTTGGGGTTCCTGGCACAGCAGGATGGAGGGATGCAAGGTCTGGCCCCGGGACAACTCACTTGGACTAGAATGCCCCAGGGTTATGTGAAGCCCGGTGTGTTTGCCAGGGTTTTAGCAGAGGATTTACACCTTTTAATATATACGCATGCCTAGTCTCTACAATATTGAATTGTTAATATCTCAACAAGCGCCAAAGGTTAGGAATGTGAGGGAGTTAAAAACACACCGAACACTAAATCAGGGAGTTAGTCAGAACTGTGAGATGCTTGTGTTTCTTATCGGTCCTTCAAACACTGTGTCTTAACACAACACAGCTGGCACCAGCGCCCCCACTTATCTTACTCTTTCCCAGGGCTTTGTAAGACAATGCTGCTTTTCAGTATTTCACTCTGAGTTTACCCAGAGACCTCTGCTAGCCTGATTTTTAGTCAGGTTGGCACAACTGGTTTTGTGCTACATCTTTATTCAGGCCTAACACTGTGGCATAACCGAACTACGGCCTAGCGTAATAAGGTGTAAAGTTTAGATTGTGAATTTATCTTTAATTTCCATGGTAACTTACTTTGATCTTTTATGCCTACCACTTATAATCCTTAAAACTCCATCTTTCTGTAGTTAATAAATCTGTTTTATGAAACTGGTGTATTTTGCTTGAAGTTCTTAGGAAATCTCAGCTCCTTTACAAAGCTGGTTCATGTACTATTCACATTGAGGGAGGGGTGGACCCTGCGTAATAAACTCACTATTGTGTCCTACAGGAGGCCTGTGATATGCAGGGGGTCAGATTAGATGCTCTAATGGTCTCTTCTGGCCATAAAGTCGACTAATTTCTGAAAAACTGAGTGTAGCATTGGGAGCAGCGTCTGATGTTTTCCTGTCTAGCCGGCTTGCTGCCTAGAACGAACGCTGCTTGAGTGGGGTGATCCCCAGGGAGTAGCTCAAACCTCCAAAGTGCCTGGCCAGGGGCAGGACATTGGCCCAGCAAGGGAGGGGTGTGGCAGTGACATCACAAAGGCCTTTTGCAGGACCTCAGCCTATTGGTCCAAGGTGGTGGGGAGGTGGTGACCTCACAGAGAGATGCTGACATCAGCCAGGCAGGACCGGGGCGAGGGGCCAGGGAAACCTCAGAGACCCCTGTGGCTTTGCTGCAGCAAGTCTCCTTCTCCAGGTCTCTCTCTGAGGACTGAGAGAGTATTCGGGTTGATGGATGTGAGCGCCAGGAGGAACCTCTTTCGAGTTTTCTCCTTCCCTTGTAGTGATTTTACTAGAAAACAGCCATCCCTGTTTAGAAGGTAAGAGCCTCCTGGTGGTTTGAAACCTGTTCAGTCTGATCCATCTGGTGAGAGTTGAATTCTAGGCATGGAAAACACGAGCTTAAGGAGGCAGAATTTTATTGCGCACCTGGGATTCTGTCCCTTAGAATCACTGGGGACATTGGGGTTTGTCCTTTTTGTTTCCGCTTTTCCTCCATCGATCCCTCCCTCCTTTCTCTTTGTCTTTTGCTTCTTTTGTCCTTTCTCCTGTTCCTCCCAACAGCAGGAGAGGGGTGTGGTGTGTGGGTGTGTGCGTTAGGACAGTGCTCTGCAGCTCCCACTGTGGGAGGTCCACCCAAAAATGTGGGGCTGAAATAGTGCTCGGGCAGTGATCCCCACCAATGACCTGGGCCATCCTTTGGGCTCTGTGGTGAGAACCTCAGCCTCCCGTCCTCAGTCTCTACCCTGATTGGCTCAGCAGGGGGTTATTGACAGGGAGGAGACTCAGGTCTTGTTGTTCTCTTTTCAGACCAAGGAAATAAGTCAGAACCAGTTCTATGTTTGATGAATTTGCTGCTTCTCTGCATTAATTGTCTCTGAGCAGTTCATGATTGTCTCTAACATTGCAGTTCTCCTCAAATACTCGCTGAATAATTACTGTGCACTGTTGTTGGTCTGGAGCTCATCTGAGAGCACTTTATTCAGGTCATTCAATGTCTGAAATTCAAGATCCAATGGTTAGTTTGAAAATCAGGGCTCTTGGGTCCTATTCCCAACTCTGCCACTGACTGGCTCTGTGACCTAAGACAAGTCAATTCTCCTTTCTCAGCCTCAGCTTCTCCCTCTTTCAAGTAGGGATAATAATGATCCGCTCCTACCTATCTCACAGTGCGTGGAGGTAGGGTCGGCTCTAGGTTTTTTGCCGCCCTAAGCAAAAACAATTTTGGCTGCCCCCATCCCAGCCCTGGACTCCCCCTTTCACCCTCCTGCTGCCCAAGCCCTGGGCTCCCCCCAACCTGCACCCGCTGCCGCAGCTCTGGGCCTCCCCACACCTGCAACCCCTGCCACCCCACCCTGGGCTCTTCCCCAACCCACACCCCCTGCCATTCTAGCCCTGGGCTCCCCACATCCTGTGCTGCCCCAGATCTGGGCTCTCCTTCCCCACCAATGCTCCCCAACCCACACACCCCTGCCGCCCCAGGCCTGGGTGCTCCCCCCCCACCTGCACCCTCCTTCCACCCCAGCCCTGGGTCACTGGTAACTTGCTCCCAGGATGGCTCATTCAGCAGGAATTTTGGATGTGCACAGAACACAGACAGGATTGGTTCCCATATGGTTACAGAACTGCAGGAAAATGGAACAATTTTCAGCTTGTGTGATTGGAGGATACCTGGATGCATATTATAAGACTGTCCTCCATAAATGAGGAAAAGTTGAGGTGCCTTTATTATTCTTTGTTTCTATGGGGAATTTGCCAGTGCAATATCACTGTCTTCCTTTCAAACAAACAAAACTAGAAAAAAATGGCAATGGCTGTTGAAACTAGCAATTCCAGTCCTAATAACCCCTGGGAAGCATTTCTTGCTCAATTTTATCCTACTTTTTGTACAGCAAATAACAGTGGATCAGTATATTTGATTTGGGAGAAATGAAGTAACAGGTGCCCAAATTGAGCTCGAGCACTCCTGGATTTTGAGGTGTTCAGATCTGGAAGGCAGGTGTTAGAGTCTCTTTCTGAACATTAGCTGAATCTGGAAAGGAAAAGTCAATTTCTGCTTCCATGACTCAGAAGGGGAAATCCTCCTATGTGCCTGGTACTGTATCTAGATGTAAGTGGGGGAATGGTCCTGCTATTGTGGGGAACTTTCCTGGCTTCTGCACTACCCCGGTGAAGTGGGCTGGCGAAAGGATCTGAGTCCTCGCTCCCACTTCCTTTACCCAGAGGCCTCCCTGCCCTTGAGGACTCCTTCCACTCTCCTGTCTGGCAGAGTCCTCGTAACCCCAACAAGGCTGGGCCCAGGATTCCTGGGGACTCGACCCCAACCCTGCTGTGGTCACCCAGGACAGGTGCTAGGGTGTCCTCTCTCTTTGCACTGCGCCCTCCCTGACCCACTGATCACATCATACAATTTAAAGCAAATACAAGTTATTTAATTAACAATAACATTTAAAAATAAGAAAAATGGGAAAGGTTAAAGGAAAACACATCACCCCGCTCTGGGGCAGGGACCATCACAAAAGTGTCTCTGGACATCAGGGCACTTCACAGTCTGTTCCTTGTAGGTCCCAGGCCGCCTCCTCAGGCCCTGGCTGTGCTGCAGGGACGCTGCAGGTTGGACACTTGCTCTGGCGGTGGCCACACACTCTCAGGCTCTGGGTGGCAGGACCCTTCTCCCCAGCATCACCCCCGTCCTGTCAGGGTTACGATCCCCCTCCAAGTCTGTCCTGCAGGGCCTCTTGGCTGAGGCGTCTCCCTGTGCTGGGCCCACTGCCCAGGGTCCCCCTCGCTCTCCCCAGCTGCTCACTGCACCCAGCTCCGGACTGCTCCAGCTCCGCTCTGCCTCAGCACGGCTGCTGCTGCTGCTCTGCCTTCAGATCCCTGGGCTGCTTGTCTGGCCTCTCTGGCTCCAGTTGTTACAGCTCTGCTCCCAGGGCAGGGCTGCTCTCTCTGGGCTGTGCTCTGGCTTTGGGGCTGCAGCTCTGCTACCATCAGCTCAGCTTGGGTCCCCTGCTCTCTCCTTAGCTCGGCCCCACTCCATGTGACTCAGACAATTCCAGCTCACAGGGAGGACGGGACCCCCCTGGCCTCCTGACTCCTTGAATAACCTGCCCGCCCTGTCAATCAGGCTGACCTGGAGCATTGGCCTCTCCACATTGTTCCTGGGGACTGTCAGTCTCAGGCTCCTGATTTCCCATCGACCCCTCCCTTTTTAGTGCCGGGAGCTAGCAACCAAACACCCCCACTGAATGTTAGTAAGGGGGCAACAGTCCCCTTACATAAAGCATCTAAATCCCCTGGGCACAGCTCGCCAGGGCACAGCTTGGGAGCTGCACTGGGAATAGATCATGCAGGAAATCCCTTCCCCCCCTCTGCTAGCTTGAGTTTTGTTACAGCCCTGGAGATAATCCCGCTGCCTGCACGTGTTCCGCAGAGAACAGAGGAGCAAATTCTCTCCCTGTTCCCCCTTCCACAGCCATTAAAGGAAGGAATAAACCCCCAGCAGCGCCCTGCCCCCACGGAGTCCCCCTGTGTAAGGAGAGAGATGTGCAGTGACTAGGGCTCCAGCTCAGCGTCACCAGGTTTATATAACTTTTGGTGATGCCCAGAACTGGTCCAAGTCCTGCCCGTCCTTCCTCGCCCCCCCCCCCAAAGCTGTGGGAGGGAGTTTGGGTACATGAGGTGCAGGCTCTGGGCTGGGCAGGGGGTTGGGGGGCAGGGGAGGCAGGGGGTGGACCCTGGGAGGGAGTTTGGATGTGGGCTATGGGCTGGGGCAGGGAGTTGGGGGGCAGTGGTGGGCTCTGGGAGGGAGTTTGGGTGTGGGCGGGGTGTGGGATCTGGGCTGTGGCAGAGGGTTAGGGTGTGGCACCTATCTTGGGCAGCTCCCGAAAGTGACCCACACCCCCATCTGGCAGCAACTCCTACATGGAGGAGGCCCGGGGAGTGTGGGTCTCCTGGCACCACTGCCTGCTGGCACCACCCCTGCAGCTCCCATTGCCGCAGTTCCAATGGCAGAGTTGGCACTTGGGGTGGGGGCAGCGTGCGAGAGACACACCCCACGGTGGCTGCAGGGATGTGCTTCTGGGAGTGGTGCGCCGTGCGGAGGGAGGGTGGGCAGGAATCCACTTTAATCCCGCTGTGCTGCCGGTAGTGGTGGCAGGAGCCCCCAGGCCCTTTCAAATCGCCCGGGGCCAGCTGCTCAGGCTTTCTGACTTCCTGATGGGGAAGCAAAGGGAAGGCACTTGTGCCCCTCATGAGCAGTTCTGGGGAGTCTTTTTAGGGCTCCTGGAGTAGGCAGCAGAGAGGTGCAGCCTCACCACCAAGTCTGTTTCACTGGAGGAGAGTGGGGGCTGCAGGGTGATCTCCCACCTCTTGCATCCGACGAAGTGGGTATTCACCCACGAAAGCTCATGCTGCAAAACGTCAGTTAGTCTATAAGGTGCCACAGGATTCTTTGCTGCTCCCACCTCTGTGCATCCAGCAGCCTGTGCTCCCCACTGCCATGCTGGAGCCTCCACACTTATTTATTGACAAATAAAATTTGCAGAATTTTAAAATATTGTGCACAGAATTTTTTTGGTGCAGAATCTCCTCAGGAGTGAGACTGACTCAGGGAACCTCCTTGGACTGTCACTGCTTGGTGAACCACTCAGCCACCACACCAATGCACAGAAAGTGCCAAGCCCCACTGCTATGTGGGGCTGGGGGCTGGGGTCGGGTCATACACATTCAGACTGTGCGCTCCCCCCGCTACAAACCGCTGCTGATTTCCCAGTTAGTACATTAGCTGTTACCGATAAGGTTTGTCTGTGTTGTTTTTTTTTATCTCATTGTTAGGTGTAAGAAGTATAAACTGTTCAATATGTTCAATTAGTTGGTAATTAAGATGTTTATGAGGTAAATCACTGGCTTTAAAATAAGATCCAATCTGGAGCATATGAACTATTGACCCCTGGACTCCATCTCTGAGAGGGGACTTGTTTACCATCAGGGGACAGGCTCAAACCAGTCCAAACCGGTTTTTCCCGCCAAAACCAGCCCTCAGGATTCCATCTCCTCAGCACTTTTCCCGCCACAGAAGTGATATAAGGACGTGCTCAGCGCCTGCGCGGGGCCGCCCCCCCCCCCCCAGCGACGGCCCCTCCACAGTGCTAAGATGTAGCCACCTCTGGGGTGGATCCAGGGTGGCCATTATTTGCTAGTGACAGGCATGGACATTTCTTACCTATTTTGTCCCTCCAGGCCTTCCATACTCCAGTTCAAGAAGCATCCCCCAGGGCTCCCTCTGCCTGTGTGACTGGCCAGCAGGGGGCGGTGGTCACTTTCTATCCACTTCTCAGGCACTGTGAGGTAACAGTGTTGCTGGGTGGGGGTGGGGGTGGGGCTGTGTGGGGAGATAGCAGCTGAAGGGGGATTGTGGTGGGGGGAGGCCTCTGGGTGGCTGGGCAGGGGGTACCCTAGTGAGGTTGGTGGGTTCTGGAGATTTGGGGTTTCAGGGGGTGGTTGTGATGTGCCCAGCCCTGAGGCTGTGGGTCCTGGAGGTGGGTATCGCTGGGGGCTGCAGAACAGCTGGGGTGGGCGTCTCTTGGGGAGGCGGGACAGGGGGTTAGAGGGAGCCTGGTGCTGTGCCAGGGGCTCTGTCTGGGCTTCCCCCGCAGACTCCTGGGATCGCTGCCGTGCCCAGTGCACAGAGTGTGTGTGGGAGAATCCCCGGCGCTAGGCCAGGGGCTGCCCCTGTAAAGCATCAGGGGATCCCGCAGGGGGGAGGAGGGGGTGCCAGGCAAAGGGCAGGGCAGATCCTGCTGGAGGGCTGGCGGGGGGATCCTAGGCAGGCAGTGAGGGACTGAGTTCCCAGTGGGGGGGGGTCCCTTTTGGGGGGGCTGGGGCCTGGGTCCCAGGGAATATCTGGGGTGGGGGCTGCCTGGGGCTCTTGGGGCTGCTCCTGACCTCGCTTCTTCTCTCTGATTAGCTTATGCCAGAATCCTGGCTCCAAGCACTGCCCGACATTCCCCGGCCAGGCCCAGTCACTGTGATAACTTTCTAGCCAGTTATCAGACACTGTGAGGTGAAATCACAGATTTTTCCTCTTCTCCCCTCAGTTCCATTGTCCTAGATTGTCGAGTCCATTGTCCAGTCCTTGTCCTGGATCTGGGGGATGAGGGAGGTGGGAGGGGGGTCAGCACTGCCGCACAACGGTCCCTTCCCCAGCGTTCTGGACTCATTCTTTCTGAACTCTGGTTTCATTGAGACCATTGTTAATCCAGAGGCACTGTATGGAAAGACAAGGAGTGACTCCGGATGGACAGTGGGGCAAATGAGATCAGCAATTCTCCCTGTGAGGAGGGGCTCTCATTAGCTGCTCTCCCCAGAGAGCTAAAGGAGGGAAGCTGCTCAAATGCTCTGTCCCTCTCTGCTCAGGATACTGGGGTTCAGCTTCCTGGGTCAGATGCTGCAGCCTCCATTGTGAGCTGGGAGACCAGGCTTAGCAGCTGCTGCTCCCCCAGCGGGGTTCTGTGCTGGGAAGTGACCTGAATTAAAGCTGCTTCTCTGCCCGGCCCAGGGGATGACTTTCTCCAGCTGGTCCTAGCCCCCTAGGGCAGCCCTGGGCCCTGTTAATACTAAATTCTGAGCCAGAGTCTCCAGGTAACTGACAGACCTCAGGGAAAGTGCTGGGGACTGGCAAGAAAGTGACTCTGCACAAACAGCTCCTCCTCATTTCTCCTCCCAGTAGCAATTGCCAGGAGAAAATCCAGCCCTGGGAGAGCAAAGCCCCCAGGAATGGGACTGTCCCAGCCAGAGGGGCAGGGAGAGAGGACAGGGGAAGGAAAGTCTGAAAGGGGCAGTGGGAGAAATGAGGTGGGGGAGAGATTTCCAGCTCTGTAGTCCACCCAGAGACATGTATTGCTGCATCCCTTGACAGAACCACTTTCCAGTGAACAAAACAAGGATCAGACAGAGGAAAAGCCAGTTCCTGACTCCATATTCCCCCTGCTGGGGTGTGGCTGCCGTGGGGTCAGTGTCCGAGGGAATCCCACACAGTGACTCCTTTGGTTCTGCTCTTTTTTAGCCTTCTGTTCAAAGACTTGTTACAGGGTGAGGGGAGGGAGAAGGGAGGTTATAAATGTCTCTGTGGGCTTAGCCTGGCAGGAGGGGCCAGATCTACATTGTAATAAACAGATTGAGCATTTCCCAGCATGGCAGAATCTAGGGTGTCTGTCTGCAGGGAAGGGGCCTGGGGGAATTCTGATGTGAAATGAACTAAAACCGGTTGTGAGACGCCCACAACTGCCCTTCTCCCCCAGACAGGCTGCAGAATGGCGTCCATGTTTTCCTTCAGCTCATCCCAGCCTGGCGTGGGACAGGGAAGAGAAATGGCTGCAGTGGAGCCAAGTCAGGTAGAGATTATCGGGGGGTTGCTGGTGGGTTCCTGCTGAAGGAGAGGGAGAGCAAATACACCGGAGATGGGAAGGTTTGCACAGTCTGGTTTGGAGGTTGGAGCGGGGCAGGAAATTCACAGCGTGGGGAAAGGGGGAGGCCAGGATGTAGCAAACCTGCTGGGAGTTATTTAATAACTGGCCTAGATTCTAGGAACAGACCCAGGAGGTTGGAAGGTGGAAATGCCCTAATTTGTGAAGAAAGAAAATAGCCCACCTACATGGAGCTAGTCAAACTGACCAGACTCCCAGTGCTGGAGCCTGACCTCACTAACCAGCGGCTGCTGTGAGATATGAAGGGGGCACCCATGAGTCAGGCTTATTGGAGCTGCCTCTCCCTTCATATCCCACTCCTCACAATGAGGAGGCTATTGGGCTTCCTACCAGGGACCTCTCCCTGGACCCTGCTAGGGGCTCCATCTCCTGTATCAGTCGATGGCTGGTAGGTGTGTGATGGATCTGCTGGGAGAGACAAAGGGCTCTCTTCGTCCCCTCACCCTGGTATTTGCTGGATACTCTGAGCGGGGTGGGGGTAGGACTCTGTTGAGTGGGATCCACACAGAGCTTCCATTTGATTCGCTCCTCTCTGCCACAAATAGTGGGGTGTGAGTGGGGCAGCAGGTCCTGAGTGTTGGACTCTTGCTCTTTCAGGGGCCGGTGACCTTCGAGGAGGTGGCTGTGCATTTCACCAGGGAAGAGTGGGCTCTGCTGGACCCCGCTCAGAGAGCCCTCTACTGGGATGTCATGCAGGAGAACTATGAGACTGTGACCTCGCTGGGTAAGGGTTCCTGTCCCCTCGGTTCTTGGAAGGGGAAATGAAGAGAAAAGGTTTATGCCAGCCCCATGATGCCACCTCTACTCTGTCCTGTTTCAGCATCACCCCAATATGCCAGTGACACACACACACTACCACAGACCCTCCCCTACTGCAGAACACTTTGGGAACAGAGCACAGGAGCCGTATCGCACAGTGTCAAATAGCTCCTGTTTGCTCAAGTGAAACTGGGGATTAGGTCTGGCATAACTGTTCCATACCCCTAATCATTTTTGTTGCCCTTTTCTGAACCTTTTCCAATTCCAATATATCTTTTTTTGAGATGGGGCAACAACATCTGCATGCAGTATTCAAGATGTGGGTCTATCATGGATTTATTTGCTGTTTTTACAAATATGATATATTCTGTCGTATCTATCCCTTTCTTAATTATTTCGAACATTGCTTGCATGATATTTTGCAATATATTCCAAATAAGGTAATTAACGTGCAACATATGTGTCGTTGTTTGGGGTTTTAAGCTTTAAAAGGCTTGTGTGATTTTTAGCTCAGGGGGACAGTATTCCAATAGCTGTTGCCCCCTGCGCACTTTTAACTAAGAAAAGAGCCTCAGGCTGAGCTGATTCAAAATCAATTGTGTGGTTGTTTTCCACAACAGCTTCAAGAGATCCCTGTGATGGAATGTAAATGTCTTCTTCACACCTTCCCCTGCAGGAGAATGGCTGTTTGACCAGCTGTTTGCCTTGCTGTCTCTGAGGAACTGGTCTGTGGGTGTTCCCCAGAATTGTAACATTTTCAGTAATCTCATACTGTAAAATCTCATAACTTTACATACAGTGTTATTACACATTTTAACAGGAGGATAATATTCAGTAGATTATGCCTTTTCAAATGATACCTCACAAGCCATACTGTGTACAAAATTGATCATAATTTTCTAGAAGAGTGAACACAGGGGTATAGACTGACAGTGTCTGTGTGTGTGTTCCCAGCAGATATATGGGTATTTCAATCCCTCATAAGCACAGTGTTCGGCGTCTTCAAGGACCTGGGGAACTGGTCCTGGGAATTCACTGGTTTACCAAGTGTGACACTGTATGGAATTGTGAGACACTTTGGTATTAATAATAAAATAATAATATAATCTGATAAAATTGCAATGAATCGTGCTAGATATGCCATGTAAGGTGTCAGTAAAAATGTTATGATTTGCCAAGTATGATAATATTATTTCTATGTTTGTATGACCTTTGTGTTGTGAGTTATAGATATGTAGGGTATATCTGTATTTCCAGACTTGTGCAGTGTTTCTGGGTGACACCCCCAGACATATTGGGATCAACACTGCCTAGCCTGTTTGATGGCCCATTCAGGGTCATCACCTGTACAATGAGCCCATGGAAAGGACCAAGGGGATACACCTATTGAGTCAGCAAGACATGCCGGGGTATGCCTGTATACTGAGAACTCCAAGGCTTTTCCATGCCACGTGCTGTGAAGCTTGTGTTTGGGACACAGGAAGTACAGGCCACATGGCAAAAGGAATGTAAACGGCAGCTGCATCATCTCCATTTTATCTTCAATCCACCTTCCTACCTCTGGAGCACCTTCTCTACAAACTGAACCCTGGAACAAAGGACTGAATGACCCATCCAATCTGTGGATGTGATCCAGACAGACTTTCAAGCCAGCAACTCACCAATACTGCTAAGAACCTGATATATCCATTTTGGAATGTATCTGACTGCGTTCCCATTTAACTTCTTTCTGTCTTTCTTTCATTTAAACCTTTAGTTTAGATGCTAAAGGATTGGCTGGAAGGATGGAATTTTGGGTAATATCCAAACCTATACTGACCTGGTGATGTGGCTGAGCCTTTGGGGTCAGAGGAACACTTTGTTTATGTGAGCAGAGTTTTTAAATAACCTCTCACTGTATTGGACCTCGCTGCTGATTAGGAGTCAGAGAACTGGGATGCAATAAAGGGGGCCGTGTGATTTCTTTTTTCAGCTTCTCGATTACCCGCGTGGGGGATCAGAAGCACAGTTGGTGACTGGTCGGTGAGTTTAACTTCAGTGTTAACCAGCAGTTTTGGGAGCATCTGCTCTCCCTTTTTCAGCCTGCCCTGATCTTGGCATTTTCAGTGAGAACTGCCCCTGGCCCACCAGGTCACACTAAGCACTGAAGTTAAATTAATAGAATGTTTTTTTTATGACCAAGTCTTATGAAATCAACTGAACTCCTTTCTTTTCTTTCATCTGAGCAGGGTTTCTAGTTTTCCAGCGTGATGTTATCTCCCAGCTGGAACAAGGGGAAGACCCATGGGTCCCAGACCTCCAGGGTTCAAAGGAAAGAGAGATCCTGAGATCTCCCTGCACAGGTGAGGAAACATTAAACCACCTCAGAATCTGTAAGTGCCTGAAGGAAACATCTGGGATGCCCAACAAAGCCCTTGGGGAGGTCTCTCAGTTCATTATTGTCCCTAGCAGGGGTCATATCCTCAGGGTAAATATAGTTCATGGTTTCCTATAGCTCCTAGCAGACACCAGGCAGTAGCTTCCTCCCTTCCCCCTGCGTATTTGGATGGGATGTGAAGGCTGAATTCATCCCCCTCCTCTCTCCTATTTGGGGGAAGAGTTTGGGGGAGTTCAGCTCCTGATTTTTATTTGACCTGTCTTCAGCACTTGTTTTTGTTTGGTCTTCCCCTTTCCATCCCTGTTTGATGTTTCTGTCTCTGTCACAGCAGGTGATGCAATGGCATGTGAGAAAGAGGAGCAGAATTCTCAGCCTGAAAATGTTGAGCCAGTGGGTAAAAACAGAGCATTATTGCAAAGATTGAAAAGGAATGTGTCCAGGAGTCCTGAGCAGGGAAAATCCTGGGAGATTCAGCACAGACCAAAAACAGATCAAGGAAACCAGCCAGGGAAGAAAGTGGATAAATTTATTTCCTGTTGGGGAACTCAGAAGATCCTCATGGAAACCACAACACAGCAGGATATCCTCAGGCGAAAGAGAAAAAATACATGCAGTGAGCGTGGAAAAACCTTCTCTCACAGCTCAGCCCTTTCTGTACATCAGAGAATCCACACAGGGGACAGGCCCTATGAATGCACTGAGTGTGGGAAAACCTTCAATCGCAGTTTGCACCTTATTAGGCATCAAACAATCCACGGAGGAGAGAGCCCCTAGGAATGCCGTGAGTGTGGAAAATGCTTCACTAGCAGCTCAAACCTTATATTTAATTTACCCTGGTTCCTCAACTGTTGCTACAGCTCTACTACCCACCACTCCAAAGACTGAGAGAAATGGAGAGTTCAAACCATTGTCCTTTTAGTATCTTATTGTTCCTCTCTCTGTTTTTTGTGCTGGCCTTTCTATTCTATTACTTTCTGCCTTTGTTTAGTTGGTAACAGTTGGTTTCCATCACTCACGTTTGTTTGTTTAAATCTCTATCCGTTGTGAAATAAATTTTTTGCTTGTTCAATAACTGTACTCAAGTGCTGTGTGAGATACAGTAGCAATGGTCCACAGTAAAACTAGTAACCTGGGATACTTGGGGAAGAGAGGATCTGGGATTTCACCGGGTATCTGGTGATATGGGCTGGACCCCAGAGGGGGACACATTGAAGGAACTCAAGGGTTAATGTGGCTGCTGTAGCTCAGAGGAGGGTCCTTGAGTTCCAGCAGGCTGGTGAGTTTGGTCACTAACATCCAGCTGCCAAATGTAAAACTCCCTCTTCCTTGTGGCAGGTGGCAACAAGGAGACTCAGATCCTCAGCACCCTGAGAAGGGTCACAGTGTGTCTCTGTGTTGATCCACCTGTCAAATCCACACAGGGAAAGCTCCCGATAGCACAAAACTCTGCCCTATGAAATCATGGAACATGTGCTCTTCGCTCTGTGAAAGCATGTAAAGAATCCAAGCGCTGGAGGACAGGGTTTGGGTCCAGAATGCCCTAGACATATTGGAGGATTGGGCCAAAAGAAATCTGAGGAGGTTCAACAAGGAGAAGTGCAGAGTCCTACACTTAGGACGGATGAATCCTATGCACTGCCACAGACTGGGGACTGACTGAGTGAGGGGGGTTTGATAGCAGCCTTCAAGTACCTGAAAGAGCAGCAGTGTGGGCTTTCTCCTGGCCACTTTTGCTGGGCTGGGCAGGCAGCCTGGAGGCCTTTCTAGAAGAGAACTGGGAACGGAGTTAGAAAAACCAATGTGAAAACCAGAACCTCAGGTTTAGACTCATTTATTTATAATATTAAATCTTCAATTCTAGTGTCACAATCAATACAATTGCTTCAGCCTGATAGTTGCCCAAAGGGAAACTTAACGTCTCTCCAAGGGGAGTGGAGAGAAAACACTTTTCAGAGTCCAAGAGAGACAAGGCGGGTGAGGGTAAGAGCTTGCAGAGGACCAACCTCTGCTGGTGAAAGAGACAAGCTGTGGAGCTAACCCAGCACCCTTCTTCAGTTCTGTGTAGCCTGGAAGGTCGTCTCCTCCATAACCAGCAGTTAGAACATAAGAACAGCCACACTGAGTCAGACCAGTTCATCTAGCCCACTCTCCCGAAAGTGGCCAATGCCCGGCGCCCCAGAGGACCCCTGGGACCAACATGGATACAACACCACCACAAACAAGGTGAAAAGTCAATGCACATGGGAGAAGCATCTTGTGTTTCCATGGGCGGTAGGTTTGTAGAAATTTTGGTGGTGCCCAGAACCTGCCCAAACTCCGCCCCCCACCCGCCCAAGGTTCTGGGAGGGAGTTTGGGGTGTGGCTGGGGATGAGAGGTTTGGAGTGTGGGAGGGCTCAGGACTAGGGCAGAGGGTTGGGGTGTGGGGTGTTGGCTGTGTGGTGGGGCTGGGGATGAGGGGTTCATGATGCAGGAGGGGGCTCAGGGTTGGGGCAGACGGTTAGGGTGCAGGGGGGTGAGGGCTCTGGCTGGGGCTGGGAATGATGGGTTTGGGGTGTGGGAGAGGCTTAGTGCTAGAGCAGAGGGTAGGGGTGTGGGGGGTGAGGGCTTTGTCTGAGTCTGGGGGGTTTGGGGTGTTGGAGGCTCAGGGCTGGGGCAGAGGTTAGGGTGCAGGGGATGAGGGCTGTGTCTGGGATGGGGATAAGGTGTTTGGGGTGTGGGAGGGCTCAGGACTAGGGCAGAGGTTGGGGTGCTGGGGGGTGTGAGGGCTCTATCTGGGGCTGGAGATGAGGGGTTTGTGGTGTTGGAGGGCTCAGGGCTGAGGCAGAAGGTTGGGGTGTGTGGGGGATGAAGGCTCTGGCTGGAACTGGGGATGGGAGGTTTGGGGTGTGGGAGAGGCTCAGGGCTGGGGCAGAGGGTTGGGGTGGGGGGGGAATGAAGGCTCTGGCTGGGACTGGGGATGGGAGGTTTGGGGTGTGGGAGGAGCTCAGGGCTGGGGCAGAGGGGTGGGGTGGGGGGGGAATGAAGGCTCTGGCTGGGACTGGGGATGGGAGGTTTGGGGTGTGGGAGGGGCTCAGGGCTCGGGCAGAGGGTTGGGGTGTGCGGGGGGGGTGAAAGCTCTGACTGGGGGTGTGGGCTCTGGGGTGGGGCAGGGCTGGGGATGAGTTTGGGGTGCAGGCAGGCTGCTCCAGGACAAGGGCCAGAAAGGAGGACTCCCCCCAGCCCTTTCCCTGCTGGCAGCAGCAAGCTCTGGTGGAGGAACCCCTCATTCCCCCCCCCCCCCCAGCAGCACACTCACTCCCACCACTGTCACTGCAGGTGCTCCTAGGGCCCTTCTCAGGTCCAGGAATCTCCCTCACCTCCCCCATTATGGGTGCCGGGGGGTGCTGCATGCACCTCCTCCCCTGCTGTTGCCCCTGACTATAGCCTCACTGGGGGTGGGGGATGGGGCTGTCTCCTTGCCCAGCATGGGGCAGGAGTGGTGACTGCAGGGGGGGGCGCTGTGATGGTGGAGGGTCCCGCTGGAAAAGGGAAGGGTCTGAGGTGGAAGGGCAGGCTCAGAGTCAGTCTGCCCTGGCAGTGAGTTGGGAAGGGGGGCACTAGGACCCTGTGGCAGCAGTTGCTGCAGGGAGGCAGCATGGAGCTGCATGGAAGAGGCAGGGACGCTCTGCTCCATCCGGGGCCCAGGGACATGCATGGGGCCAGCAAGGGGGCCCGGGGGACACTCGGGGGAAGCACGGGGGGTGGCAGGTGGGGCCAGAGGGGAGACCCAGCCCCAAACTTTGGTGGAGCTGGGCCCCAGGGCTCTGAATATTGCTGGTGCCCGGGCACCACGTGGGTATATAACTCGCCGCCCATGTGTGTTTCATTCCTTATGTGCTAGTCCCATCATGTGGCCATTTCCTTTTCTTCCTTTCTGTTAAAAGCTTTGGTGTTTTGCACAGAAACATTATTTCCCCAGGAGAGACCCAGGAGTGGGGGCTGCATTCCAGTACCAAACAGTCACTGGAAGGGGGCAGACAAAGGCCTTTAGGACGAGGCGTCCGTCACTGTCAAAAGATCATCTCCCTCCTGCAGGTCACTGGCAGCCTGAATTTGTTCCTTATCCTCCCAGAGTCTGGGGGCTGGAATCAGCACTACCCAGCCCCTCCGTGTGTAGCAGGAACAAACACAAACCTGGTCTTTAACACAAGCTGTCCCCTTCCTCCTCAGGGAAGATTTTTCTGTGATTGAAGTTGAGCTTCAGTTCCCCTCTCCTAGGGCTGGGGCAGGTGTGGGGCCAGCTCCCAGTGAGATCTGTTTTCACCTTTGCCCCCTTTCAGTCACTCTGGGATGGTAACTCTGCCCCCAGCTCTCAGGCAGCTTCCAGCCCATCCACCCTGCTCACTAACTCTGTGGTCATGTGTCACTCTCTCTGCCAGCACACAGAGCCTGCAGGAAAGCTACTCCTACCAGATGCATTGGTGGTATAGTGGTGTGCGTAGATGCTTTCTAAGCACTTCATCTGGGTTTGATTCCCAGCCAATGCAATAATGGCTTTTCTCTTCTGTTGTTTCCTTGTCTGGAAGTGGTTTAATTTCAGTCACATTGTGTTACAATCACATTATCTATAGAATGAGACAATAAATGTGTCAAAGTCCAGCAGGTCATACAGGATGGAGGCACACAAGGGACTGGAATGTGTCATCTGAGAAAGACAGAACCCTTGGAAACCTGCATCTCCCATTCCCTGGCCTTGCGTGTTATGATTCCAGCTGTGTGAGCTGTTTGTAGGATGTTCCGGCATGAAGTTTTGAGTCAGTTTTTGCTCCTGCAGATTCCTTTGCTGTTACAATTATAATGACATGAACAAAAGGGAGGCACAATAAACATAACCCCCAAGTTGCAATACAGGTGGGGAAAGGGACGATCACGGTTAAGCCAAACACGTCAAAATAAAAATTAATACTACCTGTCTCTCTGAACACCTGTGATGAGCAAGATGGAGTTGGGACACCTGTTCTGCTTCAATCATTTATTGTCTCTCTGTTCTCTCCTTCTTCGCCCCCCAATTCCTCGTCTCCAATGTCTCTGCCTTTCTCCTCTTGCTCCTCTCCCTGCCCTTTCCAGGAACTCACACTCTACAGAATTTAGGACAAGCCAGAGCTCCCATGTTCTGCACATGAGCCTGTGTCAGAGGACGTGGGACCCCGGTCAGAACCAGTCACCAGATCAATATGACCCTTTATGGGCGACTTCTCTGCCTGCTCTGCAATTTACATCTCCCCTCTCCCCCCCCCTCCCCGCAAACAGGGTGGGGTACAGCTCTGACTGAGAGGCCTCACAGGAGAAATTTCAGCCAAAAGACAAATTTTTGTGAAATGTTGAGAAATGAAGAGCCTCCCAAATCCCCAGAACTCTAGTGTCACCCCCATGGCACCAGCACAGGGAACCCAGTGAGATGGGGTTACAGAATACAAGGGGGGAGGCAGCAGGGAGAGAGGTGACAGGGAGTCTCTCTTTTTCTTTCTCTCGTCACTTTCTGTTCTTCTCTTTCCTTCCAGGAACTGCAGTCACAGCAGGGAGGGGTTTGTCTCCGTGTCTGTCATGGAGGTGGTGGAAGTGATGGATTCTGTGACTTCCTGCAACCTCCGTGACTTCTGCAGTGGGCACAGTGGCTGACTCCAGGGCCACTCAATCAGCTGGCTCCAGGGACCGCCCAAGCAGCGGCCAATGCAGCTGGCCCTGGGACCACTTGACCAGTGGTCCCGAGGGCAGCAGGAGCAGCCACAGCTTGGTGGCCTCTGGCAGCACTTCTGGGGTGGCCAGAGCAGCAGCTGGCCCCCTGGGGCTCCCCCCTGCCCTAGCAGCAGCTGGAGTGGCAGCGACTCTCAGGGCTTCTCCCCTGGTAGCTGGTGCTCATTAGCCATCAAATAAATCAACACGCTTCCCCCTGCAAGTGGATTTAGCCCGGGACCCTCAGAGTCAGCAGCTGTTACGCCCCCACTGAGCTCTCTGGTCAGGTGTCCTAGTGCCGGGAGCCTCCGATGTAGATCCTAAAATAGCGTTTTTGCACCAGGGGGGCTGAAATTTTGGACCAGACATTGTAGCTCCACTGTTATTTTACTGAATTGGTTCAAAACAGCAAGTGTAGAAAGTCTCCTAAGTGCCAGGCTCTCTGCCATGGAAACAGCTGCCCCTGCTCTCCAGGAGTCTGTGCGTTTCACCCAGCAACGTACACACCTGCTCCGCACTGAAGGGGGGTCAGACAGTGACGGTAATGCAAATCTTCAGACTATTAACCCAGGTCCCTTTCTTTAACCCAGGACATGCCAGTCACCTGTTAGCCATGGTGTTATCTTCATCTTCAAATACCTCTCAGGACATTGAACAGAGGAAGTGAAACCCCCCTCCCCCGAATGGCTCCCTGTTGAGGCGTGTACCGGACCTGCCCCTGGAGACTGTCTGGTTTTATACTCTTAGAGCTTTTTCTCGTCAAACCCCTTATCCCAATCTCTGGGCCAACCTCCGCATTTCAGAGTTTAGAATTTACTCTCATCACCCTCCTATGGCACTTTCCATGTGACTGAGACAAAGCAAGTAGGGGAAGCTCCGTGGCTAATGAAAACCAACGCTCTGGGTGAGGCCTGAACTCACACCCACAGCTGTATTTCCCCCTGCATGAGCCACTATAGGTGCTTCTTAGACAAACTTGGGCTGTAGGTGGTTATGTGTGTCTGTGCTTCACCACTTTGGCTGCTCTGTGAAAAGCTGATGGTTCAAACAGAAGCTGGTGGGTTTTGTTTTGTTTTAAGCAATTAGAGTCTAGTACATTTTAACAGACAGAAAATGTCCTATTCTGGTCTAGCCCCATTTGACTCCTTCTGTCCAGCTTCTTCCTTCCCCCTCAGTGTCTTTCCTTCCCCATTGGGGACATGCAGAGATGAACCCCAGTCAGTCTGTGTCACAGAGAGTCTGTATCTCCTAAGGAATGTGGGTGAAGGATTCCAGCTGAATTAACGCTGCTCACCTGGGTTAGAAACATTTGTTTCTTTCGAGCAGATAGTGGGAAATGGGACATTAATTCAGACCCAGGAGGCAAGGCAGAGGCTTCATGCTCTTGATCTCCATGAAGGGAGAGAGGATCCCCAGGAAGGAACAGAGCTTCCTTTAGACTCAAGCTGGGTCTCCTGGAAGTTGGAAAAGACCCTTGGTCACTGAGGATCTCATGGGATCGTGCTGCTGCAGAGGCTCGAGAGTCCTGGGTGCGGGGAGGGTGTCACTGCACAGTCTGAAATGGAAGGGAGGACCCTGGAAGGGACGGGGAGGAACAGAAAATGGAGAGGAATGAAACAGAATAAACGCCTCTTCTCTCTCACATCCCCAACCCAGCAAGAACTGTTATCAGTGGGGAAACTCCCCACGATGAACGGCAGAGACCACAGAGACATTTGCCTCATGCTGAGAAGTAAGGTGACCAGACACCAAGTGTGAAAAATCAGAGAGTTTCACCAGATGCATTGGTGGTATAGTGGTGAGCATAGCTGCCTTCCACGCAGTTGACCTGGGTTCAATTCCCAGCCAATGCAATGATGTGATGATTTCTCCACTGGGAATTGGTTTAATTTCAGTCATGTTGTATCAGTTCATCAATGGAATGAGAGAATCAGTATCCCAACAGGTCATTAAACACCCAGTGGAGGAAGAAAGGGGTGGGACTATATAATGAGCAGTTGGAGTCATCCTGGTATTACAATGCTTGGTTTATTTAAAAAAAAATTCCTTTACTTCCCTCTCCCTTTTAGACTCGGAGCCTTTAAGGTCAGAAGGGACCAGTGTGATCATCTAGTCTGACCTGCTGCACCTTGCACGCCAAAAGACCCCACCCACCCACTCCTGTAATAGACCCCGGAGGGGAGGCAGCTCCGTGCTCTGCCCCTACCCCAGGCAGCACATGGAGGCCCTCTGCTCCCCTCCCCCAACGGGTGTGAAGAGATGTGCCAGCAGCACTAAGGTGGCTCCATGCCCACTCTACCTCCGTCCCTCCGTGCCGCTCCCAGAAGTGGCTGGCATGTCCCAGCATCCCCTGGGGTGGGGGGAGTGTCTCCACGTGCTGCCCCTGCCCGGGCACCGACTCTGCAGCTCCCATTGGCCAGGAACTGTAGCCAATGGGAGCTCTGGAGGCAGCGCCTGCAGAGAGCAGCACATGGAGATCCGCTGGCCCCACTCATCTAGGAGCTGCTGCCAGAGGGTTGTGTGTACCGGTCACTTTGGGAGCTGCACCACCCACCCACCCCCAGCGCAGAGCCCACACCCAAATTTCCTCCCAGTGCTTTGCTTGTCTTCCTTTCACCAGAACCATCCTTCTTCTCCTGGGCTGCAAGTAGCCATCCCTGGGAAGCCAAGAGGCAGGCACAGGATTCTGCCAGGTAAGTGTCCCCCAGCGCCGCGATGGACAGTGCGATGAAGGTAAGTCTTCCTGAGGCACAATGAACTGCAATGCAGCGAACCACTGGCCAGGCGGTCGGGGCGAAGGGCATTCACTGGAGGTACAAGCTTGTGAGTGACTCCTGAGCACAGGGCCCCTTCCCCTTTTAAGGACCTGCTCCTCATGGCCTGCGACTAGAGATGACTTGGCTGCATCTGGTGGGTCACACTCCACCTTGGGCAGTGTCCATGCTCTGGGTGTGTGATCGCTGCCTAATGAGAGTCCCAGACACTTTCTCTATCTAGGAGCTCTTCTGCTCTTTCAGCTGTTCAACCAGCCCCTTCATCCCACAAGCATTGCAGGAGGGAGCGGGAGGGGGAGGGGGAAAGCCACTTCACAGGCATTCAGAGAGGGAGAGGAGACAAAAATGGGAATGGGGGAAGTATAACAGACCTATTGAGCATAGAAATCACTGCTGCTCCTACAACAGCAGGGACAGGCCACTAGGAGCTGGGAAAAATTAAGCCATCATGTTTCTGCCTGGTTTTGAACCAGGGACCTTTTGCATGTTAGGCAAACATAATAACCACTACACTACAGAAACTCTGTTGCAAGGCTCTGCCCCTCCCTTCATAAGAACATAAGAACGGCCATACTGGGTCAGACCAAAGGTCCATCCATCCCCATATCCTATCTGCCAATAGTGGCCAATGCCAGGTACCCCAGAGGGACTGAACCTAACAGGTAATGATCAAGTGATCTCTCTCCTGCCATCCATCTCTACCCTCTGACAAACAGAGGCTAGGGACACCATTCCTTACTCATCCTGGCTAATAGCCATTAATGCACTTAACCTCCATTAATTTATCTGCAAAAAGAACAAGGAGAACATGTGGCACCATAAAGACTAACAAATGTATTTGAGCATAAGCTTTTGTGGGCTAAAACCCACTTCATCGGATGCATGCAGTTAAAAATACAGTAGGAAATATATATACACACAGAGAACATGAAAAAAATGGGTGTTGCCATACACACTATAACGAGAGTGATCAGTTAACGTGAGCGGTTATCAGCAGGAGAAAAAACCTGGTGTTGGGAGGAACAGGAGAAAGGACAAAGGAAGCAAGAGACGAAGAGAAAGAGGATCAGACAGTGGATGGAGCAAGAGGTGAAACAAAAAGGACAACCCCCAATGTCCCCAGTGATTCTAAGGGACAAAATCCAGGTGTGCAATAAAATTCTGCCTCCTTAAGCTCATGTTTTCCATGCCTAGAATTCAACTCTCACCAGATGGATCAGACTGAACAGCTTTCAAACCTCCAGGAGGCTCTTACCTTCTAAACAGGGACGGCTGTTTTCCAGTAAAATCACTGGAAGGGAAGGAGAAAACTCGAAAGAGGTTCCTCCTGGCGCTCACGTCTGTGAACCCGAATACTCTCTCAGTCCTCAAAGAGAGACCTGGAGAAGGAGACTTGCTGAAGCAAAGCCACAGGGGTCTCTGAGGTTTCCCTGGCCCCTCGCCCCTGTCCTGCCTGGCTGATGTCAGCATCTCTCTGTGAGGTCACCACCTCCCCACCACCTTGGACCAATAGGCTGAGGTCCTGCAAAAGGCCTTTGTGATGTCACTGCCACACCCCTCCCTTGCTGGGCCAATGTCCTGCCCCGGCCAGGCACTTTGGAGGTTTGAGCTACTCCCTGTGGATCACCCCACTCAAGGAGCGTTCGTTCTAGGCAGCAAGCTGGCTAGACAGGGAAACAGATGCTGCTCCCAAAGCTACACTCAGTTTTTCAGAAATTAGTCGACTTTATGGCCAGAAGAGACCATTAGAGCATCTAATCTGACCCCCTGCACATCACAGGCCTCCTGTAGGACACCATAGCTATTTTTGGGGCAAACACATTCCAGAAAGGCATCTAGTCTTCATGAAATGACATCAAGAGATGGAGAATCCATCACTTTCCTTGGTAACTTGTTCCTGTGGTGAATCATCCTCGGTGCTGAATATTTGTGCCTTAGTTGTAATATGAATTTGTCTCTTTTCACCTTCCAGCCACTGGGTCTTCTTATGCCTTTCTCTGCTATTTTAAAGAGTCCTTTAATATCCAATCTTTTCTCTCCATTAAGGCAGTTCAACACTTCAGTGAAGTCACCTTTCAATCTTCTTTTGATCAGCTAAACAGGTTGAGCTCTTTCAATAGCTCACTAGAAGGCATTTTCCTCCAGACCTCACAACATTTGGTGGCTCTTTCTGCCCCAGCTCCAATTTCACAACATCTTTTTCAAATGAGGACACCAAAGCTGAAGGCAGTATTCCAGTATCAGTCTCACTGATGCCGTGTCACCTCCTGTGATGTTACTGACATAATCTGTAACTGTATAGATCACCGTTGCGACCACTGTTCTATATTTGCAGCCAATATTGTAGAAAGGTGTCATGCAAGGGTTCTATGGAGAGGTTCTGATTGGTTGATTATAATGATGCTATCTCTAGATGTGTATCATTATTGTAGTTGACGTTATGAATATTGGCTCTATGCTGCCCGTATTTCAATCTTGTGCTCTGCTTCCGGTGTCAGTTCTGTCTAGCCTGCTTGATGGCCCATTAAGGACCATCAGCTCTACAATCGCCCCATTGAGAGAAGGCAGATACGCCTTGTGACTCAGCAAGGTAGCAGGGACCTGCCTATGGAGAGAACTCTAAGGTTTTTCTGTGCCACGTGCTGGATAGAGTGTCCTTGGGACAAAGAAAGCAAAGACCATATGGCAAGAGACTATAAAAGGCTGATGCCTTGTCTTCAATCCTGCTTCATACCTCTGGAGGGACTTTGCTACAAACTGAAGCTCTGTACAAATGACTGAATGACCCATCCTAGCTTTGAATAGACTCCAGAGACTTGATTTGAACCTGCAGTTTATTCCATCACTGTTACAAGCCTGAACCAAGAACTTTGCCATTACTGTATGTGAAGGGTTCAAATCCACATGCATTTTATATAACAACCTGGTCTATGGATTGTGCCAGTTCTTTTCCAGACTCAAAGTCCAGAGTATGGTCAAGGACCAGAGGCCTAGCAAATAGTGACCAGCTAAGAGAAAGCTGGGTAAACAGAAAGCCTTGCTTGCTAAGATAGGCCTGGTCAGCAAATTGCCAGGTGTTGGAGCTTAGAACTAAATGATTGTGTCTTATTCAGAATTGCAGACTGAACAAAGAATCCCTATTCCTATTGTGTTTGTTTCTTCTCTAGGGAGACATTCTTCCCACAGATCCAACCTTGAGTTTATGAAAAGTTGGCACGTCAGTATAAGATATGGCATCCTTCCACCTCCCTTCCACGGGACCAATGCCTGCCTTAAGACACACAGAAAACAATCTTTATTGCCATATACTTTCCCTCTTTCTTTGCTTTAACCCCTAGGAATGTACCTGTTGGACAATCAAAGGAGTTGCTCCATTCCTATGGATCCCAAATCAGAATTCAACATATATATTTTATACTAATAACATTTTATCAAAGTATTAATGAAATGTTAACTTGCTAACTTGAGACCATGGGTGGAGACATTATCTAATCTGTTAATCATTGGCTAATGTGCTATCTTGTCTTGCTGCAAAACCTGTCCTGGGGTGTGGAACTGCCTACCCCGTCACTTTACCCCGTGAATGGAAAATCTATATATTCTATTATAATTAATTAATTAACAGAGTCTCTGAGCCTAATAAGCCCACTCCGCCAGCACTGTGTGTAATAAACTCCTATTCTTGACCTCTACACGGTGTAGATTTGTGTCCTTCACAGACACCTGCTGAAGAAAGAGGAGATTCAGCATCCAGCTTGGCTGAATGTGTCTCCTCTCCCCACAGCTTGGTGATTTTTGAGGAAATGGAGAAGACTGCCTTTGCCTAGCTGTACATCGCTTGCAAAAGAAACAGGTCTTTTTGGTGACAAGTGTTGAAAGGAGCCATTAGACAAATGTGGAGACAGGAAAAATGCCCCCCAATTCAACTGGCATCTGTGGATGCTGAAGCCACACCACAGAGCGCTAAACACTATATGAGAACGGCTGGTGTCAGCAGAGTCTCTACCAAAGCCTTTTGCCACCAGCAGGGGCCTCTCTGTGCACAGAACTCCTGGTAGCGTGATGGCTGCAGGCAGTGGAGAACTCCATTTTGGCATCTCTTTTGTGGTGAACATCTGCAGTGGCTATTAAAAGGTCTCTAGACAGTGATCTTTGGGAAGAGCTGGCTGAAGAACCTTCCTACTAACCAGGAGAGCCTGGCTTGGCCTGCCAGTTCTTCCTTGCCGAACCTAGTGTGTCTGTTGGCTCCTTTTTTTGTATCTCTTTTCAGAAAAAGAAAAGATCTGTCAGCAGAATCCTTCTAAGTGCTTGTTCAAGACAGAGAGAGCCTTCCTTGCAGCTAAGTCTCGGTGCCATGGGGGATGCCTCACTGCAGCACCTCCTGCTGACCATCCTAGCAATTAGCTCTGGTTCACCGATGCACCTTCATCTAGTAGCATCTGGCCACCATCTGTTCTATCATTAGGGCCCATGTTGCTCTCAGGACTTCGGTGTCCTCTTATGGACACAGCCCTCTGGCTGTGCCCCACTCAGTTCTCTCCCCCCTGCTGGGTGGGGGGGGGGGGGTGTCCTCTACCCAGACACTTGCCTCAGTGGCCAGCCGCAGTCCAGGGTGTAGCCACCTGTGTCAGTGGCTACTGAGGCAAAAGGTGTGAACCTCCAACCCTGCCATCTGTTTCCCTGGACCATTTCCCAACAGGCCTAGAACCTTCCTCCACCTTTGTATCAGGGCCTTAGTCTGCCAGGAGGTCGCTCATGCACCTATTACCCCAGCACTGCTCTGATCATGGTGCCCTCCCTGCGCCTGCGCCTGCCTGCCTTCCTTCCTTCACAGCAGCCAATCCTCCCTCCTCAAACTCTAAGGAGTGACTAACTCTTGCTGTGCTGAGCAGCTCTTTATATATGGGCTGCTCCAGCAAGCCTTCTCCTGATTGGCTCTCCCAATAAGCCCTTTCTTGATAGGCTGGGTTCTGCACAGCCTATTCAAGGCTGCCTTAATCTTTCTCCTGCTTGTTTGGGGCAGACAGCCCACCACACGTGGAAAGTGGCAAATGAGAAGTCTGGAGCTGAAGGAAAGGTTACCATGACTCAGAACTGAGCCGAGGTTGCTGCGACTGAAACACAGATCACTAACCATTATATGATCACAGTGACTGGTGGGAGAGGCACATGTTAGAAGCCCTCTGTCTACTCAGCTGTGGCTTTCTGTGCACAGAGAGCCAGACACCTCAAGGTCTGCAAGTCTTGAGGGAAATGGGGAATGTCTGTACTTTAGAATTTGCGGGTGTTGACTTGAACCATGAAATGAAACAGTTGCAAATACTTTCTTCAGGCAGGCACCATGGCTTAGCTGGCTAAAGCACCTGTCTAGTAAACAGGAGATCCTGGGTTCAACTCCCGGTGGTGCCTTAGTGTATGGCTTTTGTCTCCTCTGCTCACATTTTCCTGTGTCTTCCTAGGAAACAGAAGAGGCCTCCCTTGGTATCCAAGCCATTGCTTGCTAAGGAAAAGGCTTCTTTGGAGAGAAGCATTGGAAACAATCAAATTACAAACCTGGAGTTGATGAAAACGCTGCTATGACTGACATTGGCATGGCGGTTGCTTCGACTGCAATTGCTGCAACACGAGAGCCTGCGCCACACATCCTTGTGATTCCCTGGAGATGTTCACACACAGATGTCATGTCACCTTCCTTTTGATTGTCATTGATGAAAAATGGAGCGGTTGGGAGAAAAGTCCCAGAGAGTCGCACCGTGGCTAAGCTGGGTGACTCACCTGCCAGGTAAAGTGGAGTTAGGGATGCAGCTCCCAGTAGTGCCTTAACAAATGTGTCTGCTCTTCCCACCTTTTGGTGAAGCTTTTGCGGAAACAGAGAAGACTGCCTCTGCCTTGCAATGCAAATGCTTGCAAAAGAAACCAGTTGTTTTTCTGACAAGTGTCAGAAGGAGGCACATAAGAAATGTGGAGACAAGGAAAAGGTCATCGTAACTCCACTTGCATCCATGGCTCTTGAGGCCAGAACGCAGAGCACTAAGCACTGTACGACCACAGCAAAATCTCAACTTTACACCTTATTACACTAGGCAGTTGTTAGGTCAAGCAATTTTCTCATCCTACTGGATGTTACCCTCCTTAATACATAGAATTCCCCCTAAAACCTGGATTACTGTCCTCAGATGAGCTTCATTTTCTCAGGATTCCTGCTGCTTCCAGCATAGGTGGGGGAGGAGAAAGGCAAAAACATGATGCCACAGTCTCCTATTTTATATCCTTCGTTCAAGTGTCTAGAAGACACTTGCCCAGACGTGTCCGGGTGGGCTCTGCTGAGTCACTAGGTTGGGGAATCCTCCTGGTGTGGTCTTGTGCAACTGAGTCATAGACTTGAGCAGTCCCCACAGTGTTGTGTTTGGGCATCTGTCACTGAACTGGAAATCCCTTAATTACAATTCCTCTGCTGATTCATGGCTGTTGAACACCCTCCTCGGCAGGGGTCACTAGCAAAATTATAGCCTATTTCAGTAACAACCATACAGCAAAATGCATAACTTCACACACCCTCATGCTATACATATTTGGACAGAATAACCGATTTCAGCGGATCATGACTTTTCATATGACAACTTACATGGAATGGTTGGTAGGACATATCACAGCCATATAGGAATGATGACTATGTGAGCTACAGGGAGCTATTTTGAAGTACATCATGTCACAAAAGCCTCTAGAGACTGGCCTTTGGGGAGAGCTGGCTGAAGAGCCTTCTGAGTAACTGAGAGATCCAGGCTTGGCCCTGCCAGTTTGTGCTTGCGAACTAAACTTGTCCGTTGGGCTCCCTTTTATGTGTCTCTTTCACAGAAACAGAGCAGAAGTTCTTGGCCAATCCTTGAAAGTGCTTGTTCAAGACACAGAGAGCCTCTGTGCTGGGGCAGGGGCAGGGGTGCAGGAGGTGGTCGGGGGTGGAGGTGCTTACCTCGGGCAGCACAGCTCCCAAAGTGACTGGCACACACTCCCCTCCGGCAGTGGCTCCTAGGCAGTGGGATACGGGGGCGGGTCAGCTGTGGCGTTTGCACTCAGGGCTGCAGGGATATGCCGGCCACTTCCAGGAGCAGTGTGGCAGGGAGGGGGCAGAGTGGGCAGGGAGCCGCCTTAGCGCTGCTGGCACATCTCCGTGTGTCCCTTGGGGAGGCATCAGGTCTCTGTGGGCTGCCTGGGGCAGGGGCAGTGGCCAAGGGGGCTCGGGCCACCCCTTTGCCTCCTCTCTCCAGGCTCCCAGCCCATCTTGCCAGCCGACAGGGATTTTAGGGTGCAGCAGCGCAGGGAGCAGGAAGGGCGAACCACAGCGGCTGCCTCCCCCACATGCAGGAAAATGGCTTGACCTGCTGGCCCCACGGACTAAGGCACCAGGCCTCCAGCTTGCCCCATTCGACCCAATGGGTTGGTCTTGTGGCCAGAATTATTTGCAGTCGGGATTTCCCCCAACAGTGCCCCACAGGGGTCCAGGGTCAGCTCCAGCACAGGCCACACAGGAAGGCTTAATGCTCGAACTGCAGTGCATGCTGGGCAGGCTCTAGGCCAGGCTCCCCAGGGCAGGAGAGAAGAAGAAGACTGGGCCCCTGGAGGGGCAGGCTGGGGCTCCCTGGATCCCATTTGCTCACAGCCAGTGCCCTGCCCCCACTCCCATGTCATTAATGGTGCCCCCAGGTCAGCCAGAATGGAGCAGCGGTTTTCACTGCACCAAATCCACTTACGGCTTACAGGCAACTCCCAACCCCCCCACAGCCCACCATGTCGGCCAGAAAGGAGCCCACTCAGCCTCGCCATTGCTGCTTTTCCGTCCCCCCAGAACTCCACTTCTCCTGGGCTGCAAGGAGCCATCCCTGGGAAGCCAAGAGGCAGGCACAGGATTCTGCCTCCCAGCAGCCAACCGCGCCTCCTCAGGCTTTGCAGAACGAATGGTGATGCTCTACTAACCCCATTTAGCCGTAATGATGTGCTTAGCTTCTGCCCTGCCTTCCTCAGCTCGACTTTCCTCTTTTGCCCCATTCCTGCCTCACTTCCTCCTTTGGCAAGTCACGCAGAGGAGGCCAGCAGGAAGAGCCGGCCTCCACCAGCCAACCTCCAACAGCAGAGGAGGCCAAGCCACAAGCCTCCAAAAGGTGACACGCCGCACTCCTCTAGGTTCTCCAGCCTGATGCCAAGGTGCTTTCTCCACTGCTGTCAGCACCCTCTGTCATGCGGGGGTTGGAGTTATCCCAGGGACAGGCCAATAGGAGAAGGAGGAGGCCTTCCTGAACAGCAAGGGGATCTGGCAAAAGGAAGCCAGCATGTTTCTACCTGGTTTTGAACCAGGGACTTTTTGCGTGTTAGGCAACCATGATAACCACTACATTACAGAAACTCCATCTGCTTGGTTGTTGCTCACCCTCACACAGACCGATGGACAAACCTGGAGAAAGTGGTGGCAGCCCTTCGATGGGTCAGCTGGCAGAGCAGAGGACTGGAGCAGGCACTCAGGAAGTCGTCCTTACGTCGTCCTTGTGACTCCAGCTTGAGGGAGAGCTGCTTTTTCTTCCCCTTGCTGACAAAGAGCAAGAGAAGAATGAAAGGTCAGGTGGGCCAACTCGGTGCAGAAGCCCATGCTGCCTTTTCCTGCTGCATAGCCTGAAATGAGGGACTCGTGGCAGTTAAAGGAACTGCTGCAGTTTCACAAAACATCCCACCCGTGCACAAAGGGGGATAGAAGAGCCTGTTAGTCTAGCACGCTCCCAACTGAACTACTTCAGCAGCTGCTCGGTTTCTTTTTGGCCTCCTGCTTTTCTGTCTGCAATGTTGTTGTCAGCTGTGGCACAGAAAAAGGACGTCATTGCGAGCGGCCCATGAAGACAAGATTCACTTTTGCCTTCCTTGCTCAGCTTGACTTGCTTCCTCGCCCTATTCCTGCCTTAGTTCCTGTGTTACCTGAAGGCGACGGGGGCCAGCAGTACCAGGAGGAAGTTGGGCAGCTAGACCCTGGTGGCAGAAGTCCTGCCGCCACTTGCCACCCCACTCTCTTCTCCCAGCGTCACATATTGGCCACCAGGGACTTGGGGCCCAGCAGCGCAACGGAAGGCAGTGGACAGAGCCACCCTCGCCTTGAAGCTCCGGCTCATTAAACCACATCTTCAGTCGCTGATGGCCAATGAGAGACTGACATCGCTTGCTATTTTAGCACTTGGAAATGCCATTGGCCAATCTTTGGATCTCTGTAATGCTGTGCTTCAGTTCATGGGGGAAAGGTGAGAGAAGCGACCTTTGAACAAAGGGCCTGGGGTTAACATCCTAACGCTGTCTCCAACTGTCACACTATTTAATACCGGCCCACCCTGTGCTGGTGACAGTTCCATTTCTAGATGTTAGTACATTTCACTTACTGTCAAAATAAAAAAGTTTCTATATGCTTAAAGAAAATGCATTTGTTTTATTTGCTTATATATGGCATGAATAAATACAGGTTTACAGAACCTAGCCTGCAAATTTATCATCTTATATGACAGAGAAAATCATGCATCGAAATTGTGCGTCAAAATCATGAGCTGAGCTACAAATGCAATGAAAAATAAGATATTCAGAATTTTAACATCTGCATGGGGTGGGGGGGACCGAAGACACGTCTTGCCTGGGAGAGGCACTTGGGGTAGGGGAGGCCCTGTCACGGAAAGCAGGAGTTAGTGTCACACGCCTATTTCCAGGCCATAATCTGTGGGCGCCCTGCTCTGGGGGAGGGATCGCGACAGCCCAGACTCAGGGCTGGAACAGGCCCCGGATTGAGGGGGTGGCTGCAGGGTTTGCAGAGCTCTGATGTCTCAGACAATGTGTCTCTCCCAAAGCCTCAGATCTGCGTCCCCAGAAGGCTCCTGCGCTGCCTCCGCTCCTCTCACAGTCTATAGCAAGGAGCAGCAGCAAGGGTCAGGGATGAGACATAGGCACTAGGTGGGTGGCCGAGGCTTCAGGAGCCCAGAGTGTTTGCCTGTCTGGGGCATTTTGGCTGAGACCTCAGGGACACATTGTGAGGCAGAATCCCAGGCATCTGTATGGAAGGACGTAAGGACGTAGGAACGGCCAGACTGGGTCAGACTGGGTCCATCTAGCCAGTATCCTGTCTTCCCATAGCGGCCAAAGCCAGGTGCCCCAGAGGGAATGAACAGAACAGGGAATCGCCAAGTGACCCATCCCCTGTCGCCTATTCCCAGCTCCTGGCAAACAGAGACTAGGGACACCATCCCTGCCCATCCTGGCTCAGAGCATGTCCTCCATGAATCGATTTAGCTCTTTTTTTGAACCCTGTTATAGTCTTGGCCTTCACAACCTCCTCTGGCAAGGAGTTCTGCAGGTTGATTGTGCGTTGTGTGAAAAAATACTTCCTTTTGTTTGTTTTAAACGGGCTGCCTATTCATTTCGTTTGGTGACCCCTAGTTCTTGTGTTATGAGAAGGAATAAGTAACACTCCTTATTTACTTTCCCCACACCAGTCATGATTTTATAGACCTCTAGCATATTTCCCCTTAGTCAGCTTTTCTCCAAGCTGAAAAGTCCCAGTCTTATTATTCTCTCCTCATATGGCAGACACTCCATACCCGTTTCTGAACCTTTAACAATTCCAATACATCTTTTTTAAGATGGAGCGACCATATCTGCATGCAGTATTCAAGATATGGGCGTACCATGGATTTATACAGTGGCAATAAGATTTTCTCTCTTATTCTCTATCCCTTTCTTCATGATTCCCAACATTCTGTTCGCTTTTTGCCTGCCACTGCCCATTGAGTGGATGTTTGCAGAGAACTATCCACAGTGACTCCAAGATCTCTCACTTGAGTTGGAACAGCTATTTTACATCCCATTGTTTTATCTGTAGAGTTGGGATTATGTTTGCCAATGTGCATCACTTTGTATTTATCAACATTGAATTTCATCTGCTATTTTGTTGCCCTTTCACCTAGTTTTGTGAAATCTCTTTTTAGCTCCTCCCAGTCTGCTTTGGACTTAACTATCCTCTGTAGTTTTGGATCATCCGCACATTTTGTCACCTCGCTGTTCAGCAGGTCGTTTATGAAGATGTTGACTAGTCCCAGTACAGGCACCACTAGTTACCCGTTTGCATCCTGAAAACTGTCCATTTATTCCTACCCTTTGTTTCCTGGCTTTTAACCAGTTATTGATCCACGTGAGGACCTTCCAGAAGTGAACGTAAGCTGGTACATTCTGGTATGAGGTCCTGGCAAGAGCGGGTACGCTGTGCCAGCCCGTCCTGGCTTCCCCAGGCTGGTGATTTAAAGGGCCCAGGGCTCCCTGCAGCCTCCCAAGCCCCTCTGGCGGAGCCCCGGGGAGCAAATCACTGCCCTGGAACGCTGCTCTCTCCCGCGCTACGAACACAGAGCAGGGGCGGCGGGAGCTTCCTTACAGTGGGGGGGGGTCACTATTGTCTGAACTGTGGCACTCCCATGAAAACCCTTCCCCAAGGACCCACACTCACACCACCTCTCCCCCTGAGGCCACACCCACAGAATGCCTCTCCCCCCCCCCAAGACTCCCCCTTTCCCCCCTCCATCATTTGTCCTAACAGCCAGTTAAGAGTGGTGGGGCCACGGCCCTCTAAACCCCCTGTTCCAGCACCCCTGACACAGAGCTCAGCAGCAGCAGTGTGTGTGTGCGTGTGACAGAGGCTGCTGTGCTGAGCTGAGCCAGTGAGGGAAGCGGGGGCTGATGTTGGGGCTGCCCCCTCCCCCTGCCTCAGGCCTGGCTGCTTGCAGCAGCTGTCTGAACATAGAGACAGTGTGCGACACACTCCCTCTCCCCACACACACACTCCCTCTCCCCACACACACACAGTCTCTGCCCCGCCACGCACACTGCAGTTGAAAAGCAGCTGGCAATCCAGTAAGTTGCCCGTGGAACGGTGGGATAGAGAAACCTGCATCATGTGATGCTGTACCAGCCCATGAGGCATTGCAAACCCTTCCCAAAGCACCCTGCAGCCAGTTGCACAGCTACCCACAGTGCACTGCTCTCTGTGGCCATCCAAGATTCTAGCCTGGATGTGCTCTGGTGACACAAAGGGCATAGTGTGGACATGCAACAGCTGTTTAATTAAAACACTTGAAAGCCACATTACCCAATAGTGTAGACACAGCTTGAGAGTGAGACAAGACCCAGCTCCCTTGAAACTAAAGAACCACAACTTTCTCCATAGTTGGCAGGATTCAAACCTGCACAGGGAGACCCCAATGGATTTCTAGTCCATCCCCTTAACCACTCAGCCACAACTACTTGGTTGAGAAGGGTCTCTCACTGCACTCTAGTTCTGTTCTCACTGAGTGATCAATTCCAGTTGTTTCCTCAGACCAGCTTCCACAACACACACACTGCTGTGCCATTGTGTAAGTGTGTCCAGGGCTGAACTGCAAGAATTCCTGCTCATTTCCCTTCTGGCTGGAGCATGATTAGAGTGTGTTTGTGGTCAATGACGTTGCTGTAGATTGTTGTCCATTTCCTGCCTTGATCATTCAGACAGTCCCTTTCCTGCCATATCCCCAGCACAGCAGTGATTGCAATAGCAGGGGGCAGGTTTTCTCTGGGGCAATGAGATTTCTTAGGGGGTTGGTAGCTCCTTTCTTTCCTCACCCTGGAGTAAACTCAGCTTTTTATTCCATCCTTGATGTTTCATGGAATAACAACAGACGACCAAGGAAAGAGGTGGACAGGGCGGGTCTCAGGGGAGGGGCAGAGAGGTGGGGACGGTGGGCAGGGCGGGTCTCAGGGGAGGAGGTAGAGAGGTGGGGGCGGTGGGCAGGGGGGGTCACAGGGAGGGCAGACAGGTGGGGGCGGTGGGCAGGGCGGGTCTCAGGAGGGGCAGAGAAGTGGGGGCAGGGGCAGGGCGGGTCTCAGGGGAGGGGCAGAGAGGTGGGGGCGGGGGGCAGGGCGGGGGTCGGGGGGGGGGGCCGAGCGGGGGTGGCGGCGGGCCGGCGGGGGGGTCGGGGGTGGAGAGGCACAAGGAGGCCTTCAGGGAGGAGAGGAGCGAGCGGAAGGTGGACCAGCAGGCCTCAGCCACAGTTGAAGAGCGGGCGTGGGAAGTGGTCAAATGGGAGTGAGGGCGGAGCACAGGTGGGGCCTCAGAGAGAGGAGAATGAGTCAAGGGGGTGGAGTGGGCAGGGCCACCCAGAGGATTCAGGGGGCCTGGGGCAAAACAATTTTGGGGGCCCCTTCCATAAAAAAAAGTTGCAGTACTCTAGAATCCTGTATTCACATGGGGGCCCTGCAGAGTCTGGGGCAAATTGCCCCCCCTTTCTCCCCTCTGGGTGGCCCTGCCCTCAGCCTCTCCTCGTAAGTCCCCTGCCCCCTAATCATTTTTGTTGCCCTCCCCTAGACTCTCTCCAACTTATTTCTGTAGTGGGGGGGTGAAAACTGGACGCAATGCTCCAGATGTGGCCTCACCAGTGCCGAATAGAAGGGAATAATCACTTCCCTCGATCTGCCGGCAATGCTCGTACTAATCCAGCCAATACGGCCAGGTACCCATATTGAATGCAGACCCAGCAATATTTGATAAATTGGTTACTGTCCATTCAGGAGGTTATTTCCCACCTATTCATAAATAATGAAGATGCTCTAAGCAGAGGGGAGAGAGCTGTCCCGTCCGTGTAGTTAATCCATCTCCCCGAGAGGTGGTAGCTATGTCATTGGGGGAAGCTATGTGGGTGGGTGTGCAAGCTATGGTGTTTACATGGATCTATAAGTTTAATCAAACCCCATTTTTAAAAGCACTGTGGTCTGGGAACATAACGGGAGATTGCTGAGGCAGGGCCTGTCCTTCAAAATCTTTAAGAGCTCTGACTTACCTACACAGCAGTCATGCGGGTATAGCTCAGTGGTAGAGTGTTTGACTGCAGTTCAAGTGGTCCTTGGTTCAAATCCAAGTGCCCCCTTACAAACCTCTTCCTTCAACAAAAATAATGGCATTTCCATTATGTTCAGGAATTGCATTGAATAGGGATCCCTGACATGAGTAAAAACACTCAATGTTTTCCTATGCAAATGCATAAAAACCTCGCAAACATGTCCCTCCACTGAAATCAGTTCCAATCCTCTAAAGGATTAAAGAATCCTTATTGAGGTTGCAGGAAAAAACCATCCCAATGTGTAGAAAGAATAGTAAATATGGCAGGCGACAAGCTTGGCTTAACAGTGAAATCCTTGCTGATCTTAAACACAAAAAAGAAGCTTACAAGAAGTGGAAGACTGGACAAATGACCAGGGAGGAGTATAAAAATATTGCTCAGGCATGCAGGAGTGAAATCAGGAAGGCCAAATCACACTTTGAGTTGCATCTAGCAAGAGATGTTAAGAGTAAAAAGAAGGGTTTCTTCAGGTATGTTAGTAACATGAAGGAAGTCAAGGAAAGTGTGGGCCCCTTACTGAATGAGGGAGGTAACTTAGTGGACAGAGGATGTGGAGAAAGCTAGTGTACTCAATGCTTTTTTTTGCCTCTGTCTTCACAAACAAGGTCAGCTCCCAGACAGCTGCACTGGGCAGCACAGTATGGGGAGAAGGTGACCAACCCTCTGTGGAGAAAGAAGTGGTTCAGGACTGTTTAGAAAAACTGGACGAGCACAAGTCCATGGGGCTGGATGCGCTGCATCCAAGGGTGCTAAAGGAGTTGGCGGATGTGATTGCAGAGCCATTGGCCATTATCTTTGAAAACTCATTGCGATTGGGGGAGGTCCCGGATGACTGGAAAAGGTTATTGTAGTGCCCATCTTTAAAAAAGGGAAGGAGGAGGATCTGGGAACTACAGGTCAGTCAGCCTCACCTCAGTCCAAGGAAAAATTATGGAGCAGGTCCTCAAGGAATCAATTCTGAAGCACTTAGAGGAGAGGAAAGTGATCAGGAACAGTCAGCATGGATTCACCAAGGGCAAGTCATGTCTGACTAACCTAATTGCCTTCTATGAGGAGATAACTGGGGCTGTGGATGAGGGGAAAGCAGTGGATGTGTTATCCCTTGACTTTAGCAAAGCTTTTGATACAGTCTCCACAGTATTCTTGCCAGCAAGCTAAAGAAGTATGGGCTGGATGAATGGACGGTAAGGTGGATAGAAAACTGGCTAGATCTTCGGGCTCAACGGGTAGTGATCAACGGCTCCATGTCTAGCTGGCAGCCGGTATCAAGTGGAGTGTCCCAAGGGTCGGTGCTGGGGCCGGTTTTGTTCAATATCTTCATTAATGATTAGGAGGATGGTGTGGACTGCACCCTCAGCAAGTTTGCAGATGACACTAAACTGGGAGGAGTGGTAGATACGCTGGAGGGTAGGGATAGGATACAGAGGGACCTAGACAAATTACAGGACTGGGCCAAAAGAAACCTGATGAGGTTCAACAAGGACAAATGCAGAGTCCTGCACTTAGGACGGAAGAATCCCATTCACTGCTACAGACTAGGGACTGAATGGCTAGACAGCAGTTCTGCAGAAAAGGACCAAGAGGTTACAGTAGACGAGAAGCTGGCTATGAGTCAACAGTGTGCCCTTGTTGCCAAGAAGGCTAATAGCATTCTGGGCTGTATAATTAGGGGCATTGCCAGCAGATCGAGGGATGTGATCGTTCCCCTCTATTAGACATTGGTGAGGCCTCATCTGGATACTGTCTCCAGTTTTGGGCCCCACGCTACAAGAAGGATGTGGAAAAATTGGAAAGAGTCCAGCGGAGGGCAACAAAAAATGATTAGGGGGCTGGAGCACATGACCTATGAGGAGAGGCTGAGGAACTGGACTTGTTTAGTCTGTGGAAGAGAAGAATGAGGGGGGATTTGATAGCTGCTTTCAACTACCTGATAGGGGGTTCCAAAGAGGATGGATCTAGACTGTTCTCAGAGGTACCTGATGACAGAACAAGGAGTAATGGTCTCAAGTTGCAGTGGGGGAGGTTTAGGTTGGACATTAGGAAAAACTTTTTCACTCAGAGAGTGGTGAAGCACTGCAATGGGTTACCTAGGGAGGTGGTGGAATCTCCTTCCTTAGAGGTTTTTAAGCTCAGGCTTGACAAAGCCCTGGCTGGTATCATTTAGTTGGGGATTGGTCCTGCTTTGAGCAGTAGGTTGGAGTAGATGACCTCGTGAAGTCCCTTCCAACCCTGATATTCTATGATTCTATGATTAGATGCTCTAATGGTCTCTTCTGGCCATAATTTCTGAAAAACTGAGTGCAGCATTGGGAGCAGCGTCTGATGTTTCCCTGTCTAGCCGGCTTGCTGCCTAGAACGAACGCTCCTTGAGTGGGGTGATCCCCAGGGAGTAGCTCAAACCGGCAAAGTGCCTGGCCAGGGGCAGGACATTAGCCCAGCAAGGGAGGGGTGCGGCAGTGACATCACAAAGGCCTTTTGCAGGACCTCAGCCTATTGGTCCAAGGTGGTGGGGAGGTGGTGACCTCACAGAGAGATGCTGACATCAGCCAGGCAGGAGAGGGGCGAGGGGCCAGGGAGACCTCAGAGACCCCTGTGGCTTTGCTCCAGCAAGTCTCCTTCTCCAGGTCTCTCTCTGAGGACTGAGAGAGTATTCGGGTTCACGGACGTGAGCGCCAGGAGGAACCTCTTTCGAGTTTTCTCCTTCCCTTTCAGTGATTTTACTAGAAAACAGCCGTCCCTGTTTAGAAGGTAAGAGCCTCCTGGAGGTTTGAAACCTGTTCAGTCTGATCCATCTAGTGACAGTTGAATTCTAGGCATGGAAAACATGAGCTTAAGGAGGCAGAATTTTATTCCACACCTGGGATTTTGTCCCTTAGAATCACTGGGGACATTGGGGTTTGTCCTTTTTGTTTTACCTTTTCCTCCATCCCTCCCTCCTTTCTCTTTATCTCTTGCTTCTTTTGTCCTTTCTCCTGTTCCCCTCCCAACACCAGGAGGGGTGTGGGTGTGTGTGTGTGTGTGTTGTGGGGGAGGGCTCTGCAGCTCCCACTGTGGGAGGTCCACACAAACATGTGGGGCTGAAATAGTGCTCGGGCAGTGATCCCCACAAGTGACCTGGGCCATCCTTTGGGCTCTCTGGTGAGAACCCTCAGCCTCCCGTCCTCAGTCTCTCCCCTGATTGGCTGAGCAGGGGGTTATTGACAGGAGAGAGACTCAGGTCCTTGTTGGTCCCTTTTAAGACCAAGGAAATAAGTCAGAACCAGTTCTGTGTTTGATGGATTTTGCTGCTTCTCTGCATTAATGGTCTCTGAGCAGTTCATGATTCTCTCTAACCTTGCAGTTCTCCTCAAATACTTGCTGAATAATTCCTGTTCACTGTTGTTGGTCTGGAGCTCATCTGAGAGCACTTTATTCAGGTCATTCAATGTCTGAAATTCAAGATCCGATGGTTAGTTTGAAAATCAGGGCTCTTGGGTCCTATTCCCAACTCAGCCACTGACTGGCTGTGTGACCTCAGACAAGTCAATTCTTCTTTCTCAGCCTTAGCTTCTCCCTCTTTCAAGTAGGGATAATAATGATCCGCTCCTACCTTGCTCAACACACTCACTCTTCCCCAAGACACACACACTGTCTCTCCCTGCCCCCCCAGTCTCCACACTGCAGTTGAAAAAGCAGCTGGCAATCTAGTAGGATGCCCATGGAACAACGGGAGAGAGAAACCCGCATCACTGAAAGTGCAGCCATGGAGACACCACACACCAGCCTTCCCTAGCAGGGGCAGGGGGGCGAGAAGGGACATCATCCGAGCTCCCTGCATCCAGGTCACTTTCCTCAGCCAGGCTGCGTCAGGGGAGGGCAGAGAGCAGCAGCTTCTGATGCTCCCCTCACAGCCCAGCCCAGGTGGGGAAAGTGACCAGGACGCAGGGAGCACATAGTGTTGCTCCTCGCTCCCCCCAGCGTCTATGGGGCCACGGAGGAGCATTGGGGCAGGGAAGAGCAGTGAGCACCTTTGCACGGCCACACGGTGCCCTTTGACCCCCTGGAGCCCTGGGCGGCTGCCGGGGGCCCCACCCCTAAGGCCGGCCGGGCTCCCCAGCACGAACAGCAGAGACACAGGGAGACTGGCCACCCACTGAGCAAAGGTAGCCTGGGCGGCTCGTAATGGAGGCTTGGGGGGGCTCAGCCTCCCCAAACCTTGCTTTGCCAAGGGGACAGTGGGGCCCATGACTAGGGGCCCTGGCCAAATTGGGCCCCCCTGGGAAAGTCTCCCCCATGTCGGCCCCAGGGCTGGAGGAGCTCCCACTCCCTGCTATGGCCTGGGGGCTGCAGCAGGGGCACAGAGCTTCTCTGGTCTCAGGGCCACAGCGGGGCCGGGGTAAAGGAGTGACCGGGTGGGGCCAGTGGGGGAAGGGGTGGAACAGAGGTGACAGTGGGTGGGGCTGTGGGTGGAAGGGGTGGAACGGGGCGGAGCCACACACGGAAGTGGGGGGGCAGGGTCCGGTGCTGGGGCCCCCGCACTTATTCTCCCTTTCCCTGGGCTTTGGCATCACTAGCCCCTGCTTAGCGAGTAGGGGTCAGTGGTCCCTAAAATGTGGGGCGTGACTCCTAGGGGGACACAGAGGAAGATTTATGGGGGCACCTCAGGGCCTGAGCCAGCCCCCATGGAGGGCAGGGAGGGAGCCCCACTCAGCCCCACTCTGTCCCAGCTCTTCCCCAACCCCACCCTCAGCCTGGGCCCCTGGCTCCCAGCCTGGCCCGGCCTCGACCCCCTGACCCCTATCCGCACCCCTCTCCCCAGCAAGCAACGGCCCCATTCCCAGCCCTGGTTCTCGACCGCGGCTTCCGAGGGGCCACAGCCATGGACACGAGGGCGCAGTGTGAAATGTTTGGGGACCACTGGGTTAGGGTGACGTCCTCCATCACTTCTCTGCAGTCCAATGAAAGCGATTCCTCACCCACCCCTCCGTCAGGACGGCCTAGGTACGTTCTGCTGCCCTTCACTCGTACAGGAAGGAGAATAACATTTCATTCCACTCAATTCTAAAGTGATTTGTAACCCACCACCATCCCAAACTGGTCATTTTGGGGAAGCGGCCCCCCCTCATGCTGCATAGCTAGGCAGAGTAGGGGTGTCTGTGCAAACACGGCCTGTTCCTGAAGTCTTCCCCCAGCTCCTCACTAGATGTGAGGGGGGAGCTCATTCAGCCCCTGCTTACGCTTAGTATTGGGAAACTCCTTAGTGTCCCTATCTCTGCCGGCCTCAGATTTCTCCTCCTGTCCCTGTCTTAGCAGCTCAGATGAGGTGGCTGAGTGGTTAAGGTGCTGGACTGCTAATCCATTGTGCTCTGTACGTGTGGGTTCAAATCCCCTCCTTATTGGAGGCATTTACTCTTCACCCTCCTTTATAGACAACCATCTCCCCCTTGGTACAATGACAGATCAAACAATGTTGCTTCTTGCAAACAAAAACCTTCTCAGAATCTCAGCTGTCCCTCCCCCCTTGCTTCAAATAAAATTTGTAAATCCCATATTTCTAAAAAAATTCTCTAGTCCTGCATTTCTTAGTTTTTATCTCAAAAGGGAACAGCCTCATAATCTCCCCCAAACACCCTGGGACCTCCCCAAATAATTAAAATACCCCCAACCTGAGCAAGGCCACAACAGTGAACCAGAGCCAGTGTCTAGGCCAAGCTGTTCTGAAGGAGGCAACTCAACCATTTTCTCTCTGCTTCCCTTGGCAAAGTCTGACTGAGAAAACAAAATTCCCCAAACTGAAAATTTTCTGCTGAAAAACCACTACTAGTCTGTTTGGGGGCTTTGGTTTGAATGTACTATTATTATTTTCTTCTGATTTCTGAAACAGTTTTGTCATCCAGGTGTATTTCCAGCTGTTGAGTTGTGGGGGAGAGAGGCCAACTCATGATGTCTCTACCCCCCTTTCATAGTTTCTTCCAATTTGCTAGGAAGTCCCTTTGCTATGATGTGAGTCAAGCAGTGCCCATTGTCGCTGTGCTATCTCGGAGACGTCTGCATTGTACACGGTTCCTGGGATAGGAACCGTGGGAGTGTGGATCCCTTTAATGGGCCAGCAGCGGGTCTGGCTCCTCCATTGTCACACCTGAAAGGCTGGTGGTGGGCATTTCCCAACCTCATCTCAGTAACATACACAGAGCAAAACTTCCCAGCCAATGCTACACACACAATCCAACACAATATTAAGGTTCAACAGACCAAGACTTTTGAAATGACACCTCACCAGGCAGACTTTGTACAAACCGTATCATCATTATAGGAGACTGGTGAATATGGGGCTTCCAGGGTGCTGCTTTGAGCACAGCGAGCCGCACCTGGGCTGACATGGCAATGGCGACGTACCCTTAGAGTTCATCTCTCCTGGGATAACGATGGCAGCATGGCTGGCCTGGACCATCTGACGTGGGCTCATGAAGCTAAAGCTGAGAGGCTAAAAACTGTGGTGCAGATATTTGTGTTCACACTGAAGCCTGGGTTCGGAAACCCTCACCCCTCGTGGGGTCTCAGAGACTGGGCTCAAGCCCATCTGTCTGCACTGTAATTTTATACTCTTGCAGCCCAAGCCCCATAACCCTGAGTCAGCTGACCCGGGCTTTGCGACAGGTGCCCTGGGTGTGTTAATCACGGTGTAGACATAACATTAGGCTACGTCTCCAGTGCAATGAAACACCCACGACTGGCCCGTGTCACGTTAATCAGGGTCATGCGGCTTGGGCTGTAAAGTTGCAGTGTCCGTGTCTCGGCTCAGGCTCAGTCCCCTGCTCCAGGAGCCCAGAAGGTTGGGAGGGGGTTTAGCAAGTGGAAATGGTAAAACCGCAGGGGAGTATTACCCTGGACTCATGGCATTTCTCCATTGGTCTGTCTGCACTGGGGCAGGGACAGAAACACGTCCTGCTGCTTTTGTTATTTCAAAGGGTGGTTTAGGATTTTCATTCTCAGACTCGGTGCACAAAACAGGACTCAACCCTCGGCATAAACTAAATGAGCTGCCCACAGATTCTGGCAGCCACAATGAGCACTTGGTGTGAGAGCTCAGACCTGCCCCTGTCCCAGAGGGACGGGGTCATCTGAGAGGGGACTGGACCACTGACCTATCAGCTCCTAACTCCCAAACTTTCAGTAACTCTATCCTCAGTGCCTGTGAGTGTAATTGAGCTAGGTAGGAGCGGATCATTATTATCCCTACGCGAAAGAGAGAGAAGTTCAGGCTGAGAAAGGAGAATTGACTTCTCTTAGGTCACACAGCCAGTCAGGGGCAGAGTTGGGAATAGGACCCAAAAGCCCTGATTTTCAATCTAACCATCGGATCTTGAATTTCATACACTGAATGACCTGAATAAAGTGCTCACAAATGAGCTCCAGACCAACAACAGTGCACAGGAATTATTCAGCAAGTATTTGAGGAGAACTGCAACATTTGAGAGAATCATGAACTGCTCAGAGACCATTAATGCAGAGAAGCAGCAAAATTCATCAAACATAGAACTGGTTCTGACTTATTTCCTTGGTCTTAAAAGAGAACAACAAGGACCTGAGTCTCCTCCCTGTCAATAACCCCCTGCTCAGCCAATCAGGGTAGAGACTGAGGACAGGAGGCTGAGGGTTCTCACCAGAGAACCCAAAGGATGGCCCAGGTCACTGGTGGGGATCACTGCCCAAGAACTATTTCAGCCCCACATTTTTGGGTGGACCTCCCACAGTGGGAGCTGCAGAGCACTCCCTCCCAACACACACACACACACCCCTCCTGGTGTTGGGAGGAGAACAGGAAAAAGGACAAAAGAAGCAAGAGACAAAGAGAAAGGAGGGAGGGAGGGATGGAGGAAAAGGTGAAACAAAAAGGACAAACCCTAATGTCCCCAGCGATTCTAAGGGACAAAATCCCAGGTGTGGAATAAAATTCTGCCTCCTTAAGCTCGTGTTTTCCATGCCTAGAATTCAACTCTCACCAGCTGGATCGACTGAACAGGTTTCAAACCTCCAGGAGGCTCTTACCTTCTAAACAGGGATGGCTGTTTTCTAGTAAAAATCACTAAAAGGGAAGGAGAAAACTCGAAAGAGGTTCCTCCTGGCGCTCACGTCCGTGAACCCGAATACTCTCTCAGTCCTCAAAGAGAGACCTGGAGAAGGAGACTTGCTGAAGCAAAGCCACAGGGGTCTCTGAGGTTTCCCTGGCCCCTCGCCCCTGTCCTGCCTGGTTGATGTCAGCATCTCTCTGTGAGGTCACCACCTCCCCACCACCTTGGACCAATAGTCTGAGGTCCTGCCAAAGGCCTTTGTGATGTCACTGCCACACCCCTCCCTTGCTGGGCTAATGTCCTGCCCCTGGCCAGGCACTTTGGAGGTTTGAGCTACTCCCTGTGGATCACCCCACTCAAGGAGCGTTCGTTCTAGGCAGCAAGCCAGCTAGACAGGAAAACCTCAGACGCTGCTCCCAATGCTACATTCAGTTTTTCAGGAATTAGTCGACTTTATGGCCATAAGAGACCATTAGAGCATCTAATCTGACCCCCTGCATATCACAGGCCCCCTGTATGACACAAGAGCTACATGGGTCTGTTCCTAGAATGGAAGCCGCATATTAAACAAGTCCCAACAGGTTTGCTACACCCTGGCCTCCTCCCATTCTCCACCCGTGAATGTTTTGGCTACTCCAACCTCCAAAGCCAGACTGCCCAAGCCTCCCACCTCCTGTGTATTTGCTGTCCCTTCAGCAGGAACCCACCAGAACCCCCCCCCCCCAATAATCCCTACCTGAGCTGGCTCCACTGCAGCCATTTCCCTTCCCTGTCCCATGGAAGGATGGGATGAGCTGGAGCGAAACATGGACGACATCCTGCAGCCTGGCAGGGCGAGAAGGGCAGTTCTGGAGGTTTCAGAACAGGCTTTAGTTCATGTCACATCACGATTCTCCCAGGATCTTTCCCTGCAGAGACACAGCCTAGGCTCTGCCATGCTGGGAACATGCTCCAGCTCTTTATTGCAGGGGAGACCTGGCCCCTCCTGCCAGGCTAAGCCCACAGGGAGATTTTTCAGCCTCCCCAGTAATAAAGTCTCTGAACAAAATGCTGGAAAGGAGCAGAACCAAAGGGGCTGGGCAGGCTCCATAGGGACACTGGCTCCTCCCTTCCCCTCCTGTGCGGCCACGTCCTGTTGCTGGCAGAGATCGGCCCCGCCCATCTCCCCCCCAGAGGCAGCCGTGTCTGCGGGCTCCCCCAGCCAGCACCTACTAACCCTCACCCACGCTGGGGGAGTGACACAGGACAGCAAATTCCACCTACCCAAGGACAAACTGCTGCAGATAAACGGGCTGGGTTCACATCCCAAAGCTGAGGAGAATTGAAGAATTATGGAGAAAACAGGGCAAAATAAGAGAGACTAGAGAGTCAATAACTTTAAAGAAAACAAGGGAATCTCCTTGGATTTTCTAGCCACATGTGGGGAGGGGAGAGAGAAGGGGAAGAACCAGAGAGAATTGTTCTCAGGTTTTGAGATGGAAAGAAATGGCACAAACAGGAAAAGGATGCAAGTGGCTCACCCCTGTGACCATAGGCGTGTGCAGCACATTTCATTAGGGTGTGCACCCAGGGAGCCCCACCCTAGCCCCACCCCATCCACTGCCTCCCACTTCCCGCCCCCGGGCTGCCCCCCACCCACCGCCCACCCCCCCCTGCCCCTTGTCCCGACTGCCCCCTCCTGAGAACCCCCCACTGTAACTGCCTCCCTAGGACCCGACCCCCTAACTGTCCCCCTGACCCTTATCCACACACCTGCCCCCAGACAGACCCCCGGGACTCCCACCCCCCATCCAACCGCTCCCCGCCCCCTGACAGGACCCCCAGAACTCCCGACCCATCCAACTCCCTCTGCTCCCTGCCTGCCCCGACCCCACTCCACCTCCCGAACCTTCAATCCATCCAACCCTCCTGCTCCTTGTCCCCTGACTGCCCCCTCCAGAGACCCCCCCACCCTCTAATCACCCCCCCCAACTATCCAACCCCCCTCCCCACCTCCTGGCAGCTCTGTCTAGTGGCTGCTCCCACCCACACACTCAAAGTGGCGGAGGAGGTTCCCTCTCCTTCAGGGGGAAGGTTGCCTAGTGGTTAAGGCACAGGACTCAGGTGTTCTGGGTTTGAGTCTCTGCTCTGCCACAGACTCCCTGCTTAGCCTTGGGAAGACCCCAGCATTTGTTGCTCAATTTTATCCTACTTTTTCTACAGCAAATGATAGTGGATCAGCATATTTGATTTGGGAGAAATGAAGTAACAGCTGCCCAAATTGAGCTTGAACACTCCTGAATTTTGAGGGTGTTCAAATCTGGAAGGCAGGCGCTAGATTCCCTTTCTGAACATTAGCTAAATCTGGAAAGGAAAAAGTCAATTTCTATTTTCATGGCTCAGAAGTGGAAATCCTCCTGTGCTGTTTCTGAAGCTGCCCAGGTCCTCTAGTAAAGCCTCCCCTCCCTTACTTACCATTTTAACTTCTGGTGGGATCCACATACCTCCCTTGCCAGGCTTCAGATAGAAGGGGGACACTGTCCATTTAGTCCACCCAGTTCCTTCCTTGGGGGCTGCCAGGCGAGGTCACACCAGCATCCCTAAGCCAGTCTGGGGAAGTCTTCTGAGGGTGCTACCTGGGCCAAAGCCTTCTACTCCTTGGGCACACTTGTTCCCCATTCACACTGCCACCCCCTTCTAGCAGCCAGCTCCTCAGCCACAGCAAGCTGCAGCGCATGGAGTCTCGCAGCTTCCCCCCTCCCTTTCCTGTTGATAGCAGCCAAGGGAATGCTGGGAAATGTAGTTCCTTCCCTGCTCCAAGGCAGGGAGCTGGCCAAGGAACTACAGCTCCCAGGGCCCCGTGGGGTCTCAGCTCTCATGCTGGATCCGGGCTGCTCTAAGGCTCCGTTTCTGCAGAGGGGAGGAAGTGAGTGTTACAGGCCTGGAAAATCCTTGGCGTTCTCGTTACACAGGCATTCCCCGGCATGTCTTGCTGACTCAATCGGTGTATCCCCTTGATCCTTTCCATGGATTCATTGTACAGCTGATGACCCTGGACGGGCCATCAAACAGGCTAGGCAGTGCTGATGCCAATAGATCTGAGGGTGTCACCCAGAAACACAGTCCACCGTCTGGAATACAGATATACCCTTCGTATCTATATCTCACAATACAAAGGTGATACAAACAAAAAAAATGATCATACTTGGAAAATTATAAAATTTTCCCTGACACCTAACATGGCATATCTAGCACAATTCATTATTAATACCAATATGATAAAATTGCAAAGTAATAATAATAGGAAGCGTCTCACAATTCCATGCAGTGTCACACTTAGTAAACCAGGTCCTTGAAGATGCAGAACACTTTGCTTAGGAGGGATTGAAAAATCCACATATCTGCTGGGAACACACACACAGGCCCTGTGTCAGTCTGTAATCCTATGTTCACTCTTCTGGAAAATTATGATCAATTTTGTACACAGTATGGTTTGTGAAGTATCACTTGAAATCACATAATCTACTGAATATTATCCTCCTGTTAAAATGTGTAGCAACACTGTATGTAAAGTTATGAGATTTTACTGTAGGATATTACAAAAAGTTACAATTCTGGGGAACACCCACAGACCAGTTCCTCAGGCTACGTCTACACTACCCGCCGTATCGGCGGGTAGCGATCGATTTTTCAGGGATCGATATATCGCGTCTCATCTAGACGCGATATATCGATCCCCGAACGCGCTTCTATCGATTCCGTAACTCCACCGCCCCGAACGGCGGTGGCGGCGTCGACATGGAGAGCCCCGGACATCGATCCCGCGCCGTGAGGACGGGTAAGTTATCGATATAAGATACTTCGACTTCAGCTACGTTATTCACGTAGCTGAAGTTGCGTATCTTATATCGATTTTTCCCCTTAGTGTAGACCAGCCCTCAGAGACAGCAAGGCAAACAGCAATTCGCTGGCAGGGGGAAGGTGTGAAGAAGACATTTACATTCTATCAGAGGGAGACCTGAAACTCATATCTCCAACAGACAGCCTGTCACCATGACTCAGCTGAGAACTGAAGTTGTTTCTAATAGAAAGGACTGAATTATAAAAAGAGGTGAGGAAAATGCTTGGGACTCACTCTCTCCCCCCTTTCCCTCTGCCCATGACAAATCCTGAAGAACTGAACTTGGGAGGCAGGGGCAGGTTACGGGGAAGTCCTGGCTGAAAGGAAAGCCAGTCTGTCTCAGCACATGGAGACAGAAACATTTGCTTTGAATCCATTTTAGCTTGTTAACTTAGACGTTAATTTGTGTTTTATCTTTGCATTTCTTTTGTAAACAATTCTGACTTTTATGCCTCATTACCCTTAGCCACTGAAAAGATTTTTTTCCGGCAGTTAACAATTTTGTTTTATTGTTTTACCTAACCAGTGTGTTTGGATTCAAGTGTGTTGGAAACTCCATTTGGAATGACAAGGTTGGCACATGTCATTTTCCACTGATGAAATGACAGATTTCATATGAGCTCCCATTGTTCAGTAGTGTGCTGGACAGTGCAAGATGCACATTTCTGGGAGAAGTCTGGGAGCAGAGAATTTTCTGGGGTTCTCTTGTGGGGTACTGTAATTTGAGAGTCGCTGACTAGCAGCACTCAGTACTGTGTAGCTGGGAGCGAGTTACATGCTGGAGACTGTGTGTTACCTGCCCAGGAGTGGCTGTTCTCACAGTAAAGCAGTGTAAAAGGCACCCCAGCTTGGGAACTGAGTCTCACAGCTGTTCAACAGTCCAGATTGCACTATGGTTAATGTCACAGACACTCAATTTCAAAGAGTCTCCTAGAACACATAGAAAGTAAATCCATGTCCCAGAAATCGAAGTCTCTAGAGAGAGGGCAAGTCTCCCTGGCACTGCTTCTTGCTGACAGACAGGTCCAGAGACAATGACAGAGTCCTGGGGAAGCTGGGAACAGTAACTATGGGCTGGTGGGGTTCAGGGGAGAAAGGGAACAGGAAGGGCAGGGATATCACTGATTGCAGGATCTCAGCAGTACTAGATGTCAGGATAACACATAGTGCAGCTCATTGGAAAACAATCTCAACTATACATAAAATTATGGGGTCTAAATTGTGTTTCCACTCGAGAGATTTTGGAGTCACTGTGGATAGTTCTCTGAAAACATCCACTCAACCTGCAGTGGCTGTCAAAAAGCAAACAAGAAGTTGGGAGTCATTAAGAAAGGGATAGATAATAAGACAGAAAATGTCATATTGCCTCTCTATAAATCCATAGTACACCCACATCTTGAATACTGCGTGCAGATGTGGTCTCCCCATCTCAAAGAAGATATATTGGAATTGGAAAAGGTTCAGAAAAGAACAAAAAAAATGATTAGGGGTATGGAACAACTTCTTAAAGATTAAAAAGACAGGGACTTTTCAGCTTGGAAAAGAGACAAAGGGGGGATATGAGAGAGGTCTATAAAATCATCACTGGCGTGGAGAAAGTGAATAAGGAAGTGTCAAAGTTAGAATCAAGACTCACAATTTGTCAGACCACTCTGTTTTTATTAGCAAAGCGCTCCGCCAATAACATTCAGATAATGTGAGTGGCCATGCAAGACCCAAACAGTCTTATTTATACAGATAAAAGAGCGGGAATCAAACAAAGGGACAAAGGAGAAAACAGCAAAATTCACCTGGGGCATAGCATGCATATCCTACTTCCTTACTAACTCCTATCGATCTAAGGCTAAATGCTTCACCAATTGCCCTTAAACGGTGCAATTGTTATATGTTAATGTCTGTTTTCCTGACACCTGGACTCCAGCATTCCAGCGACTTTCCTTAAAGGTACAGACAGCATTTCTTTAATCCTATCTATTTTTGTAACATAATTCATTCTACTTTCACAGAAGTGTTATTTACTGCTCATAACACAAGGACTAGGAATCACCAAATGAAAATTAATAGGAAGCAGGTTTAGAACAAACAAAAGGAAGTATTTCTTCACACAACGCACACTCAGCCTGTGGGACTCCTTGCCTGAGGAGGTTGTGAGGGCTAGGAATATAACAGGGTTTAAAAGAGAACTGGATAAATCCATGGAGGTTAACTCCATTAATAGCTATTAGCCAGGCTGGGTAAGGAATGGTGTCCTTAGCCTCTGTTTGTCAGAGGGGGGTGATGGACGGCAGGAGAGAGCTCACGAGTCCAGAATGCTGTGGAAGATAGTGCCATAGTGTAGCACTCCTTCCCACTTCCCTCACCCTCCAGATCTAGGACAAGGAATCGGGCAGGAGTTTTCCCAATGGAACTGGAAGTTCCTGCAGTTTTCAAGAGGGGAGAAATGCAAAATCTGTGATTTCACCTCACAGTGTTTGATAAGTGGCTAGAAAGTTATCACAGTGACTGGGCCTGGCCAGGGAATGTCGGGCAGTGCTTGGAGCCAGGATTCTGGCACAAGCTGATCAGAGAGAAGGAACATGGTTAGTAGCAGCCCCCAGAGCCTCCATCCAGGGGCCCCCAACACCCCCAGTACCCAGAACCCAGACCCCCCCCAGCCAGGGTCCCACCAGATATTTCCTGGGACCCAACTCCCAGAATCCCTGGCCAGAGAGATCCCAGATACCCCTCAGAGCCCCACCAGCCAGAGAACCCCCACCAGATCTTCACTGCCAGGCTGGGAATCCCACCAAGAGCCCCCACCAGCGAGGGACCCCAATTAGGAACTCACTGCCTTCCTGGGATTCCCCCACTGCCCTCCTAGGACCCCCGCCTGCCCTTCAGCAGAGAGGTAAGACATGTCCATGCCCTGTCACTAGCAAATAATGGTCACCATGGAGCCACCCCAGAGGTGGCTACATCACAGAGACCATTTGCAGGGGCGGCTCTAGAGCCCAGCGGGGCAAGCACCCACCTGGGGCGGCCCTTTCCCAGGGGGGCGGCAGGCTGCGCCGGTGGACCTGCCGCAGTCATGCCTGCGGACGGTTCGCTGGTCCCGCGGCTTGGCTGGACCTCCCGCAGGCATGACTGCGGCAGCTTAACCGGAGCCGCCGGACCAGCTGAGCTGCGCGACCAGCGGACCCTCCGCAGTCATGCCCGCGGCAGTTCCGCTGCTCCCGCGGCTCGGGGGCGCCTCCCGGGCATGATTGCTTGGGGCGGCCAAATTTGTAGAGCCGCCCCTGACCATTTGTCATGGGGTTTAGGATACTTCTGGACCCACACTGCACTCAGAGAGACCTCCTCATCCCATGCCAGCTGGAGAAAAGAAAAGGGTCCAGCCAACTCTCCCGTTACCAGCTGGGAACCACTGATCCCCAAACAGGGAGAGACCTCTGGCTTTGATGGGTATTAAATATCTGGCTGGTCTCTTTCTTCGGCAAACATTTTAACAGAGGTAAAGGAGGGAACAAATGATTCTCAAAGGAGTCGGGAAAGATGATCTCTGGGCAATTTAACTCCCTACAACATCCAGGATGGAGAAGAACTCAGGGCAACAGGTTCCCTCGAAGGAAGAAGTTGGTGGGATTTAGAAACACGGGGAACAGCCCCAAACCCGAGAGGATTTTTAACTAACATTTGATAATGACATAGAAAGAGGGAAATCCTGAGCTTTGAGAGCAACGTTCAGAAATTAAAGAGAAAGGGTGGAACTCTGAGAGATTTTGGATCCATTTTGCAAATTATAGAGAGGAAAGTGGAAAATCAGAGGGATTTTATATCAGTGGTTGATAGGAGGCAAAATCTGAGTGTTTCACATCAATATTTGATAAATGAATAAAGAGGAAATGGGCAACATTTGCAAACATTTTATATCCATGTTCAAGAATCTGAGGAAAGGTGTCAATCTGAGATTTTCTTTGTATTTTATCATGAGAGAGACAAGGAAAAAAATCTCAGGGGATATTCACTTAGAATTAGACAACTAAAGAAAAGTGGGGCAAATGTTTAGAGTATTTTATATCAGTCTTTGAGATTTGCAGAGAAAAGAAGCCACAAGCTAAGCAATTGATAACATGAGAGAAAAATACCAAGATCTGAGGGGGATTTTATGTTGCTATTAAATAACTAGAGGGAAAAGGGAGACTGTTTGACTGCATTTTATGAGACTATCCAATACATAAACACAAAGTGATGGTTCCCCCCCACTGCCTAAGGGTGGAACTTGGCCCCGGGGAACCCGGGAGAAGCCTCCGAGCCGCCTCGGCCCCAGCGGAGCCGCAGCAGGATCCGCCCCCCGCTGGGATCGGGGGGGGCGGCGGGGGGCGGTGCATTAAATCGTTCCCCATAGCCCTGTGCAGCTCCCGGGCACTGCGCATGCTCAGTAGCAGCTGTTGAAACCGCTGCCCTTCCCCGCCAGTATCAGCCGGAACGTTCCGCTGGGGCGGGGCTGGGATGGGGCGGGGGCTGAGCAGGGAATTGATGGGGTGTCAGGCAGGTAGGGGCGGGGCTGGGGGCTAAAGGGAAGATCCAGGCGGGGAGCAGGAGTTGAGCGGGGGGGCGCAGAGGGGGAGTCGGGGTTGCGGGGGGGGAAGGTCATTGGGGCGGGACATTTGAACTGTTTTGTGCAGCCAGGAAATTCCCGCGGGGGGGAGGTGAGTTCACTGAATCCTGCCCTGTTTGTGCCCCGTCCTCCCACCTACAAAGTCTCTCCAGCTTTTCCCCTTTTCCCCATTATCACACGTGGCTAGAAAATCCAGGAGATTCCCCAATGATGAGCTCTCTAATCTCCCCCGATTTCCCCTGGTCTCGCTCTACTTCTCAAGTGTCCATTTAAAGTCTCTCCCATGTGGCAGCTTTCCCCTACTTTATCTGCCGCGATTTGTCCTTATTTAGGTGGGAAATTGTTGCCCTGAGTCATTCCCCAGAACATGGCTGCCCTGGAGTGGGGAGGGGCTCCGGGCGGGGCTGGGGCGGGCCGAGCCCGGGGCTGCCCGGGGGGCGGGGCCCAGCTGGAGAAACCCCCGGCCGGGCCCCGCACAGACTCCCGGGGAGCAGCAGCGGCTCAGCCCGGGCCCGGCTCACGCGGAGCTTTGTTCTCCTGCCCCAGCTGGGCTCCCAAGGAGCATGCGCAGTAACAGCTACTGAAACCCTCCCTTCCTTGGGCTGTGGAAACGGCCCCGGGGCAGGCTGGGAGATGTAACTCCTGACTCTCCCGGAAGCGGAAGTGACGTCGGCAGAGGAGACGAATCCGGGCTGCGAAAGAGCGTTGGGCGCTGCGGCTCTGCCTGGCTCGTGCGTGGCCGTTGGAGCCTCTCCCGGGCCGGAGAAGGGTTGGTGCCGTTGGAGCTCTGGGCATGCGCAGATCGCGGTGAGCCCTTCATTAACGCTGGGGTCCCTGCGTGGGGCCGGGCGGGGGGTGAGACCGGGCTGGGGGGGGAGTGAGGGCGGGCGGAAAATGTCGGTGCAGCCCGGACATGGCCGGGGGGGGCGGGTGACCCCCGAGGAGCGGGGCGAGACAGGGGGGGCTGAGATTCCCTCGGATGTCCTGCTGCCCCCTCCCGTGGGGACCCCTCCTCCCCGTCCTGCCCCTTTCTCCTAGAGAGCCACGAGCAGCGCCCAGGGTGACCCCCTCCCCAACCCCTGAGAAGTTCCTGTCTCCCCCGATTGTGCCCCATTTTCTCTCCCCTTCGCCAGTGGCCAGTTCAGGTCTCAGGTTTGGGGGGTTTCCCCCATTTCCACCTGCAGGGATTTGTCCTTGTGCGGGTGGGAAATGGTTCCCCCGGGATTCCTGAGCTGGGCAGAGGGTGAATGGGCAGAGGCTGGGGGCCCTGAGACAGGGACACCTCTGGGCTGCGCTGGGGGGGCCACTCTCTGCTGGCAACGGGGCCTGGGAAGGGCCAGGAAGGGAGGAGGAGCAAGTGTCCCCATGGAGAGGGCCCAGCCCCAGGTTTCCCAGTCCAGCTACTTCCCCTCCCCCCCCCTGCCCAACCCAGCAGCCTCCTCCCCCCCCCCCCCAACTGCTAGTCCAGGGGTAGCCAACCTATGGCACATGAGCTGATTTACTTTACAAGCAACAGAAATTTAGTTCTATATTATAGACTTACAGAAAGAGACAGTCTAAAAACATTAAAATGTATTTCTGGCACGCAAAACCTTAAATTAGAGTGAATAAATGAAGACTTGGCACAGCATTTCTGAAAGGTTGCTGACCCCTGTACTAGTCACATTCCCAGACCCCACTGCCAGCCCCTCCCCATAGCCAGTGACCTCACTCCAGCCCCACTCCTCTTCCTTGTGAAAGCCACATCACCCAGGGATCCCTGCCGGCCATGTGAATGTGAGGCAAGAAGAATCCATCCCCTTCTGTTGTTGATTTAATATCGCTGTATAATCCCCTCAAATTTCCCCTCTTTCCTCTTGAGTGGTTGAATGGTGACATAAAATCTCCCCACATGATGCTTGTCCCTTATATTGGCAAGTATTTAGTTTGTGCCCCATTTTCTCCTCAGTTCTGAAATACTGATATCTAATGCTCAAAAATCTTCCCACTTTTCTCTCCAGGTGTGTGACTGAGATCAAGGCTCTTATCGTACTGAGCATGGGCCTGTGCTGCAGAGACCCCAACTGAGATCTGGGCCCTGTTCTGCCAGGCGCTGAAGAGACCCCAGGTGAGATCAGACCTTACTGTTGTGCCAGGTAAAACTGAGATCATGGCCCCCCTTGTGCCAGGCAGTGCATGACTGTGACCCAAACTGCTGCGTCCATTGTGCTGGGCATTTCAGAGACCTCGACTGAGATCTGTGTCCCTGTTGGGTCTGGCATTGCACTGACCCCGACCCAGATCATGCCCCACCACTGTACTGGGCACTGCACAGACCCTGACAGAGATCCTGCCCCCACAATTTGCCAGATGCTGCAGGGAACCCAAACAAAATCCGGGATCCTGCAATGCTGGGAGTTGCAGAGTCCCCGACTGAGGTCAGGCCCCTGTTCTGCAGGGCTTTGCATAGACACTGACCAAGATCAGGGTCCCCATTGTGACAGGTGCTGAACAGACACCAAGGGTATCTCTACCCTGCCACTAAAAACCCCCAGCTGGCCCATGCCAGGTGACTCAGGCTCACGGGCTCAGGCGAAGGGGCTGTTTAATTGCAGTGTAGATGTCTGGGCTCAGGCTGGAGCCAGGCTGTAGGACCCCGCGAGGTGGGAGGGGGCCAGACCTTGGGCTGCAGCCCCAGCCGGAACATCGACACCACAATTAAACAGCCCCACAGCCTGAGCCATGTGAGCCCAAGTCAGCGGGCACAGACCAGCCGCCGGTGTCTGACTGCAGTGTGGACATGCCCACAGGGACAGAGGCCTTGCCACAAAAAGCTCAAAGGCTAAATAGGCCAGTGGTGGGAGGCGACTCTCCATTTTACAGATGGGGAAACTGAAGCTCAGAGAGCTGAAGTAATTTGCTCAAGTTTGCATGGAGAATTTGGGGCAAAACTGGGAACTGAACCCAGATTGTTTGAATTCTTGCCTCTCCCCTTAACCCCAGGCCCAGCGTGTGTGTGTGCAGCGTTGTTTTGGTCAGTGTTTGCCTTGCATTGGCTTCCAAGGGAGGCTGTGGAATTTCCTTCACTGGAGGTTTTTAAGACCAGGTTAGAGATACACCAGTCTGGGAATGTCTAGGGATACTTGGTCCTGCTTCAGCCCTCTCAAGATCCCTTCCAGGCCTACACTGAAATAATTCTCTTTTGTGCTGTGTCCTGTTCTACGCTGAGCTGTTTTGCATGGTGCCATTTGGAACTGTGATCGCACCATGTGTAGCAGTTTTATGGTGCATTGTTTTGCCTCAGCATGTTTGGTGCCTGTGCTGTGTTGGTTTGAGATGAGCTTTTTGTTTTCTTTTTTCATTGTGTAATATTGTCCTAGGTGTGTTAGTTTGCATCGTGTTTTCTTTTCCTCTGTATTGTCATTTTATGCTGTTGCTTTTGTTGTTTCTTTTTTCTTTTATTTTTTCTGAGTTTCCTGACATCATGTTGTGGTGGGTTTTACTCTGTATGTTGTGTTTTATACGTATATATTTCATGGCATCCTAGAAATGTAGTGCTGGACAGGACCTCAAGATGTCATCAAGTCCAGCTCTCTCTGCTGAGGCAGGACCAAGTATCTGTAGATTATCTGTGACAGAGCTTTGTCCTACTTATTCTTAAAAACTTCCAGGGAAAGAGACTCCCCAGCCCCTTGTAAGACTATTCCAGAGCTGAACTGCCTTAGCTCTGGTGACACCCACACAGACTGTAGTGGTGAGCAGCTCTGGAGAGAGAGGAGACCCCAGTGAGTGGGCAGCTGGGTAAAGAGACTGAAGTTGGGAGGAGAAACATTGACGTGTCCAAGGTCACCCAGGCTGTCTGTGACCGAGCTAGAAATAGAGCCCAGTTCTAGTGCCACCGTACTGCTGTTTCTGAAGGTCTCTGCCACACTGGTATTTTAGGCACTAGTGCAAACCCTTAGTGTAGACAGAATTTACACTAGTGCACTCTGATTGGCACTGGTGCACCATGTCCCAGTTTGAAGGTTTGAGGTGGTGGGGGCGGGGGGCAGTGACCTCACAGAGGCCTGGGGCTGGCTGAACAGTGCAGCTGGTAAGGGAGGGGCAGCAGTGAGTGCTGGAGGTATGAGCCAGGAGCACAGCCCCACAGGACTGGACACTGACTTCTCCTGACCCAGAGGACACACCCAGAGGCGTTGCCAGAAAAATGCAGCTGAATTTCTGTTCACCGGCCAGTATGCGGGCGCACTTAGACGCCCTGGTGGGCGCTGTGGCATCCGCAGGCACCACGTTGGGGACCCCTGTTCTAAGCTGTCAACCCTGCCTGAGGCCGCGGGGCCCTTTCTTCCTCTCTCGGGGCACCAGGTGAAACAGCACAAGAGTCGACTGTCAGCAAACAAGGGTAAATAAAGGAATGAAAGAAAAGAAGTGGGGGGGACTTTGGACAGATCCCAACAGGATATGGGGCCCTGGGAGACTCTCAGTCCCCTTCAGAGTTTACTGGGTCTCCAGCATTGCCTTTGAGGGTGGTGCTCCCACTCCCTCCCTTCCCCCTTTACTGCCACCACAGGGCCTGTCACCGTCACTTCCTGAGGGGTGACCCCAGAGGGTGTGTTTTGTTATCCCTCTCCCTCCCCGAACCGGACCTCTTGTGCACCCTCCGTCACTCACCTCTGTCTGAGGAGACAAGGCGGGTGATGGGGCGCAGGCGCTGCTGTGCTGGAGATGGGTGGCAGCCTGGACCCTCCTAGAAGGTTGCTGGGATGCTGACGTGCCCTGGAGGAGAACGGGGGTTTGGTGGAGACCACAGACCCTTTGGCCCACACTGTGTCCCTGTGAAGCCTGCTCTGCAGTGCTGCCAATTGCTGCTGGTGGCGTTGTGCCCGTTAGTCTCTGTAACGCTGTCCCCAGTGACTGGAGAGCACGAGCACCGGCCTCAGGCAGACTGGTGAGAAGCAGGGAACAAACCCCAAATTGGGTGCGAGGTCTGTATGGAGATTTCACCAACCAAGTATCCAGTGTAAACGCTTCAGGCTCTGTAACAGCATTAACATGGAACCACAGACAGTCCCCTTGGGTGATCCGATATATCTCACCACGCAGGTGAGCTCACCTTTGTGACAGATGGTCCCTGGCACTGGGCGTTCTCAACCTTTTTCTTTCGGGGGCCCCCCTCCCCCCAACACGCTATAAAAACTCCACAGCCCACGTGGGCCACAGTAACCAGAGCTGGCGTTAGGGGGGATGCCACAGGGGCCCCCACAAAGCTCCATCGCTCAGGCCAGGGGTCTCAAACACCCGGGCTGCATGCGGCCTGCGGAGCTCTTGGGTGTGGCCAACCAAGCTCTCCTCTGCCTACCCGCGGGATGGCCCCTGTGGCGCTGCGAGCCCCGTGCCGCTGTCTGGAGCAGCTGGCAGCTCGCCCCTCCCGGCCGGGGAGGGGGAAAGAGGAAGAGGGCTCCTGCATTGCCTCCTTCCAGGCACCGCCCCCCACAGCTCCCATTGGCCGGGAACAGGGAACCGCGGCCAATGGGAGCATCGCGGGAGGTAGCTAGAGGAGAGGCACACCCCTCCTGCACCCCAGCCCCCTGCCCTGAGCCCCTGCCACATCCCACACCCCTCCTGCACCCCAGCCCCCTGCCCTGAGCCCCCTGCCGCATCCCACACCCCTCCTGCACCCCAGCTCCCTTCCCTGAGCTTCCTGCGTCATCGCACACGCCTCCTGCACCCCAGCTCCCTTCCCTGAGCCCCCTGCTTCATCCCACACCCCTCCTGCACCCCAGCTCCCTTCTCTGAGCCCCCTGCCTCATCCCACACCCCTCCTGCACCCCAACCCCCTGCCCTGAGCCCCCTGCCGCATCCCACACCCCTCCTGCACCCCAGCTCCCTGCCCTGAGCCCCCTGCCACATCCCACACCCCTCCTGCACCCCAGCTCCCTTCCCTGAGCCCCCTGCCTCATCCCACACCCCTCCTGCACCCCAGCTCCCTTCCCTGAGCCTCCTGCCTCATCCCACACCCCTCCTGCACCCCAGCTCCCTGCCCTGAGCCCCCTGCCACATCCCACACCCCTCCTGCACCCCAGCTCCCTTCCCTGAGCCCCCGGCCGCATCCCACACCCCTCCTGCACCCCAACCCCCTTCCCTGAGCCCCCTGCCGCATCCCACACCCCTCCTGCACCCCAGCTCCCTGCCCTGAGCCCCCTGCCACATCCCACACCCTCCTGCACCCCACCTCCCTTCCCTGAGCTTCCTGCCGCATCCCACACCCCTCCTGCACCCCAGCTCCCTTCCCTGAGCTTCCTGCCTCATCGCACACGCCTCCTGCACCCCAGCTCCCTTCCCTGAGCTTCCTGCGTCATCGCACACGCCTCCTGCACCCCAGCTCCCTTCCCTGAGCCCCCTGCCACATCCCACACCCCTCCTGCACCCCAGCCCCCTGCCCTGAGCCCCTGCCACATCCCACACCCCTCCTGCACCCCAGCCCCTGCCCTGAGCCCCTGCCGCATCCCACACCCCTCCTGCACCCCAGCTCCCTTCTCTGAGCCCCTGCCTCATCCCACACCCTCCTGCACCCCAACCCCTGCCCTTAGCCCCCTGCCGCATCCAACACCCCTCCTGCACCCCAGCCCCCTGCCCTGAGCCCCTGCCGCATCCCACACCCTCCTGCACCCCAGCTCCTTCCCTGAGCTTCCTGCCTCATCGCACACGCCTCCTGCACCCCAGCTCCCTTCCCTGAGCCCCTGCTTCATCCCACACCCTCCTGCACCCCAGCTCCCTTCTCTGAGCCCCTGCCTCATCCCACACCCTCCTGCACCCCAACCCCTGCCCTGAGCCCCTGCCGCATCCCACACCCCTCCTGCACCCAAGATCCCTGCCCTGAGCCCCCTGCCACATCCCACACCCTCCTGCACCCCAGCTCCCTTCCCTGAGCCCCTGCCTCATCCCACACCCTCCTGCACCCCAACCCCTGCCCTGAGCCCCTGCCTCATCCCACACCCTCCTGCACCCCAGCTCCTTCCCTGAGCCTCCTGCCTCATCCCACACCCCTCCTGCACCCCAGCTCCCTGCCCTGAGCCCCCTGCCACATCCCACACCCCTCCTGCACCCCAGCTCCCTTCCCTGAGCCCCCTGCCTCATCCCACACCCCTCCTGCACCCCAACCCCCTTCCCTGAGCCCCCGGCCACATCCCACACCACTCCTGCACCCCAGCTCCCTTCCCTGAAACCCCTGCCACATCCCACACCCTCCTGCACCCCAGCTCCCTTCTCTGAGCCCCTGCCACATCCCACACCCTCCTGCACCCCAGCTCCCTTCTCTGAGCTTCCTGCCGCATCCCACACCCCTCCTGCACCCCAGCTCCCTTCCCTGCGCGCCCTGCCACATCCCACACCCCTCCTGCACCCCAGCTCCCTTCCCTGAGCCCCCTGCCGCATCCCACACCCCTCCTGCACTCCCTGCCCTGAGCCCCCTGCCGCATCCCACACCCCTCCTGCACCCCAGCTCCCTGCCCTGAGCCCCCTGCCACATCCCACACCCCTCCTGCACCCCAGCTCCCTTCCCTGAGCCTCCTGCCGCATCCCACCCCTCCTGCACCCCAGCGCCCTGCCCTGAGCCCCTGCCTCATCCCACACCCTCCTGCACCCCAGCTCCTTCCCTGAGCCCCTGCCACATCCCACACCCCTCCTGCACCACAACCTCCTGCCCTGAGCCCCTGCCGCATCCCACACCCTCCTGCACCCCAACCCCTGCCCTGAGCCCCTGCCGCATCCCACACCCCTCCTGCACCCCAGCTCCTGCCCTGAGCCCCCTGCCGCATCCCACACCCCTCCTGCACCCCAACCCCCGGCCCGGAGCCGCCTGCCACAATCCACACCCTCCTGCACCCCAGCTCCCTGCCCTGATTCCCCTGCCGCGTCCCACAGCCCTCCTGCACCCCAGCTCCCTTCCCTGAGCTTCCTGCCGCATCCCACACCCCTCCTGCACCCCAGCTCCCTTCTCTGAGCCCCCTGCCACATCCCACACCCTCCTGCACCCCAACCCCTGCCCTGAGCCCCTGCCGCATTCCACACCCTCCTGCACCCCAACCCCCTGCCCTGAGCCCCCTGCCGCATCCCACACCCCACCTGCACCCCACCCCCCTGCCCTGAGCCCCCTGCCTCATCCCACACCCCTCCTGCACCCCAACCCCCTGCCCTGAGCCCTCTGCCGCATCCCACACCCCTCCTGCACCTCAGCTCCCTTCCCTGAGCCCCCTGCCGCATCCCACGCCCCTCCTGCACTTCAGCTACCTTCCCTGAGCACCCTGCCACATCCCACACCCCTCCTGCACCTCAGCTCCCTTCCCTGAGCCCCCTGCCGCATCCCACGCCCCTCCTGCACTTCAGCTCCCTTCCCTGAGCACCCTGCCACATCCCACACCCCTCCTGCACCCCAACCCCCTGCCCTGAGCCCCCCGCCACACCCCACCACCCTGATCTGAGCCCCCCACCCTCACCCTCTTGCATCCCACCCACCAATGCCCTGCCCTGAGCTCCCTGCCTCACCCTGCACAGCTCCTGCACCTCAACTCCCTGCCCTGAGCCCCCGCCGTACCCTGCACCATTTCTGCACCCCCTGGGGGCAGCGTTGGGGTGGGGACTTCGGGGTAGGGGTTGGATTGGGGCAGGGAAGGGGTGGAGTGGGGGCGGGGCCGGAGGCAGCAAAGGGGGGTGTCAGTGTTGCGGCCCTCGGTTCAATGCACTAGTCCTCATGTGGCCCTCGTGCTCATTTGAATTTCAGACCCCTGGCCTAGGCTTTGGCTTCAGCCCCGGGTGGTGGGGCTCAGGCCGTGACTTCAGCCCCATGTTCTGGGAGTTCAGCTTTCTGCCCTGGGCCTCAGCGAGTCCAATGCCGGCCTTGCTTGGTGGCCCCCCTGAAACCTTCTTGTGGCCCCCCAGGGGCCCCAGACCCCTGGTTGAGAACCACTGCCTTACCCCACGAATCACAGCAATGTTCAGGTTACTGCCAGTCCCAAAGGACCAGTCACTTCCGTAGGTCCATTGAATCTTAGATCTCCCAACAAAGACAACACTTGTAGCCAGTCCTGTCATAACCTGTATTAATATTTATTTAAAAGGAAAGGAGAGTTGTTTACAAAGTTAAAGCAGGTAATCCTATAGATGCAGACGAGTTGCAGTCTGAAATTTCAAAAGGTAATAGAAGCTTCTATAATAAGCAAGCTCTACATCTTCCTTAGGACTAACCCCGGCTAATCAGCTGGGGATCTCTTGCTGATGCGTAAAAACTCCGCTCCCCCCCCCCCCCCCCGTCCAAGCAGCATACAGATTATCAGTTCCTTCCGTATGGGGGTTTTCATCCCCTTCCTGCCATGTGCTCTGAGCTGCCAGCTCAGCTAATGGGAAGTCAAGAGCACAACAACAGCCTTGTGTCTTCTTTAACGTCCCTTAATAGTCTCTCTGGTGTGGATGGACCTTTTGTGCCAGGCAGGGTGTAATGCATTCGGTTGCCAGTCAGCACTTCACCTAGGTAAAGTCTCTCTCCTGTGTGGTGATTTACAGAGTCACAGAGGCTCACAATGCAACTAGTCAGATATTAACCCAGGCAGCAACTCACAAGCATTTAATGAAGTCTAAACGTGTTCTTATAATCCTAATACCTGTTTTAACAATACTAACACAGGTGAGTCAGACTGATTCCACTGTGCGTTTGTCCATGTTCAGTGAAGACATGGGGGCTTGTGCAAGAGCTAACACCTCATCTGCCAGTGTCACAGGCAGGCTGGGCAGGGATGGTGTCTCTAGCCTTTGTTTCCAGAAGCTGGGAATGGTTGGGATGGATCACTTGATGGTTACCTGTTCTGTTCTTTCCTCTGAAGCACCTGGCATTAGCCACTGAGCTAGACGGACCATTGGTCTGATGCAGTGGGCCCTTCTTATGTTCACAGTCTCTATCAGGAGTATCTACTCATTTGGACTCACTGGGGAGCCACAGAAAGATGTGCTGAGGCAAGAAGGCCCAGTCTCAGAGCCCCCACGCTTACCAAATGCTAAAACTAGGCCCAGCCCAAGAAGGGGGCACTGCCAGGAGAGACTCTACAAAGGCTAAAGCATCAAACAACTTAGTTAACCTGAAACAGCTGCCTTGGGGACAGTGACAGGGAGAATCCCCCAGAGTGACTCCTTTGATTCTGCTCTTCTCTGGCCTTTGGTTCATAGAATCATAGAACTGGAAGGGACTTTGGGAGGTCATCTAGGCCAGTCCCCTGCACTCAAGGCAGGACTAAGTATTATCTAGACCATCCCTGAGGTGTTTGTCCAGTCTGCTCTTAAAAATCCCCAATGATGGAGATTCCACAACTTCCCTACGCTATTTGTTCTGGAGTTTAACCACTCTGACAGTTAGGAAGTTTCTTCCTAATCTCCATCCTAAATTGCCCTTGCTGCAATTTAAGGCCATTACTACTTCTCCTATCCTCAGAGGTTAAGAACAATTTTACTCTGTGCTTCACAGTGTGGCAGAACCTAGAGTGTCCATTAACAGGGGGGAATCTGCATGTGGAATGGACAAAAGCCCCCTCTGCATTCTCTCACATTCCCTTCTCGTCCTGGCAGGCTACAGATTAACGTCCACGTTTTGCTCTAGATCATTTCATCCTCCCAAAGGGAAGGAAATGGCTGCAATGGAGCTGGCTCAGGTAAGGGATTACCAGGGAGCTGGTGGTGGGTTCTGCTTGGAGGAAGAGGAGCAGTAAATGCATAGGAGGGTAGGAGCTGCTGGAGGTGGTGGGAGGCAGGAAATATCTCGGGTGGAGAAAGGGAGGGGACAGGATGTGACAAACCTGCTGAGACTTGTGTAATGTAGGGTGTGATGCGTTGTCACCCCGGGGTGCAGTCTAGGGGGCTTCTGGGAACCGCTGTGCCCTCTAACCCTCAAGCTGGGCTGGCCCTTCTCACACGGCTTTGCTGGAGATTCAGCCAGCCTCTCCAGGTCCTGTTATCACCCAACACGACAGCAGGTGGCGCCATACACCCAACTAAGCTACCTGAGTGCTTTACCTGAGCCACTCAAGGACAGATCGAGACAACAGCCAATTTCCCAGCTCCCCAACCTTGCACACCTGCTGTAGTATAAATTCAGAATTGTCCCATCTTATAGTGCACAGGGATCTCTATAATGTAAGCTCATTACTATAGTTCGCTTTCCCCTCGATATGGGAAAGATGTGCACAACAAGCCTGTGCTAACCAAGCTCAGCTTTTCCCCAAACACTTCACTCAAAATGCACTGATTAAGATAAAGCATAAAACAAGTTTATTAATGGCAGATAGGTAGATTTTAAGTAATTATTGTTAGAACAAAAAAGGAGCCGGTTGATCCAGAGGCGGATATGAATACAGGCTTCTTTATTGTGTTACTTGTTCCCCTTGACCCAACTATCGAGTAAGTACTGGATTAGTTACATCACATGCCTTTTATCCAAGTTTGTATGTAAACACCTACATCTGTTACAACACCCCAAAACCCCTTATTAAGTAGTAGAAACACTCATACAATTAGTATACCCACCCCTATCCACTGTCACAGTATTACACATATCATAGAGGCATTTTTACCTTGAAAATACTGTTCTTTGCAATAACGTGTTGCTACAAATTTCCCTAAACAGCAGTTCTCAGGGTATGGAGGAAGGGTCAATGAGCAGTTCTCGGGGCGGGAGGAAGGGGCCATAAGCCAGGGCTTGTTTATGTAGCTGGGAAAGGAAGGGAGGGGGAGAAAACATTTCTTTTACTTTCTTTCACATAAAGGACATTCATTCCAGCAACTACATTTCTCATGCAGCTGCATCAATGTCAATTCTTACAAGCAACAGAGAGAGGAAAAATATGGCAACTTATTTGTTAAGCAAAGAATTACTGCCTGCTTATGCCTTTGTCCCCAATGCGTGTCAGCACATTAGCAGCTTCCCAGCTCTTTTACTGAACCCTAACGTATCCCAACAATTCTAAGTGATAGCAAACAGATCAAAGGAGATTACTTAGCAGATAACCAAAACCTCAAACTAAGCCTAACATACTAGATGGATAGAATTTGAATTAGCAATTTCTCACCCTGACTGATGCTACAAGCAGTCCCCCAAGTTTACATACACAAGCTAGAAATCCCTTTACCCTGGGACCACCAGTTCCCCCAGTTCAGTCTTTGTTCCTCAAGTGTTTCCAGGAGTTCTCTTGTGTGGGGAATGAGACCAAGGGATGCCATCACACCCCACCTTATGTAGCTTTTCCATATGGCGGGAACCATTTGTTCCAAACTAAGTTCCCAGTCCAGTTTGTGGAAAATACAGGTACCAAAATGGAGTTTGTTGTCATGTGGTCTGGTCACATGTCCTAGCATGTCCTGCTGAGTCATAGTAGCCATGACTCATAGGCTGGCTGAAACAATCACTGGAAGGCTAAGCTCTTCCGCGGTCCATTGTCTTTGTTGATAAGCCATCAGCTCTGTCTGGCTTCTTCATTGTTGTACCTGAAAGGCTCGTTGTGGTTGTTACCCAGAGTAAGCACATTTGAAATACAGATATAGAGTCAATATCCATAACTTCAAATACAAACATGATCCATGCACACAAATAGGATAATCATATTCAGCACATGACACATCTTGCACAAAATGCATCATAATTATGTCCTAATCATATTATAACCATACCACTATGATGAATATGGGGGTGTAGTGTCAGATAGGGCCTAATTTCAAGGGATTTGGGAATGGAGCTTCTCCTCTTTGTGGAACAGGAAATAACCCTCCAGCCAGGGCTGGGAAAACTTCCCATACTCCCAGTGCTGGAGCCTGAATCTACTGCCACTTCATTAGTTACCACCACACGCAATCTTTGTGGTAACTGCAAACTTTATCCGTGATGATTTTATATTCTGTTCTAGGTCATTGATAAGAATGTTAAATAGCACACGGGGAAAAAGCAATCCTTGTGGGAACCCGCTAGAAATAAATCCACTCGACCATGGTTCCCCATTTACAATCCCAGTTTTTAATCTATTTAATGTATGCCGTGTTTATTTTGTATCATTCTAGTTTTTTAGTCAAAATATTGTGCTGAATCAAGTCATATGCCTTACAGAAGTCTAGATATATTACATCAATAATATTAGCTGCAACCAAACTTTTGATCTCATCTAATAAGGATATCCAGTTAGTTTGATAGGATCTATTTTCTCTAAACCTTTGTTCTTCTTCGAGTGATTGCTCATATCCATTCCAGTTAGGTGCGCGCCGTGCACTTTCGTCGGAAGACTTTACCCTAGCAACACCAGTGGGTCGGCTGAGCGCCCCCTGGAGTGGCGCCATAACGGCACCGCATATATACCTCAGCCGACCCTCAGTTCCTTCTTACCGCCCGTGTCGGTCGTTGGAACAGCGGAGAGCAGCTTGTCTGACCTCCGCTTCCCTAGCTTCCTCATAGTTTCTCAGTTAAAATTTGTACATAGTTCTTATATTAGCTTAGGTTTTCTTGTTTTCATAGTTTCAAACATTTTAGTATTAGATAGTTAGCGGGTTCGGGGGTTAGCCCCACCCGCACCCGGGACCGGAGCGTATGGCCGGCTCCCCGGGTTTCAAGCCGTGCTTGGCCTGCCGCAGGCCTATGCCTACAGGAGATCCTCATAGCTCATAGCTCATAGGAGAGTCGCACTTATCTTCTAAGTGCCCGATTTGCAAGGCTTTCAAGCCTCGCACTAAGAGGGAAAGAGACATTAGGCTTAAACAGCTCCTAATGGAGGCAGCCTTAACCCCTCCGGCCGCGGCACCGCCCGCTGTTCCGACAGACTCTCGCAGCGCCGCCACGGCGCCGGGCCACTCTGCTGTGCCACCTAAAGCGACATCGGCACCGAAAACGGGCCAAAGACGCTCTCTCTCGCCGAAGGCAAAGAAGGGAAAGGCCGCTGCCTCCACGGCACCGCCGGCCACGAAGCACCAGAGTGCGCCCCGTCTGGACCGCCCGGCACCGAAACCTGCCGCGGCACCGGTTCCTCTGCCGCAGATGCTTCTGCCAGCACCGCGACTCCGCCCCTGAGAGGCCGCCGAGCCCGCACCTGTAACCTCCCGGCCCGCCGCGTAGAGATACCACTGCCATCGACTCGAGACCTTCGAGGCGGCACGGGACCTCATCACTATGACAGAACCGGCTGTGCCACCGCCCTGGCGCCGCCGGTGCGGGCGCCCGCTCCATGGGCAAGCCGCCCATGTTTAGGCCACCTGCCGGCACCGACTCACCGCACCGCTCCGCTCCCGCCTCGACGCCGATCCGGATCTGGACACCGATCGATCGCCGCTGCAGTCCCGCACCGCTCAACCACGCGGGGCCAGTCAGACTCGCGGCACCAATCATTCTCTCGATCTCCGAGTCGTCACTCCCGGCACCGATCAAGCTCTTGGTACCAATATGGCCGCCGCCACTCGCGGAGTCGCTCCCGGCACCGAACACGGAGATCCCAGTCGACCGCCTGGCACCGCGCCGGTCGCAGGTCCCATTCTCGCTCCTGCTCTCGGTATAGGGATGCCTCCCGGCACCGTTCACCACAAAGAACATAAGAACATAAGAAAGGCCGTACCGGGTCAGACCAAAGGTCCATCTAGCCCAGTATCTGACAGTGGCCAATGCCAGGTGCCCCTGAGGGAGTGAACCTAACAGGCAATGATCAAGTGATCTCTCTCCTGCCATCCATCTCCAGCCTCTGACGAACAGAGGCTAGGGACACCATTCTTACCCATACTAGCTAATAGCCATTTATGGACTTAGCCACCATGACTTTATCCAGTTCCCTTTTAAACATTCTTATAGTCCTAGCCTTCACAACCTCCTCAGGTAAGGAGTTCCACAAGTTGACTGTGCGCTGCGTGAAGAAGAAGTTCCTTTTATTTGTTTTAAACCTGCTGCCTATTAATTTCATTTGGTGACCCCTAGTTCTTGTATTATGGGAATAAGTAAATAACTTTTCCTTATCCACTTTCTCAACATCACTCATGATTTTATATACCTCTATCATGTCCCCCCTTAGTCTTCTCTTTTCCAAACTGAAGAGTCCTAGCCTCTTTAATCTTTCCTCATATGGGACCCTCTCTAAACCCCTAATCATTTTAGGTGCTGTTTTCTTAACCTTTTCAAGTGCTAGGATATGTTTTTTTAGGTTAGGAGACCAAATCTGTACACAGTATTCGAGGTGTGGGCGTACCATGGATTTATATAAGGGCAATAATATATTCTCAGTCTTATTCTCTATCCCCTTTTTAATGATTCCTAACATCCTGTTTGCTTTTTTGACCGCCTCTGCACACTGCGTGGACATCTTCAGAGAACTATCCACGATGACTCCAAGATCTTTTTCCTGACTCGTTGTAGCTAAATTAGCCCCCATCATACTGTATGTATAGTTGGGGTTATTTTTTCCAATGTACATTACTTTACATTTATCCACATTAAATTTCATTTGCCATTTTGTTGCCCAATCACTTAGTTTTGTGAGATCTTTTTGAAGTTCTTCACAATCTGCTTTGGTCTTAACTATCTTGAGTAGTTTAGTATCATCTGCAAACTTTGCCACCTCACTGTTTACCCCTTTCTCCAGATCATTTATGAATAAATTGAATAGGATTGGTCCCAGGACTGACCCTGGGGAACACCACTAGTTAACCCTCTCCGTTCTGAGAATTTACCATTAATTCCTACCCTTTGTTCCCTGTCCTTTAACCAGTTCTCAATCCATGAAAGGACCTTTCCTTTTATCCCATGACAGCTTAATTGACGTAAGAGCCTTTGGTGAGGGACCTTGTCAAAGGCTTTCTGGAAATCTAAGTAAACTGTGTCCACCGGATCCCCCTTGTCCACATGTTTGTTGACCCCTTCAAAGAACTCTAATAGATTAGTAAGACACGATTTCCCTTTACAGAAACCATGTTGACTATTGCTCAAGAGTTTGTTTTTCTATGTGTCTGACAATTTTATTCTTTACTATTGTTTCAACTAATTTGCCCGGTACCGACGTTAGACTTACCGGTCTGTAATTGCCGGGATCACCCCTAGAGCCCTTTTTAAATATTGGCGTTACATTAGCTAACTTCCAGTCATTGGGTACCGAAGCCGATTTAAAGGACAGGTTACAAACCTTAGTTAATAGTTCCGCAACTTCACATTTGAGTTCTTTCAGAACTCTTGGGTGAATGCCATCTGGTCCCAGTGACTTGTTAATGTTGAGTTTATCAATTAATTCCAAAACCTCCTCTAGTGACACTTCAATCTGTGACAGTTCCTCAGATTTGTCACCTACAAAAGCCAGCTCAGGTTTGGGAATCTCCCTAACATCCTCAGCCGTGAAGACTGAAGCAAAGAATCCATTTAGTTTCTCCGCAATGACTTTATCATCTTTAAGCGCTCCTTTTGTATTTTCATCGTCAAGGGGCCCCACTGGTTGTTTAGCAGGCTTCCTGCTTCTGTACAGTACAGCATCTGTTTTTCTCCAAATCCAGGAGAGAACACTTATTGAACACTTTTACTTCTTCTGCATTATTTTTGATAATTCTGCCATTTCCGTCTAGTAATTTATCACTACCATTGTTAGGATTAATATACTTTTCAAAACTTCCTTCTTATTTTCATTGATTGGTCATTGATTTCTGATAGCTTCCCTTACCAATTTTCTACAATTCTGACCTTCTAACTCAGGGCTGAGCAACCTTTCAGAAGTCTTCATTTATTCACTCTAATTTAAGGTTTTGAGTGGGCCAGTAATACATTTTAACATTTTTAGAAGATCTATAATATATAACTAAACTATTGTTGTATGTAAAGTAAATAAGGCTTTTAAAATGTTTAAGAAACTTCATTTAAAATTAAATTAAAATGCAGAGCCCCCCGGACTGGTGGCCAGGACCCGGGCATTGTGAGTGGCACTGAAAATCAGCTTGTGTGCTGCCTTCAGCACCCGTGCCATAGGTTGCCTACCCCTGTTCTAACTAATATTCTTTACTACTGACTTCCCTTTTCTTCCTTATATTTTATTTGGAGAATGTTTCCTACCAGGGAGCCATTAGTAGTGTCCAGAGACAGCCCCATCTCCTATATCAAACTCTGCTAGTAGGTATGTGATAAATGTGAAGACCCTGCGTCTGTCTGTCAGCTGGGAGAGACAAAGGTTCTCTCTTTCTACCCTCTGATGCCGCCTGTCTGTTCTACGCAAGGTGGAGTGAGACTCTGTTAACATGGGCCTCCCGGGGCTTCCATTTCCCTGGTGCTGCTGTTCCGTGAATAGTGGGGTTGTGAGTGGGGCAGCAGGTCCTGAGTGTTGGACTCTTGCTCTTTCAGGGGCCGGTGACCTTCGAGGAGGTGGCTGTGTATTTCACCAAGGAGGAATGGGCTCTGCTGGACCCCACTCAGAGAGCCCTCTACAGGGATGTCATGCAGGAGAACTATGAGACGGTGACCTCGCTGGGTAAGGAGTCCTGTCCCCTGGGTTATTAGAAGCTGTGGGGTCTCTGAAGAACCTGAGCAGTAATAACTTTATACCTTTATTCGTCATACAAGTTTTGACAAGTTTCCTTGCCCCGCCCCTTTTTTTGCCTTATCTCCCACCCACTAGTATCATTTTTGGACATGTGCCTTTTTGGTGCTGTCAGTCATTTTAAAATTGTATTGAATGTATCCTTATTGGCTACATTCATAACTACATTAATCACTGTAGCTTTCATGCCTTTTCCTCATTTTAAGAGGAAAATATGCTTCCTGTAGAATTCTAAATTGAGTAAATAGGTGTGTGACTCATGCCTGGCTTGTGTGACAGTCAGATGAGTTCTTTTAGGAGAGCGTGTAATGTTGCCGTTCAGGATCCCATGGGTGAAGGGATAAGCGAGCCGTGGGAGGGACGGAGATGGGGGGTAGTAGATATGCCAGGACATGGGGCGGGTGTGTGCAGGGTTAGAGCTAAGAAGCAGCAGGGAGGTAGGAGGCTGTGAGAGACGAGGAGAAAATACAAGAAGTTCTCAAGGTGCCGGGAGGTGGTGCTGGCTGAGAGTAATGGGAAGAAGCGGAGGGGAGTGTGGGGGAGGGGCACCCAGGAAGTGGGGTGGGTGGGTCAGTGGGAGGGAGGAGAGGTTTGGGGATTTCGAGCTGTGGGGGATCCCAGACCTTTAACCCCAAATCCCTACCAAAGCCTTATTGCTTTAGAGCCTCCACTCCAGTTTTATTTCTGTTCAGTTTCACTTTATTATACATGTTTTCCCTCAAATATTATTATTTTAACTCTTGACCTCCCTCTCCCACTCATTACCCCCCTCCTCACATAACCTCCCCATCTCCTATGCACAGCGACCCCGGCCACCGATCCTGAGTCCTTGCTGCATCCTCCCTCCCAGAGCAGGGCCCCTACCCAGGCACAAATGGGCACTTTGTTGATGATGTCACAGGATGGTATAGTCTGTACAATTTTTACACCTATAAGATTATATATTCCAAAGCCCTTCACACCAGTCGGGCTTATCTCTATACGCCAATACAGTTTGTTCCCTTCCCAGCTCTGATGCCGCAGAGCCTGGCCTGTGTCCCTGTTCCCGTTCTCCCCCTAACCAACATTCGACATTCATGGGGCCTCATCTGAAGGACTGTGTCCAGTTTTGGGCACAACACTATAAGAATGATGTGGAAAAATTGGAAAGCATCCAGCGGGGGGCAACAAAAATGGTTAGGGGACTGGAACACATGACTTCTGAGGAGAGGCTGAGGGAACTGGGATTGTTTAGTCTGCAGAAGAGAAGAATGAGAGGGGATTTGATAGTTGCTTTCAACTACCTGAAGGGGGGTTCCAAAGAGGATGGATCTAGACTGTTCTCAGTGGTAGCAGATGACAGAACAAAGAGTAATGATTTCAAGTGGCAATGGGGGACGTTTAGGTTGGATATTAGGAAACACTATTTCACTAGGAAGGTGGTGAAGCCCTGGGATGGGTTCCCTAGGGAGGTGGTGGAATCTCCTTCCTTAGAGGTGTTTAAGGTCAGGCTTGACAAAGCCCTGGCTGGGATGATTTAGTTGGGGTTGGTCCTGCTTTGAGCAGGGGTGGGACTAGATGACCTCCTGAGGTCCCTTCCAACCCTGATATTCTATAATTCCAATTTCCTTCCCCCCTCCTGTTTGACCCCATTTATAGAGTAATATTCTCAGCTATACCTGAACCAATCATTGTGCTGAAATTTAACTAACCAATTCTAACATATTGTGACTAATTCTCTAACCCAGGCGTCGGCCCCCTTTCAGAAGTGGTGTGCTGAGTCTTCATTTATTCACTCTAATTTAAGATTTCATGTGCCAATAATACATTTTAACGTTTTTAGAAAGTCTCTTTCTATAAGTCTATAATACATAATTAAACTATTGTATGTTAAGTCAGTAAGGTTTTCAAAATGTTTAAGAAGCTTCATTTAAAATTACATTTAAAATGCAGAGCCTTCTGGACCGGTGGCCAGGACCTGGGCCGTGTGAGTGCCACTGAAAATCAACTCGTGTGCCGCCATAGGTTGCCTACTCCTGCTCTAACCAATTATAAACCAGTACCCTAATTAACTTACACCTGGCAACATTAATTATACAGGAGAGAGAAACAATTAGAGAACCAGACTGATTAACAATGTAAAAGTGGTGGCCATAAAGATAAAGCAATACAGAAATGAGGGTTTCACAACCACAACCATTGATAAGTGATTTCTTGCCAGACACAGTGCTATCAAATTAAGGTTTCTTTAACCATCTTAAGCTCCGGACAGGATTGTCTTCCTAACAGCCCAGTAGCACCTTATTTCAGTGTGACTGGTTTGGGATGTGAGGATGTGACCCTTCACTTCCCAGCTTATGGCTGCCCCTGCTGCTTAGCCAAAGGCCTTAGCCTAAGAACAAGGCCTCAGGCTATCCTAGTGAGAGAAGGCCCAGACACAGGCAGACTGTGATTTTGATTCTTTGTTTTCATACTCCTGTAACTAGCTAAGTGATAAAAATACACCTAAGTTCTTTAAATATAGGCTTTGCAGGCAGGCCTGAATATCGCCATTCTAACAGAGGGTTCTACCCCTTCCCCCATGCTGCGTCTGTCTTGTCTATTTAGACTGTAAATTCTTCAGAGCATGGGCCATCTACTATTCTGCATTTGTACTTTGCCTAGCACAACGGAGACACACTGTTAGTTGGTCCTTAGACACTCAGGTAAAGCATATGATTAATAATAATAATAATTCTTCTGCCACTGGGAGCCAAGGAAGCTGATCTTGGGATGTTACTGCTTAAAAATGATCTGAGCTTAAAACCATGGACTATTCTTTGTGACAAGTATCCCACAAATTCCACTGACCTTCCTGGTTTTCTTTGCCTGGTATAGGGTTTCTAAATTGCAAACCTGATGTGGTCTCACAGCTGGAACAAGGGGAAGAGCCGTGGGTCCCGGACCTCCAGGGTTCTGAGAACGAAGTGCTCCCAAGAGCTGCCTGCAGAGGTGAGGACTTGGTTAAAGCAAGTCAAAAACTGTCCGTGAATACAGGAAACATTTGGGATGCCCTACAAAGACCCTGTGAGCTCTCCAAGTTCAGGATTGTTCCCTGCAGATGTGGAATAATTAGGCAGATGTCACTCATGGCTTCCCACCTATCCTGACTAACAACTGGCAGCAGATCCCTACCTGATCCCACTTTCCCCTGCATGTTCTGGTGAAATGCAGACCAAAACTGATCCCTTCCTCTCTCCTCTGGGGAAAATCAGCTCCTTATAGGTTTGATCTCTCCTGCACATATTTTGGTTTGTTCATCCCTTTTTAAATTCCTGTCTCTGAGATTTCCTTTCTCTCAGGCACAGAGAGTGACCTATGTCTGGATTCTCTCTGTCTCCCATCAGGTGATAGAATGGTGCGTGAGAATGAGGAGCAGAAACCCCAGCAGGAAGATGCTGAGCAACGAGAACCATATGAGACATTATCAGGAAGACCCAAAGGGAATGTTTCCAGGAGTTGTGCACTCCGAGACAAAGTAAAAGCCTCTGAGACTCAGCAGAGGCCAGAGGAGAACTTCAGTAGCCACTCAGACCTTATTACACATGAGAGAATCAACTTGGAAGAGACACACTACACATGTCATGAGTGTGGGAAAAGCTTCAGTCAGCGCTCACACCTTATCAGACATCAGAGAATCCACACAGGAGAGACGCCCTACATGTGCGCTGAGTGCGGGAAAAGCCTCAGTCGGCGCTCATACCTTATCACACATCAGAGAATCCACACAGGGGAGATGCCCTACACGTGCTCTGAGTGCGGGAAAAGCTTCAGTTGGCGCTCAAACCTCATCACACATCAGAGAATCCACACAGGGGAGATGCCCTACACGTGCTCTGAGTGCGGGAAAAGCTTCAGCCGGCGCTCAAACCTTATCGCACATCAGAGAATCCACACAGGGGAGATGCCCTACACGTGCTCTGAGTGCGGGAAAAGCTTCAGTCGGCGCTCACACCTTATCACACATCAGAGAATCCACACAGGAGAGCAGCCCTACACGTGCGCTGAGTGCGGGAAAAGCTTCAGTTGGCGCTCAAACCTTATCACACATCAGAGAATCCACACAGGGGAGACGCCCTACACATGCGCTGAGTGCGGGAAAAGCTTCAGTCGGCGCTCAAACCTTATCACACATCAGAGAATCCACACAGGGGAGACGCCCTACACGTGCTCTGAGTGCGGGAAAAGCTTCAGTTGGCCCTCTGCCCTTATCAGACATCAGAGAACCCACACAGGGGAGACGCCCTTCACGTGCGCTGAGTGCGCGAAAAGCTTCAGTCTGCGCTCAATCCTTATCACACATCAGAGAATCCACACAGGGGAGACGCCCTACACGTGCGCTGAGTGTGGGAAAAGCTTCAGTCGGCGCTCTGCCCTTATCAGACATCAGAGAATCCACACAGGAGAGCAGCCCTACACGTGTGCTGAGTGCGGGAAAAGCTTCAGTCGGCGCTCAAACCTTATCACACACCAGAGAATCCACACAGGAGAGACGCCGTACACATGCTCTGAGTGCAGGAAATGCTTCAGTCAGCGCTCAAGCCTTGTCACACATCAGAGAATCCACACATGAGAGACGCCCTACACATGCTCTGAGTGCGGAAAAGTTTCATTGAGCACTCAGACTTTGTCAGACATCGTAGAATCCACAGTGGAGAGAGACTCACACATGCTCTGCATTTGGGAAAAGCTTCAATCAGATGTCATTCCCTATTAGATATCAGAAAATCCAAATCGGAGAGAACTGTAAGAAATGCCTTTATTAGGGCTTCCCAAAGATTTGTTTTTTAAAAAATCAGATTTGCTAATTCCAATATAGTGATCTTTGCACCATCTTCACTGTGGTCTCTCGGCTCTGCCAGATGAGTTGCCTGCTTCTGCCTTTTGCAGCTCACCCTTCTTTGGGGTCAGTCCTGTGATCTTTTCTATCAGCTCCTTCCCTTTTGACTTGTAAGAGCGTGTGTCCCTCCAGCCAGGAATTTCATCAGCTCCAGGTGGGGGAGAGAGGGTTGATGCCAACAAGCTACCCTGAGGCAAAGTTACCTGTGCCTTACATCCACTAGGACTGTACATGGAATTGGGTGCTCAAGTTAGTGATTTTGGTGTAAAAAGACAATTATAGTTGTAGAGCAGAAGCAGCCCAGGGAGTGAACCTAACAGACAATGATCAAGTGATCTCTCTCCTGCCATCCATCTCCATCCTCTGACAAACAGAGGCTAGGGACACCATTCCTTACCCATCCTGGCTAATAGCCATTAATGGACTTAACCTCCATGAATTTATCCAGTTTTCTTTTAAACCCTGTTATAGTCCTAGCCTTCACAACCTCTTCAGGCAAGGAGTTCCACAAGTTGACTGTGCGCTGTGTGAAGAAGAACTTCCTTTTATTTGTTTTAAACCAGCTGCCTATTAATTTCATTTGGTGGCCCCTAGTTCTTGTATTATGGGAGTAAGTAAATAACTTTTCCTTATCTACATTCTCCACATCACTCATGATTTTATATACCTCTATCATATTCCCTCTTAGTCTCCTCTTTTCCAAGCTGAAAAGCCCTAGCCTCTTTAATCTCTCCTCATATGGGACCCGTTCCAAACCCCTAATCATTTTAATTGCCCTTCTCTGAACCTTTTCTAATGCCAGTATATCTTTTTGAGATGAGGAGACCACATCTGTACATAGAATTCAAGATGTGGGCATACCATGGAGTTATATAAGGGTAATAATATAGTCAGTCTTATTCTCTATCCCTTTTAATGATTCCTAACACCCTGTTTGCTTTTTGACCGCCTCTGCACTGCGTGGGCATCTTCAGAGAACTATCCATGATGACTCCAAGATCTTTTCCTGATTTGTTGTAACTAAATTAGTCGATCATATTTTATGTATAATTGGAGTTATTTTTCCAATATGCAGTACTTTACATTTATCCACATTAAATTTCATGTGCCATTTTGTTGCCCAATCACTTAGTGTTGTGAGATCTTTATTAAGTTCTGCACAGTCTGCTTTGGTCTTAACTATCTTGAGCAGTTTAGTATCATCTGCAAACTTTGCCACCTCACTTTTACCCCTTTCTCCAGATCGTTTATGAATAAGGTGAATAGGATTGGTCCTAGGACTGACCCTTGGGAACACCACTAGTTACCCCTCTCCATTCTGAGAATTTACCATTAATTCCTACCCTTTGTTCCCTGTCTTTTAACCAGTTCTCAATCCTTGAAAGGACCTTCCTTTTATCCCATGACAGCTTAATGTATGTAAGAGCCTTTGGCGAGGGACCTTGTCAAAGGCTTTCTGGAAATCTAAGTACACTATGTCCACTGGATCCCCCTTGTCCACATGTTTGTTGGCCCCCTCAAAGAACTCTAATAGATTAGTAAGACATGATTTCCCTTTACGGAAACCGTGTTGACTTTTGCCCAACAATTTATGTTCTTCTATGTGTCTGACAATTTTATTCTTTACTATTGTTTCAACTAATTTGCCCGGTACCGATGTTAGACTTACTGGTCTGTGATTGCCGGGATCACCTCTAGAGCCCTTTTTAAATATTGGCATTACATTAGCTAACTTCCAGTCATTGGGTACCGAAGCCGATTCAAAGGACAGGTTACAAACCATAGTTAATAGTTCCGCAACTTCACATTTGAGTTCTTTCAGAACTCTTGGGTGAATGCCATCTGGTCCTGGTGACTTGTTAATGTTGAGTTTATCAATTAATTCCAAAACCTCCTCTAGTGACACTTCAGTCTGTGACAGTTCCTCAGATTTGTCACCTACAATTTGGCAATGTTTATGCTCCTTTCTAGGATTTGACTTCCACTTTTTAAAGGAAGTCTTTTTGTCTCTCACTGCTGCTGTTACATGGTTGTTAAGCCCCGGTGGCTTTTTTTTAGTTCTTTTACTGTGTTTCTTAAATTGGGGTATATATTTAAGTTGGGCCTCTATTATGGTGTCGTTAAAGTGTCCATGCAGCTTACAGGAATTTCACTTTAGTCACTGTACCTTTTAAATTCTGTTTAACTAACCCCCTCATTTTTGTATAGTTCTCCTTTTTGAAATCAAATGCCACAGTGTTGGGCTGTTGAGATGTTCTTCCCACCACAGAGATGTTAAATGTTATTATATTATGCCGTTTATTTCGAGCAACTGCAGTTATTCGGGAGAGTACAGACAGGCAGAGTTTCCCCTCCCGAGGTAGGTCTCAGTTAGATAAACAATTAAGGCAAGCATTTATACCTTTTGTGACATACTGTAAGGAGCAACAACTGCATTTTGTTTGTACATATTCCTTTCTGATAGCTTACTTCTCTCAGCAATTTCTGCTACAATCTGCATTCTATTCTTATCTAACACAAGGTTGAAAACCAGCATCTCTTACAGTTCTTTTCTGCTCGCCCACGCCCTGCTTGGAAGTCTCCCGTTATTAGCTGTTAGTTAGCCTGGTTAATATCAAGTCCCTGAGAAAACACAGTTATACGAAGCAAAACGAAATCACAAACAGAAATGTCATTGGAAATTCAAAAATTAAAAAGGAAAATGCAATTCCCATCACTTCATTGTATCTGGGCCATTCCTGTATCGAGAGTACCCGCTAAGGGCCCTGTGTGCTTAAGGGAAACCTGGAGGAACTCATAGCAGAGCCTGAACATGAAACTCAACTGCTCCCAGGTGCCGCAGTAAAACCCTTTCCCTGCTGTGATGTTGATGATTTTATGAAAATATGCTAATGAGTGTGAATATAATGTAACTGGAACATGCTTCATGCAAAAGGTCTCTTGTGCAGTATAATTACAAAGCTTATTATCTACTGTGTGTGTTCAGCCTATTTGTATGAACCGATCTTTCCTGTATCTGAAGCTAGAAATATGAACTATAACTCTGAGGTCCTGTTGTAATGATGCAAAGTGTGGGCCATTAATAGTGGTTTGGACTCTTGATGGCTCCCATTAACCAGGACAATTGACTGGAGATGGCTCTGTCCTGCACCATCTGTGAGTCAGGCCAGGAACAATGAAGGCTTGGGGTCTCACAGGGCATGTGACCATGTCACCTGGTACAGGAATCCATCTTAAACCTGGGGCTTTTCCCCAGGAGAGAGACAAAAGATTCCTGCCTTGTACCAAAGCTGTTTAAGGGGGTGGAACAGAAGAAAGGTGGCTGCAGTCATGAGAAATCCCCTAGCTACCACCTGAGCTGGAACAAGGACTATACCAGGTGAAAAGATTGGGCCCAGACAAGAAATAAGTCTAGTCTGCAAAAGAAGCTTATTGGAAGATCTGAGGGTGAGATTTTATCTGTATTGAGTTTCATACTGTATTAGTCTTAGACTTGCATGTTTTTGTTTTATTTTGCTCTATGGAGAATACAAACTCCACAGAGAAGGAAAAGTTAATGCCTTAGAAAAATCTGTGTGTGTTAGAGTGTCTAGGAACCACTCTCCTATAGCTTCTTTTGTCTGATTTCCTTTAGAAAATCTGAAGCAGGGAGCAGAAAACCATTGTCTTTTCTGAGGTGTGAGCTCAGGACCTACTGAGTATGAGACTGACATGCTGCCAACTATGCTAAGAAGGCCCAGGAAAATGTTTAGGCTCAGTGCATATAGGATCCTCCTACAGCAGTGACTGGAGCAGGGAAGGAACTGGAAGAAGCAGAGAGATCTGGTGCCCACAGACCTGTCCTGGCCTCTTTCTCAGCAGCAAAGAAATCAATTTGCCCTTCCAGTGAACAATCTGCTGGAACTAATGGCAGCACAGGGGGGATGTTTCTAAAGTATGCACCCACCTCTACATTTTAGAACTTACTCTCCTTTTTCTAGTATAGCACTTTCTATATGAACTGGCAAAACAAACTACACAGGTAAGAGAAACAAGGGCTTGAGAGAAAGCTTGAACTCATAACCCCAACAGATGGCCCCTCTGCACTAACCAGTTGCACCCCTAAAGATGTTTTTTAAACACATTTGGGAAGCAGGCAGTTATCAGTCTCTGTGGTTCACACCTTTGCCTGGTAATTGAAAGGCTGCTGGTTCAAACTTAACTCAAGATGCGGCTTTTCAGCGATGAGACTCCAGTACATTTTAACAGGAAGAAAATCTCCTCTATTCTGGCTTTGCCCCATTAGACTCCTTCTGCCCATCTTCTCCCCCTCCCCCAGTCTCTTTCCTTCCCCACTGGGGCCATGCAGAGAGGAGCCCCAGTCAGTCTCTGTCACAGAGAGTCTGTATCCCATAAAGGGAGGGAGGGGTCTCTCTCAAACACTGATAATGGGGAGGAGAGTGGTGTACGTGGTTAGGGGGAGACAGGATAGAGAACTAACAGTGGGGCACAGAGAAATTCCCCCAGATTGGGGAGATCCCCTGCTGCCCCCCATCAGCCAGCTGTGAGAAGAACAACTGTGGGGGTGGGGGGTCTCCACATGCTGCCCCCGCCCCAACTGCCAACTGTGGCAATGGGAGCTGCGGGGGTGGAGTCTGCGGGCAGCAGTGCGCAGAGACGCCCCTGGCCCTCCAGCTTAGGGGCTGCAGGTTGCTTTCGGGAGATGCCCGAGGTAAATTCTGCACCCCTCAGCCTCTCCTGCAACCCCTGCCCCAGCCCAGACCCCACACCTGCACCCAAACTCCCTCCAAGAGCCTGCCCCCCACACTGCCTCCTTCACCACAACTCCCTGACTGAGCCCAGACCCTGCACCCAAACTCTCCCAGAGCCCAACCCCTCTCTCTCCCACACCCAAACTCCTTCCCAGAGCCTTACACAGGTGTGTGTGGCAGGTGGGGCAGGACTTGGTCCCATTCTGGGCACCACCAAACATTATACAAACCTGCCACCCCTGTCCAGCCCAATCTTCTGCTGATGCACCTCAGCCCACACCCATGCAGGGTTTGAAGCTTTCATTGCTTAAATTCCAGGACACGGAGGGATTTCAGCTCCCCTTTGCCCAGAGGGAACCTTCACCCCACTCCTAACCAGGTTCTTGTCCATGGGATCACTGTAGGGGGGCTGGGTCCCTCGGTGTCTTTTCTCTCTCTAGGACAGGCCGGGGTGCAATAAGTGGGGGCATCTGAGCACCGAAGACCTTCTGTGGGGCTGCCATTCCCCTTCCCCTTCTGTGGTCCCATCTGCCATTGACTCCAGCCTTTTTTCTATCCATCGTCAGCACCATCCCAAGCCAGCAGCACTCGCCTCAAAAAGACAGAGTCCTGTGGCACCTTACAGACTAACAGACGTATTGGAGCACAAGCTTCCGTGGGTGAATCCCACTTCGTCAGATGAATGTAGTGGAAATTTGCAGGGGCAGGTATAAGTATGCAGGCAAGAACCAGTCTAGAGATAAGGAGGTTAGTTCAATCAGGGAGGATGAGACCCTCTTCTAGCAGTTGAGATGTGATCACCAAGGGAGGAGAAACTGCTTTTGTAGTTGGCAAGCCAGGCACAGAATTCCCACTCCATTCATCTGACGAAGTGGGGATTCACCCATGAAAGCTCATGCGCCAATACGTTTGTTAGTCTAGAAGGCGCCACAGGACTCTGTCGCCTTTTACAGATCCAGACTAACACAGCCAGCCCTCTGATACTCAAAAAGACAGTGTCCCCTGCTGGGAGTAAATCACTGACCTCTCAACCCTGCCCCTCTGTTTCCTTGCCTCTCAGTCTGTGCAGATGGGACCTTTCCTCCAGTGCTGGAGGATTCGCCCTTCTAATCTACCATTGTCACAAGCAGCACAGCGGGTGGGAATCTTAAACGTACCGAGGTGACTTAGGGGCAGAACCCCCCCAGACCTTCCATGCAATTGTCACTTGCCCCTCACTGAGCAGGACTGAAACTGATGCAGGGAGACTGGTGGGTCACATCCCCTCTGGGCATGAGCAAAGCAGCAGGGAGAAAAAATGATCATGAAGATGCTGGGGATTGAACCCAGGGCCTCATACATGCAAAGCATGTGCTTAACCACTGAGCTACATCCCCTAGCAGGTTGTGTTTGCTATGGGTTACACTCAGAGCCCTCCTGTTTCCAGAGCATCCAGTGACCTATAAGCTTCACGAGAAGCCCGTTCCCCTCTCTGAGGACCAATCCTGCTCTCCTGGAGGTGACTTGTTCATAGGGGTCACTTTTCAGCAGGGCCAGATTCTATGTGTGGGGCAGAGAGAGTGGTTGCCCTGGTCTCAGGGTGCAGAGATACACTCAGCCCTCTCCCCTGCATTGGGTTGGGGGTGCGGCAATCCCCTGCTGCAAGGTCATAGTGGGGGATGCTGTGAGCAGCTCAACACCTCACCCTGGTGGCAGAAGTGGTGTGCGGAGCTCTAGGTGTTTCTAGGATCTGCTATTTCCACCTGCCTGTAAACTCCAGCTTTCCCCAGCACATTCACTGCGGTGCAATTGGGCCCAGTTTCCCTTCTATCGGCAGCAGGATTAGCCTGTGTCGGTGGTTAATGAGGTGGATCTAGTTGTAGATTGTTATTCGTTCCCCACCTTGACAATTCACACAGTCCCTTTCCCAGGCAGATTCCCAGCACCTCAGTGATCCTGGTAGCAGGGTTGGGTCCTGAGATTTTCAGGGTTCTTTTCCCCTCCACCTGGAGTGAACTCAGCTTTTTTCCCATCCCAGACAATCCATGAAATAACAACAGGGGCATAAAGAAAGAGGGGAGGGAACATCTCACGGCCAGGGCTGGATGTGCCCAGAGCCGTCCATTGTTTCCATGGAATTTGGCCCCCTGCTTTGCACAAGGGACAGAGAAAGATCTTGCTGTTCCTGTGTCTGTGCAAAGAAAATTGTGCTTCTGTATGAAAGAGAGGCGGGAAATGGCCCCATGATGGGGCAATAGCCTCAGGGTTAAGAACAAAGGACAATGATGGGAAGGTTCACAATTGACTCAGTAGTTGCATACAAAGGTGCACGGGGCCCTGGCAGTGAGATATTCATTCTCCTCTTCATGCTGCTGTTGTTATTCCATGAGTTATCAAGGATGGAATAAAAAGCTGAGTTTACTCCAGGGTGAGGAAAGAAAGGAGCCACCAACGCCCTCAAAAATCTCAGTGCCCAGAGAAAACCTGCCCCTGTTATTGGACTCCCAGAGGTGCTGGCGATACAACAGGAAAAGGGACTGTCTGAATTGCCAAGGCAGGGAATGAACAATCTACAGCAACATCATTAACCACAAACACACTCTAATCATGCTCCAGCCAGTAGGGAAATGGGCAGGAATTCTTGCTGTTCAGCGATGGCCACACGTACAGAGCTGCACAGCAGCGAGTGGGCTGGGGAAGCTGGTCTGAGCAAACAATTTGTAATGACCCTTCAGTGAGAACAGAACCAGAGTGTAGAAAGGCCCCTCTGTTAAGTGGCTGAGGCCTTAGGTAGCTGGGCTAGAAAACCATGGGGGTCTTTCTGTGAAGGTTTGATCCTTGCCAGCTAGGCAAGGCTGGTGTGTGGTGTCTCCATGGCTGTACTTCCAGGGTCTGATCACCCACGGTGCCATAGGGAGCCAAGCCTAGACATATTCAGAGGCTAAGGCCAGGTCAATGTTTCAAACAGCGAGTCTATGCTGCTGCAGCTCAGTAATGGAGAGGCTCTATGCCAGGGTTTCTCAAACGTCCTTTCACTGCAACCTCCTTCTGCCAAAATAACTTAATACGTAGCCCTGGAAAGAGGACCAAGCCCTCCACTTCGGGGAGGGCCACCGACTGAGCCTCAGTGGGGGGAGGACAAAACCAAAGCCTGAGGGATTCAGCCCTGGGTGGGGGGGTTCAGACTTTTGGCTTCAGGACCCAACAAGTCTAATGCCAGCCCTGGTGACCCCATTAAAACAGGGTTACGACCCACTTTGCATCCTGACCCACAGCTTGAGAACCACTGCTCCATGCTGAGGGGGGAGAGTTTTCCCGTTGGTGTAGTCAATCCACTTCCCCAGGAGGTGGCAGCTCTGTCATGGGGAGAAGCTATATCGGTGGGTGTGCAAGCTGTGGTGTTTACCACATTTAAGAAGTTTAATCAAACCCCATTTTTAAAACCACCTGTGGTCTGGGAATGGCAAAGGAGCTCGATGAAGCAGGGTCTGTCCTTCAAAGTCCTGGAGACCACGATTCCATATTCCTGTTGTAATGGGGGTATAGCTCAGTGGTAGCATGTTTAATTGCAGATCAAATGGTCCTTGGTTCAATCCCAGATACCCTGGTAACAAAAAGAAACACAGTTGCATGTCCCTTCTCCATGATGTACAGGAGCTCCACCTTACGAGGATGCTTGAAATGAATGTGAGCACTCAACATTTCACTGTCCAAATGCATAAAAACCTAGCACACCTGTCCATCAGCTGAAATCAGTTCCAATCCTCTAAGTGTCTAGTTTATGTTTTCATCAATTAAACAAAGGTATCATTCCCTGAAGCAGAGCACAAGTTTGAAATACAGGCAGCATAGAGCCAATATTCATAATGTCAACTACAAAAAATGATACACATCTAGAGATAGCATCATTATAATCAACCAATCAGAACCTCTCCATAGACCCCTTACATGACCACTTCTCTGTAATATTGGCTGCAAATATAGAACAGTGGTCGCAGAGGTGATCTATACAGTTACAGATTATGTCAACGTCACAGGAGGTGACAGCATCAGTGAGACTGATACTGGAATACTGCCTCCAATTTTGGTGTCCTCGTTTGAAAAAGATGTTGTGAAATTGGAGCTGGGGCAGCAAAGAGCCACCTAATGTTGTGAGGACTGGAAAAAATACCTTCTAGTGAGCTATTGAAAGAGCTCAACCTGATTAGCTGATCAAAAGAAGATTGAAAGGTGACTTCATTGAAGTGCCTTAATGGAGAGAAAAGATTGGGTATTTAAGGGCTCTTTAATCTAGCAAAGAAAGGCATAAGAAGACCCAATGGCTGGAAGGTGAAGAGAGACAAATTCATATTACAACTAAGGCACAAAAATTCAACAGTGAGGATGATTCACCACAAGAACAAGCTACCAAGGAAAGTGGTGGATTCGCCATCTCCTGATGTCATTTAATGAAGACTAGATGCCTTTCTGGAATGTGTTTGCCTCAAAAGTAGCTCTTGTGTCCTACAGGAGGCCTGTGATATGCAGGGGGTCAGATTAGATGCTCTAATGGTCTCTTCTGGCCATAAAGTCGACTCATTTCTGAAAAACTGAGTGTAGCATTGGGAGCAGCGCCTGATGTTTCCCTGTCTAGCCGGCTTGCTGCCTAGAACGAACGCTCCTTGAGTGGGGTGATCCACAGGGAGTAGCTCAAACCTGCAAAGTGCCTGGCCAGGGGCAGGACATTAGCACAGCAAGGGAGGGGTGTGGCAGTGACATCACAAAGGCCTTTGGCAGGACCTCAGCCTATTTGTCAGAGGTGGTGACCTCACAGAGAGATGCTGACATCAGGGAGACAGGATAGAGGCGAGGGGCCAGGGAAACCTCAGAGACCCTGTGGCTTTGCTCCAGCAAGTCTCCTTCTCCAGGTCTCTCTTTGAGGACTGAGAGAGTATTCGGGTTCACGGACGTGAGCACCAGGAGGAACCTCTTTCGAGTTTTCTCCTTCCCTTGTAGTGATTTTACTAGAAAACAGCTGTCCCCGTTTAGAAGGTAAGAGCCTCCTGGAGGTTTGAAACCTGTTCAGTCTGATCCATGTGGTGACAGTTGAATTCTAGGCATGGAAAACACGAGCTTAAGGAGGCAGAACTTTATTCTGCACTTGGGATTTTGTCCCTTAGAATCACTGGGGACATTAGGGTTTGTTCTTTTGCTTCCCCTCTTCCTCCCTCCTCTTTTTCTCTTGCTTCCTTTGTCCTTTTACCTGTTCCCCTCCAACACCAGGAGGGTGTGTGTGTGTGTGTGTGTGTGTGTGTGTTATGGGGAGTGCTCTGCAGCTCCCACTGTGGGAGGTCCACCCAAAAATGTGGGGCTTAAATAGTGCTCGGGCAGTGATCCCCACCAGTGAGCGGGGCCATCCTTTGGGCTCTCTGGTGAGAACCCTCAGCCTCCCATCCTCAGTCTCTACCCTGATTGGCTGAGCAGGGGATTACTGACAGGGAGGAGACTCAGGTCCTTGATGTTCTCTTTTAATACCAAGGAAATAAGTCAGAACCAGTTCTGTGTTTGATGAATTTTGCTGCTTCTCTGCATTAATGGTCTCTGAGCAGCTCATGATTCTCTCTAACACTGCAGTTCTCCTCAAATACTTGCTAAATAATTACTGTCACTGTTGGTCTGGAGCTCATCTGAGAGCACTTTATTCAGGTCATTCAGTGTCTGAAATTCAAGATCCGATGGTTAGTTTTAAAATCAGGGCTCTTGGATTCTATTCCCAACTCTGCCACTGGCTGGGTGTATGACCTAAGACAAGTCAATTCTCCTTTCTCAACCTTAGCTTCTCCCTCTTTCAAGTAGGGATAATAATGATCCGCTCATACCTACCTCACGGTGCGTGGAGGCAGGGTCGGCTCTAGGATTTTTGCTGCCCCAAGCAAAAAAAATTTTGGCTGCCCCCACCTCAGCCCTGGGGTACCCCACCACATGCTCCTGCTGACCGAGCCCTGGGCTTCCCCCCATCCCAGGCCTGGGCTCTACCCTCCCTCCCCCGACACCCTGTGCCAACAACATAGATTTGTTCTCCCCAGTCCGCCCAGGCTGAGCTGCTCCCGTTTATACTCCGTCTCCAGTCGGCACATGCCCAGAGAGGGTGAGGGGGTGTGGCCTCTTCAGCCCACAGGGTGCGGTTAACCCTAGCAGTGCCAGGTCAGGGTTGATACACCTCATCCCAGACAGCATTTCCCAAATTTGGGGATTAGCTAGGAGATCTCTTCAGGGAGTAACCTCCTGTAGGGACTGGGTCACAAATACCTTGGGAACCAAATACCTGGGCGTTTTCCTAGTTCCGAATCACTTGCTGTGGAATTCTATCCCTGGATCGTCTGAGACAATATTGACTTAAACAACTGAACTACCCTGCGACCATGTGCACTTACTTCGGTCAGTTGCACCCATTTGGGGTCTGCTGCTGTTCACCTTTTCAGAGTGGAGAGTTAAACATATGACTGTTTCTTTGATAATATGTCCAACAGCTTGGACTATTCTCTCCTGTTGACTCAACTTCATTTGAATTTTCTCCATATCATCATGCAGGGATGGGGGGAAAACTAACCTGAAGTAAAAAAATGGTAATTTGTCGGAAATTTCCCAAAAAATCTGAGCTGCATTCTGTCAAACAAAACTAACATGCAGTTATATGACCAAGGAGCCTTCATGAAAGATAGAAAACCCATATCACAGAGAGGTAGAAGACACTTTCATTTTAATTTAAAGTGAAATTCCAGACTAGGTTACATCTGATGACTCAGAATCAGGATGAGAGATTCTCCCATGATCCACTGAAACCTGCTTCTCCCAGCGCTTTCTCACGCATCCGACGAAGCGGGTATTCACCCACGAAAGCTCATGCTCCAAAAGTCTGATAGTCTACAAGATGCCACAGGATTCTTTGCTGCTTTTACAGATTCAGACTAACACCGCTACCCCTCTGATACCTCTCTCATTAGTGTTATTTACAGGAGTTATAGCACTTTCATAACGGGAGAAAAAACAACCAACCTTCCCAGAAGCAGCTTTGCCATTGAGGAAAAAGGGGATTTGAACGGTGCTTGGGATCCATTTGAAATCCCCTTCCAAGTCTGACACTTTCATCTCCTGCCAGACTGACTCTGATTTAGGATCAAAGACGTACAAGCACCATTCCCAAGCATGGACAGCCAAGAACATGACCCCACCAGACACGTTGGGAAGCGAAGGAATACGAAGGGGTGAACTGTGCATGGCTCAGGCACAAGGTAACAGTTCTGGGGTGATGGGGAAGGATGGAATGTCTGAGTCGCCCCATCTCCTTCCAGGGTCACAGAGCCTAAAATGACCCTTATTTCCCTGACACTGCTCCAGCTCTTCATCATATTTAAATATATTTTAAATGAGGAAAAAAAAAGTCAACAAAATAACTGCTGTTCTGCACAATCCAGGGTAATGTGAGAACAACTGGGAATGAGACAATCTCTCCTCAAAGAGGAACTTGACGTCTCTAACAGTAACTTTGCACTGGGAGGAGGAGTACAAATGTGAATCTCCAGGTTTGTTTAGAAAAGGAAATGTGGTGATGGTTAGCCAGACAGGAGGAAATGTGCACGGTAACTCCACCGACTATCCATGGCCCATGTCTTTACTGCAAGAATAGCTGTCTTATTACATCAGGAAAGTGAACTCAAGCGAGCTAACTCCATGGCAACCACAGTGATGAGACCCAGGTAGATTTTATCTCAACGTAGCTGGTTGAAGACACCCCCCATCTCCCCCACCTGGGGTGATGACATTCCTGGTAGAAAAGACACCCACTCCCATGACTCGCAGGACAATGGAGTTGATACAAAGGACCACAGGATCCATCCCAAAGACGGGCGAGCTTCAAAAGTGGGCAACTCATGTGTGGGAGCTGAGGGACTACAATGTGCAAAAGATGCAAACAGCCTTAACACTCACTACCTGGGAACTGTCAAAAGAATTAAAGAAAAAAATCTCCTGACAGCTCTAGAGAAGGTTTTTATGAAGCTTATCTCCTTTACGGATTCTCTGATGTTTAGAAAGGCCTGAGCTATGAGTGAAGCTTTTCCCGCTCTCACTGCATTCATAGGGTTTCTCTCCGGTGTGGACTGTGTAATGTGTGACAAGGGTTGAGCTCCGAGAGAAGCTTTTCCCGCACTCACTGCATTCATAGGGTTTCTCTCCTGTGTGGATCCTCTGATGCATAGTAAGGTTTGAGCTCCGAGAGAAGCTTTTTCCACACTCACTGCATTCATGGGGTCTCTCTCCTGTGTGGACTCTCTGGTGAGAGATAAGAGAGAAGAGGTGACTGAAACTTTTCCCGCACTCACGGCATTCATAAGGTCTCTCTCCTGTGTGGACCCTCTGATGCCTAGTAAGGTTTGAGCTTCGGGTGAAGTTTTTCCCGCACTCACAGCATTCGTAGGGTCGCTCTCCCGTGTGCATTGTCTGATGAGAGATAAGGGCTGATCTCTGAGTGAAGCTTTTCCCGCACTTGCAGCATTCGTAGGGTCGCTCTTCTGTGTGGATTCTCTGATGAGAGTTAAGGGTATATCTCTGAGTGAAGCTTTTCCCGCACTCACAGCATTCATAAGGTCTTTCTCCTCTGTGTATTCGCTGATGCCTACTAAGGGCTGAGGTACGATTGAAGCTTTTTCCACACTCACAGCATTTGTAAGGTGTCTCTTTCGTGTGGATTATCTCATGTCGAATAAGGGCTGAGCGGTAATGGAAGTTTTTCCCACACTCACTACACGTAGTCTCTCGCTTTTCCGTGAGGATTTTCTCCTGGGACGTAGTTTCCTTGAGGTCCCTATGAGTTCCCTGACAATTAATGGGTTCATCCACTCTCTCCTCTGAGTGGTTTCCCTGCTCTCTCTCTGGTCTGGGGTAATTTTCACCAGCTTTTCCCTGCTCATGGGGCTGGACACACCCTTTGGCTCTTCGCAGTAATTCCCCATGCGCTTCGGCGAGCTCAGCATCTTCCTGGTGAGGATTCTGCTCCTCGCTCTCCCTCACCACCCCATCACCTGCTAGAAGAGAGGAGAAATCTCAGAATTGGGGATGGAAAGGCAGAGAACAAACCCAAGTAAGTGCTGGAGAGACAGAAAATAAAAATCAGGGACTGACCCCCCCCCAAACTCTTCCCCACAGGGGACAGTGGAGGGGATCAATTCTGCTCCCCACCCAGGACCGGCCTTTAGGGGGGGCCGTACGGGTGCCCCACCCAAGGGGGTGTCAGGCCAGGGTTTGGATTCCCACCAGGTAGACGCATATTCGTTCACCTAAAGGTGGCGTGTCAGGTGTCTGTCGAGGAACTAGTTAGGTAGGTCTTAGGTAGCTCTTAAAAGCTTTGCCAGTCCAGCTCTATTGTTTAAGGCTGTGAAAAAGTGCACACACACATGCGCACACACACACACCATCCAACATGGCTCTGCTGGCCAAAGCTCAATTACAGATACAGCTATAGCGGCAAAAGCATCCATTTTTTAAAACAGGAAACTAAATGCTCATAAGCTACATTAATGCAGAGTTAAGGTTGCCCAGTGCTGTCTCCTGCCTTGCACCATATGGACGGTGAGTAAACTTAAACCTCTGCAGACCAGGAAAAGTTAATGTAAACTTTCCCCCAACCCTTAACCCTGTAGCTGGCCAGAACCAGTGAGAATGGTTCTGTGTGGGCCGTGCAAAGGTTAACCAACTGCCCAGGGACTCAGGTATTCAGCTCAATGCAGCAGTAACGGGATGAATTCTATGGTCTGTGGTATAAAGGACGTCAGAGTAGACGACCTAATAGTCACATCTGGCCTTAAAATCTATGAACCTATAATCGACCCGAGGAAAGACTAAGACTAAGACATTGTCTGTGCTGTGCTCACAGGTGTGAATCCCAGCACCTATCCACATGCCTCCAGCTGTGCGCACCGGGCCAGCTGTAGCTGTGCGCACCGGGCCAGCTGTAGCTGTGCGCACCGGGCCAGCTGTAGCTGTGCGCACCGGGCCAGCTGTAGCTGTGACTGGCTGATGGAGGGATTGGTTGCAGCAGCTGGGCAGAGCTGTGCCTGTGCTATGCAGAGAGGTGCATGTGAAACTTGGGGGGCAATTCTGCCTCATTTCCGTGCTGAGTCTTGTAGGCTTGGTCAGCAAAGGTGTCCAAGGGTGTGTTCTTGCCATAGGGGTTGTCAGCACCCTGGTGGCGTATGTTCGAGTGAACTCTGGGGCTTAGTGAGGGGTAAGTGAAGGCAGTGACTCAAAAGGAAAACTCAGGTTGAGGGCAAGGGGGTAGTAACACTGTGCAAGTCTCAGATGGCCTGGGTGCAGGAGGTTCAGTACTGGAGAGCAGGCCAGAGGGAGGAAGCTTCTGTTTGCTATGATGGAGTTGAACCCGAATATTATCTTAGCAAAGAGAAGAACATGTTAGACATTCTGCTGTACTGCTCTGTTCCCAGAGCGCTCTGTAACAGGGGAGGGGAGAGGGCTAGTGTGGGTGTCTCTGGCATGTCGGGGTGATGCTGAAACAGGGCAGAGCAGAGGTGGCATTGGGGGAGTGGCATGAACCTTAACGCTGCATTTCTCTTTCTAAAAACCGAGGGGACAGGAACCCTTACACAGCGAGGTCACATTCTCACAGTTCTCCTGCATGACTTCCCTGTAGAGGGCTCTCTGAGTGGGGTCCAGCAGAGCCCCCTCTCCCCTGGTGAAATACACAGCCACCTCCTCGATGGTCACCGGCCCCTGAAAGAGCAAGAGCCCCACACTCAGTACCTGCTGCCCCACTCACAGCCCCACTATTCACGGAGGAAAGGAGCCAATCAAATGGAAGCTCTGAGAGAGTCAGCAGAGTCCTATCCCCACACTGCTGAGAGCAGCCAGGAGACATCTGGGTGAGGGGACGAAGTGAGAGCCCCTTGTCTCTCCCAGCAGATCCACCACAGACCTACTAGCCAGAGGCTGATACAGGAGATGGAGCCCCCAGTAGGATCCAGGCGCAGCCCCATGGTAGGGAACCCAACACCCTCCCCACTGCCAGCAGCTGGATGTGAGGGGCCGGGACATCTTCCCTACACCTCCCTGCTGGGTGCCCCCTTTCCATGTCACACCAGCCCCTGGCTAGCAGGCTGAGGGTTCAGCACTGGAAATCTGGTCAGTTTTCCCAGCCCGCCCAGGGAGTTGCTTTGTCTGTTTCCTGTTTCACAAATTAGGGAATTTTCTCCCCCAACACCCAAGTGTTTGTTCTGAGGATCTAGGCCCATGTTAACAAGTCCCAGCAGGTTTGTCACACTCTGTCCCCAATCCTATCCTCACCCAGGATATTCCCTGCCCCCCTCCAGCCCTAACTCCCCAGAAGTTGCCACCTCTTCAGTATTTCCTGCCCCTCCCCCTCCAGCAGGAACCCACCAGCAACCATCCAATAACCCCTACCTGAGCTGGCTCCACTACAGCCATTTCTCCTGTCCCATGGGAGGCTGGGACGAGCTGGAGCGAGAGGTGGGCATCATTCTGCAGCCTGGCAGGGCGAGAAGGACAGTTATGGAGGTTTCAGAACAGGCTTCAGTTCAGTTCACATCACGATTCCCCCAGGCCCTTTCCCTGGGGACAGAGATTGTAGATTCTGCCAGGCTGGGAACATGCTCAGTCCCCACAGTGCAGCACAGACCTGGCCCCCGGCCCCTCCTGTCCCCCTTGTGCTCCCCCCAGCAGCAGTAACCAACCAAGACATTTTGAAGCCCTCCCAGCAACAGGGTGTGAACCAAACCCTGGACCAGACCAGACCCAAAGGAGCCCCCTTGGGGGGGTCCCCCTGACCCTGCCCCCAGGGCAGCGCACTCCTGCCGCAGGGGGAGCAGGGAGAGTCCGGGGCTGGTTCTTCCTCTCTCTGCCCCTCACCTCGGTCACAGGGCAGTGACCCTGGGCAGGGACGCTGCAGTGAGTGTGCCGGGGGGGGGGGGGGAAGAGCGGGTCAGAGATCTGGGAACCTGCCCCCTCTAATTTCTCCTCACACCCTCTCCGTCCCTCCCCCTTCCCTAGCGCCCTGCCCCAGGCTGGGAGCCGGGGTCACCGCCTGTTCCCGGGGTCTCTCCCGCGGCTGCCCCGCTCCGCCCGTGCGGGAAGGGGGCACCGGGCGGGGGACCTGCTTCACCCCGGTACCGGGCACAGCAGAGCCGGGGGCGGCTCAGACTCGCTGCGGAAGGATCCTCCCGGCCTCAGCGCGGCAGCAGCTCCGGGCCCCCGGGGGGGGGGGCCGCGATGGGGGGGGGGGGCACCGCGCAGAGCCGGGCCCGGCCCCGCCCCCCGGGCGCCGTCACCGGGAGCCTCAGCAGAGCCCCGGGCGGGGCCCAGCTGGAGAAAGCTCCGCCCCCCCCGCACAGACCCTCCCCCGGGGAGCAACAGCGGCTCAGCCCGGGCCCGGCTCAGAGCTGCTGAAACCCTCCCTTACATGTGCTGCGGAAACGGCCCCGGGGCAGGCTGGGAGATGTAGTTCCTGACTCTCCAGGAAGCGTAAGTGACGTCGGCAGAGGAGACTGAGCCGGGCTGCAAAGGAACGTTGGGCGCCGCGGCTCTGCCTGCCTCGCGCGGGGCCGTTGGAGCCTCTCCCGGGCCGGAGAAGGGTTGGTGCCGTTGGAGCTCTGGGCATGCGCAGATCGCGGCGTGAGAGCCCTTCATTAACCCCGTGCCCGGCCGCCTGGGCTCCGCCCGCCTCGCTGCGGAGCTGCAGCCTCCAGGCCCCGGAGCGAGCCCTGGGGCGGGCCGGGCCGGGCGGTGACTCTGCCCCAGTGTCCGGGGAGGGGGGAACCCGGCATCTCGCAGGGCTGGGGGGTGAGACCAGGCTGGGGGGGGAGGGGCGGGCGGGAAATGTCGGTGCAGCCCGGACATGGCCGGGGGGGGGCAGGTGACCCCCGAGGAGCGAGGAGAGAAAGGGGGGGCTGAGATCCCCTCGGATTTACCGCTGCCCCCTCCCGTGGGGACCCCCGTCCTGCCCCCATTATCCCTAGAGAGCAACGAGCATCGCCCAGGGTGACCCCCTCCCCAACCCCTGAGAAGTTCCCTGTCCCCCGATTGTGCCCCATTTTCTCTCCCCTTCGCCAGTGGCCAGTTCAGGTCTCAGGTTTGGGGGGTTTCCCCCATTTCCACCTGCAGGGATTTGTCCTTGTGCGGGTGGGAAATGGTTCCCCCGAGGGATTTCTGAGCTGGGCAGAGGTGAATGGGCAGAGGCTGGGGGCCCTGAGACAGGGACACCTCTGGGCTGGGCTGGGGGGGCCACTGTCTGCTGGCAACGGGGCCTGGGAAGGGCCAGGAAGGGGAGGGAGGAGCAAGTGTCCCCCATGGAGACGGCCCAGCCCCAGGTTTCCCAGTCCAGCTACTCCCAGCACCTGCTGGTCCTGTGAGTGTGAGGCAAGAAGAATCCATCTCATTCTGTTGGTGATTGAATATCCCTGTATAATCCCCTCCAATTTCCCCTCCTTTCTCTTGAACTGTTAAATGCTGACGTAAAATCTCCCAGATGTTGGTGCTTCTGTCTCACATTAGCAAATATTTAGTTTGTGCCCCATTTTCTCCTCAGTTCTGCAATACTGATATTGAATTCTCAAAAATCTTCCCGCTTTTCTCTCCAGATGTGTGACTGAGATCAGGGCTCTTATCGTACTGAGCGTGGCCCTGTTCTGCCAGGTGCTGCAAAGACCCCAACTGAGATCTGGGCCCTGTTCTGCCAGGCGCTGAAGAGACCCCAGGTGAGATCAGACCCCACTGTTGTGCCAGGTAAAACTGAGACCTGGACCGAGATCACGGCCCCCCTTGTCGCAGGCAGCGAACAACTGCAACCCAAACCGCTGCCTCCATAGTGCTGGGCACTTCAGAGACCTTGACTGAGATCTGTGTCCCGTTGAGTCTGGCACTGCACTGACCCCGACCCAGATCACGCCCCACCACTGTACTGGGCACTGCACAGACCCTGACAGAGATCCTGGCCCCACATTTTGCCAGATGCTGCAGGGGCCCTAAACAAAATCCGCACCCTGTAATGCCAGGAGTTGCAGAGTCCCCAACTGAGGTCAGGCCCCTGTTGTGCAGGGCTCTGCACAGACACTGAACAAGATCAGGGTCCCCATTGTGACAGGTGCTGCACAGACACCAAGGGTATCTCTACCCTGCCATTAAAACCCCCAGCTGGCCCATGCCAGGTGACTCAGGCTCACAGGGCTCAGGCGAAGGGGCTGTTGAATTGCAGTGTAGATGTCTGGGCTCGGGCTGGAGCCAGGCTGTAGGACCCTGCGAGGTGGGAGGGTGCCAGACTTTGGGCTGCAGCCCCAGCTGGAACATGGACACCACAATTAAACTGCCCCACAGCCTGAGCCATGTGAGCCCAAGTCAGCGGGCACGGGCCAGCCGCCGGTGTCTGACTGCAGTGTGGACATGCCCACAGGGACAGAGAGACCTTGCCACAAAAAGCTCAAAGGCTAAATAGGCAATTATTCACAGCAATAAGATTTACAGATCCATTTGTGCACCAAAGTCCAGATAGCAGCGTGTGGATGTGTGTAGTTTGGTTGGGGCTGGTGTAATTGTGCCCCCAGAAATATGTACATTTCCAGCAAAACCCCTCCTACACAGTACACCCAATTGTCCACCCCTTGCCATAGGCCATGGATCCTGCTCCTGCATAGTCATAGGAGAGGGGCACAGCCAAACATTTCCTTTGATGTGCACCATTTTTCATCACCCTCCATTGATTCCCAGTGAGCTCCTCCTTCTCATTATTCCCATAGGGCTTGTGGGGCCCACCTTAGTTGCCGTTCTATTTCCAGGCACCATAGTAGCCATTACCCAGGTGCTGGCCTCCCAGTTGAGCATTTTGCATTCCCACACACATCTTCCTCTCCCCCCAGGTCAGCCTTTGAAGCCATCCCCACCCACCTCATGCTAGCAGCAAGACCAACACCACAGACAAACATCACAAAACATAGATCCATTTTATTCTGTGTTATTCTTCCGCTGGCGCCAGCATGGTTGTAGAGTGTCTGAAAAACGAAAGAAACAATTTCCACCCCCCTGATGGGATCAGATTATTTCTTAATAATAATACCAATTCCTTTTACAAATGTCCTTGCTAATTGCAGGAAGAACAGAAGAATTACCTTCAGGCTGGCCTTATTTTGTTCTATAGTCAGGCTAGTGAATTACCCCACTCACTGACCATTTATGAAATTTATGAGGTGGCGTGCCTCAGTTTCCCACAGCTTCAGATTTCTGCTCTGTACACACACACACACGCTCCTTAGGGTTAACCTGTCCCCCTTATTTTCAGGCTTGACTTGTTTTTTCACCTCCCTTTTCTGGAGGGCCATAATCTGAGTCTTCTAGTAGCTTGTTTGCTGACCAGATGCATTCATTATTCTCAGGTTCTTTGTGCTGCAAATGGCAGTTTCCTCCTTCCTCCATCAGCTGGGTATTGCATCCACACAGAGTCTTTCTTGGCTTGCCTCTGGATTCAAAGCTATCAGCAGCTCAGAGACTGTTTCAAAAGGGACACATTTCACTTCCACCAGGGTTCTTATTACTGTTCACTTTCATCTTCTGCTCCAAAACACTGCTCCAAAGATCTGAAAAAGCAAGCACAATCTACTATGCTCCTTTTGGAGCCCTAACAGGATTTTAAATAAGTACCATGTTTTGTTTGTATTTCTTTTACCCTTTTCCAATATACACTGCACCCCCCACCACTTGCTAGTCACATTCCCAGACCCCACTGCCAGGCCCTCCCCAGTGATAGTGACTTTCTCACTCCAGCCCCACTCCTTTCTCCTGTGAAAAGACATCACCCAGGGCTCCCTGCCGGCCATGTGAGTGTGGGGCAAGAAGAATCCTTCCCATTCTGTTGTTGATTCAATGTCCTTGTATAATCCCCTCAAATTTCCCATCTTTTCTCTTGAGCCTTTAAATGGTGACACAAAATCTCCCAGCTGTTGGTGCTTCTCTTTTATATTGGCAAATATTTAGTTTGTGCCCCATTTTCTCCTCAGTTCTGAAATACTGATATCTAATGCTCAAAAATCTTCCCACTTTTCTCTCCAGGTGTGTGACTGAGATCAGGGCTCTTATCATACTGAGTGTGGCCCTGTTCTGACAGCTGCTGCAGAGACCCCAACTGAGATCTGGGCCCTGTTCTGCCAGGCACTGAAGAGACCCCAGGTGAGATCAGACCCCACTGTTGTGCCAGGTAAAACTGAGACCTGGACCGAGATCACGGACCCCCTTGTCGCAGGCAGCGAACGACTGCGACCCAAACCGCTGCCTCCATAGTGGTGGGCACTTCAGAGACCTCGACTGAGATCTGTGTCCCCGTTGGGTCTGGCACTGCACTGACCCCGACCCAGATCACGTCGCACCACTGTACTGGCTGAAGGCCTTAGCCTGTCACAGTAAGAGAAGGCCATTCCACAGACAGTGATCTTTGATTCCTTCTTTTATACCTCTATAACTAGCTAAGTGATAAGAATACACCTACATTCTTAAAGTACAGGCCTTTGCAGACAGGCCTGAATAGCTATAGCCTAACACTTGGTTCTGCCTCAGCACAGGGGGCTGGAGTAGACGCCCTCTCAAGATCCCTTCCAGGCGTACATTGAAATAATTCTCTTTTGTGCTGTGTCCTGTTCTACGCTGAGCTGTTTTGCATGGGGCCATTTGGAACTGTGATCGCACCATGTTGTGTTGCATAGTTTTATGGTGCATTGTTTTGCCTCAGCTTGTTTGGTGTCTTTGTTGTGTTGGATTGAGTTGAGCTCCTTTGCATTGTGTACTTTTATCCTAAGGTGTGTCAGTTTGCTTTGCGTTGCTTTCTTCTCCTTAGTACTGTGTCATTTTATGCTGTGCAGTGTAGTTTTTTGTTGTTGTTTTTTGAATGGCCTGACACCATGTTTTTATTTGGTTTCATCTTGTTGTTTTTTATGTATCTATATTGCTTAACATCATAGACATGTAGGGCTAGACAGGACCTCAAGATGTTGTCATGTCCAGCTCTCTCTGCCAAGGCAGGACCAAGTATATGTAGATTGTCTCTGACAGAGCTTTGTCCTACTTGTTCTTAAAAACTTCCAGGGAAAGAGACTCCCTAGCCCCCTTGTAAGACTATTCCAGAGCTGACCTGCCTTAGCTCTGGGGACACCCACACAGACTGTAGTGGTGAGCAGCTCTGGAGAGAGAGAGAGGAGACCCCAGTGAGTGGCAGCTGGGTAAAGAGACTAAAGTTGGGAGGAGAAACATTGACGTGTCCAAGGTCACCCAGGCTGTCCGTGACCGAGCTAGAACTAGATTCCAGTTCTAGTGCCACCGTATTGCTGTTTTGGGCACTGAAGGTCTCTGCCACCCTGGTGTTTTAGGCACTTGTGCAAACCCTTAGTACAGACAGAATTTACACTAGTGCACTCTGATTGGTACTGGTGCACCATGTCCCTGTTTGAAGGCTTGCAGGAGATGGGGGACGGGGAGCAGTGACCTCCCTGAGTCCTGGGGCTGGCTGACTAGTGCAGCTGGTAAGGGAGGGGCAGCAGTGAGTGCTGGAGGTATGAGCCAGGAGCACAGCCCCACAGGGCTGGACACTGACTTCTCCTGACCCAGGGGACACCCCAGCTGTGTGCAGGGACCGCAGCTGAGCTGCCCTGCCAAGACAGCCTGTTCATCCATGGACAAACCACCTCTTCCTGCAGCCTAATACAATGGGGTCTGGGGACCTTTCCAAGCTGCGGGTGACGGGACTCTGGCGTTACCGGGTCTGTTCCTGGCTCTGTCCCTGACCTGCTTGGTGACCTGGGGGAAGTCACAGCCCCTCTCTGTTTTCCTCCTCCCTGTTGTCTACTTGGATTGTGATCTCTTTGGGGCAAGGACTGTCCCTCTCTGTCTGTGCAGTGCCCAGCACAATGGGGGTGCTGATCTCAGTCAGGTTCTCTGCCATGTGCTGCACGATGGGGCCCTGATCTCCATCAGTGTCTGTGCAACGCAAGGCACAGTTGATAGACTCACAGACTTGAAGGGCAGAAGGTAGAGGTGTATTTCAGATGAGGTCTCATCAGTGCCTTGTATAACAGCGCTAACCCTTTCATGTGTCTGCTGGAAATACCTCACCTGATGTATCCTAGGACTGCATTAACCTATTTCACGGCTGCATCACACTGGCAGCTCATAATTATCCTGCGATCAACCAATACACCCAGGTCTTTCTCCTCCTCTGTCACTTCCAATTGACAAATCACCGGCCAGGGCCTGCAGTCTGTCAGGAGAGGTGCGCTGGGTTGTATTTAGGAATCTGAAAATAAAAGGTGAAGACGGCAGGTTCACAATATCCAATGAAATCTTGCAAACAATTATATAAATGGACCCTACTTCTGTTAAAACAACATGGTATTAATACTGATTCAAAACTGAGATTAAAATTAGGAGAGAAACGCATGAGAAATGAACTGACACCTACTTACCATTTCTTAATGCCTAAAATTTTGACACTCCTCACAGCATCTTTTTTCAAAGCGATGCACAGCACACAGTCCAGTTAATGAATGAAAGCACACCCATTATTGACTGCTTTGTGCTGCATGAGCATCTGATTAAGCACCTAATTACAACTGTACCGCTGTAAGTGGAAATGCATCAACCCAGCTTAGCTCCAAGGTGTTTAGATGTGAATGAAAAGTTTCCAAGGCTTTGGCTACACTTAGCACTTCAAAGCGCTGCCGTACTCCACCTCCCTGTGGGGATTAATGTACAGCGCTGGGGCTCTGATCACACTGGTGCTTTGTAGCGCAGCAATTTGCAGCGCTGGAGAGGGTGTTTTTCACACCCTGCTGCAGCGCTGCAAATTTGCAAGTGTAGCCAAAGCCCAAATGGGTCACTTGCTGGAGGATTCTCTGCAGCTTGAGGGCTTCAAACCACAATTTGAAGACTTCAGTAACTCAGACGTAGGTTAGGGGTTTGTTATAGAAGTGGATGGGTAGGATTCTATGGCCTGCTTTGTGCAGGAGGTCAGACTAGATGATCATAATGGTCCCTTATGACCTTTAAAGTCTGAGTCTACATGGCAGAATGGTTAATGAAGAAAATACACTGAAATGCCTCTACGCAGTCCTGTTGACTTCTTCTCCCAACCCACCCCCCTCATGAGTTCTGGCCTCTTGGTCAACTCAGCTCCCAGACCCCCATCAGCTGTGCCCTCTCCCAACCTAACCCATTTCTACTGCAATTCTTCACCCTCCTCATCCAGGCAGGGGGTTGGTGCTGCAGCCCCTAAGGTACCTGCGTTAATCACTGTCTCTCATACTGGGGCTATTTAGATTTCAGGAACGATTCAGAATTACTGACTCTGGGAGGTGGGAGAGAGGAGAGGCTGAGAGAGCGTGTGCTCTTAAGGCCACGTTCAACTCTGGTAGCCTCCATGTTACCTCATCCTCCCCCATGTGTCTCTGCTCATGTCAGTGTCACCTGATCATAATGCCACTGGCTTCAGCAGAGCTCCTAGACAGGAGCTACATCACAAGAGGGTTACGGTACTGAGAGTAAAATACATCACAAGGAGGATGTAATTATCCTGAAGTGAAACATTCCAGTCTAGGAAGTGAAAGAATTCAAGTACTTCATTACTTAAAATTATGCTTGACAGGATTGGATTTTTATGAATAAATTGCAGTAAATGTTAATTTCACTGTACACACACACACAGATGAAAAATATTGATATAGGTAATATACAGAAATGCTTCTGGAGAAAGTGGAGTTTGATTTAAGGATATTTACACTGTATATTTTGGGTGTGACATTGACAATTTCTCTTTGAACAGTTCTGTGATTTGGCTTTTGGACTCTCAACAGTTACTGTTATTAAATAATTGTTGTCTGACGACCCCCATAACTTCCCACAGCTCTGAACATTGAAATTGTAAACATTGAAAAAAGGGCTTAAAAATAAATATCACTATCTATTGAAATTAAAAGAAAGAAATAGACACAATCAATTCTGTCAAACCCACTTAGCAGCAATTGCAATATGCTAGGGGATGGAAATTCACAACTAAGGCACCAACCTTAATTCTGCCCTGTAGTGACACCAGGCAATTGCCGTAGGGCTACGAATTAGGCATTTTAGTGTATATCGTTCCAGGTTACAAATTGATATGATCTAAAGACACATGAGACCTTTTCCTCAGGATAGCACCGTCACTGGGTTGTTTCTCTTAGTGGTAATTCCCAGAAGTGAACAGATTAATAAGATTATCAGTTATGAAGTGGCCATTTCAGATTCCTGGGAGTGTCTTATTTTGCACTAGGGGCCAGGTCCTCGGAGAGACGGAACCTTGGTTTCATTTAACTTCTCCATGTTCAGCAGCTCCTGGAATTTGGTTCAAAATATTTACATGTTTCCCTGCCCTGTTCTTAAAAGTGCTGCTTTAGAAAGTGGGAAAGGGCAGGAACTGACTGCAGGATCAGTAGCTGAGTCCCTTAGATATTTATAGTTCATCAGAAGGAGGACGGGGATTGGTGGGTGTCTGGGGATTTAATAATAAACACACAAATATCATTGTTCTTAGTGAATTTTCATCTTCTAATTCCCATAACCCACTAATTATCCCTGGCTGCCCCGGCAGTCTGGGGAGGAGAACTAGTAAACTCCTGTGGCCAGTGTGGAACTGAAGGCACAAGGATCTTTCAGTGGCTGGCTCAAAGTCACCCAGAGTGAAATTCACTTCACTGGATAAAGCCCTAGTTGCTGAGCTCTGCAGAGGGGTTGGGAGGTGAATTCTACCCCATTCTTGGGCATAGACCCCACTCCAATTCTCACCCTGATCTCAGACATGACCCCAACCTTCCCCTGCAGCGATGGACCCACTTGATGCTGCCAGAGCCATCTGCCATGGGAGCTAGAGAGGACAGAGGCCCAGCTCCAGAACTGCTCCCACAGCCCCAAGCTGTGCTAGAGTTGCCCTGACTTTCCAATCTGCAGATCAGTCCAGGTGTCCCCAGCCCGTGCACCCACCACACACAAACTTTGTCACAACAAACATCCCAGGATTGGGAAAGACCATCTGGGGCTGGCTGCAGTCTCCGTTGCTGCTGTGAGGGGAATGGGGTGGTCCTCATAGAGGATACAAACATACCCAGGGGCAGAAGGAAATGTAGTTTCTTCCAGGGTTTGAAATGTTTGGTTTAGAGTCCTGAGCTCTGTCTTCCTGTTTGTCTCCTCCTGCCACTTTCAGATCTCTTGGAGAGACAAGGTGGGTGAGGTAATTGTTTTAGAACCAATTAAAAATACCTCTTTGCTATCCTGGGACCAACATGGGTACAACAACTTTCCCCGTTGTACCCCTCCCCATCTCACCTCCCCCTCAGCTGAGACTGTCCCATGTGATAGGAAAATAAGGGTTCAGTCCTGTTGCTGGATTGGGTCTTGCCAGCACTAACGGGAGTGAAAGCCTGTGTGCATTAATGACAGCAGCAGCTCTGGGACTCGACACATAGGGAGAAGAGATGGGAGGGAGCAGGTTGTGTTTGTGCCAAGTGTGAGTTACTCGTGTGGGAATTCTGCACCGCTGCGTATGCACAGAATTCACGTCCAGCGCAGAATTTCTTTTTTTTTTTTGGCTTGAAGAAGATACGTTCTGCCTGAGAAGTGCTACAGTTCTGCCTTTCACCCACCAGAGGCCCCGGGGGCACCAGACCAGGCAGCATCCAGCTGGGTTCATCTTGGTGGGAATTTGTTGCCCCGAGCTATACCCCAAATGGGAGGAGAGTTAGTGGGTGCAACTGGGGAGAGTCCTGAGACACGGCTGCCGCTAGGGGTGGGGACAGGGTGGTCATTCTCGCCTCGCAAGAGGATGTGGAAAGGGCACAGGAGGAGCAAGTGTCCCCTATGGAGACTGCCCTGCCCCAGGTTATCCAGTCCCAGATTCTTCTTCCCCCACCATGCCCCAAACCTCTTCACCCCTCCAGCCATCAGTTACCAGGCTTCCCTCGCTGCGAGCCCTTCCTGACTGCAGAGACCCTCAGAGCCAGTCGTGTGTCAGGGCTCAGCCCTCTGGCTGCGTCCTCAGGGCACTTTCTTCCTCTCTCGGGGCACCATGCCACAGGGGCCCCACAAATTTACATTGCTCAGGCTTTGGCTTCAGCCCCGGGTGGTGGGGCTCAGGGCCCTGGACTTCAGCCTCATGCGCTGGGACTGGAGCTTTCTGCCCTGGGCCTCAGTGAGTCTAATGCTGCCCTTGCTTGGCCCCTGCCCTGAAACCTGCTAGAGGCCCCCAGGGGGCCCAGGACCCCTAGTTGAGAACCACTGCCTTACCCCACGAATCACAGCAATGTTCCGGTTACTGCCAGTCATAGAATATCAGGGTTGGAAGGAACCTCAGGAGGTATCTAGTCCAACCACCTGCTCAAAGCAGGACCAATCCTCAACTAAATCATCCCAGCCAGGGCTTAGTCAAGTCTGACCTCATGCCAAAGGACCAGTCACTTACTGAGGTCAATTGAATCTTAGATCTCACAACAAAGACAATACTTGTAGCCAGTCCTGTAATAACCTGTATTAAGACTTATTTAAAAGGAAAGGAGAGTTGTTTACAAAGTCAAAGCAGGTAATCCTATAGATGCAGATGAGTTACAGTCTTAAATTTCAAAAGGTAATAGAAGCTTCTATAATAAGCAAGCTCTGCATATTCTTTAGGACTAACCCCGGCTAATCAGCTGGGGATCTCGTGCTTATGCCTAGGAACTTTGCCCCCCAGAGTCCAAGCAGCATACAGATAATCAGTTCCTTCTGTATGGGGCTTTTATCCCCTTCCTGCCATGTGCTCTGAGCTGCAAAGTCAGCTAATGGGAAGTGAAGAGCACAACAACAGTCTTTTGTTGTCTTTCACATCGCATAATAGTGTATCTGGTGTTGATGAACCTTTCCTGCCAGGCAGGGTGTAATGCATTCAGCTGTCAATCAGCACGTCATCTAGGTAAAGTCTCTCTCCTGTCTGGTGATTTACAGAGCCACGGAGGCTCACAATGCAACTAGTCAGATATTAACCCAGGCAGCAACTCACAAGCATTCAATAAAGTGTAAGCGCATTCTTATAATCCTAATACCTAATACTAACACAGGTGAGTCAGACTGATTCCAGCGATGCGTTTGTCCCTGTTCAATGAAGACATGGGGCTTTTGCAAGAGCAACACCTCATCTGCCAGTGTCACAGGCAGGCTGGGCAGGGATGGTGTCTCTAGCCTCTGTTTGCCAGAAGCTGGGAATGGGTGATGGGGTGGATCATTTGAGGATTCCCTGTTCTGGTCATTCCTCTGAAGCACCTGGCATTGGCCACTGAGCTAGACGGACCATTGGTCTGATGCAGTGGGCAGCTCTTATGTTCTTATGTCCACAGTCTGTATGAGGAGTATCTACTCATTGGGACTCACTGGGGAGCCACAGAAAGAAACAAGATGTGCTGAGGCAAGAAGGCCCAGTCTCAGAGCCCCGGGTCACGCTTGTCAAAAGCTAAAACTAGGCCCAGCCCATGAAAGGGGCACTCCCAGGAGAGACTCTACAAAGGCTAAAGCATAAAACAACTTAGTTAACCTGATACCTTGGGGACAGTGACAGGAGAATCCCCAGAGTGACTCCTTTGATTTTGCTCTTCACTGGCCTTTGGTTCATAGAATCATAGAACTGGAAGTGACTTTGGAAGGTCATCTAGTCCAGTCCCCTGCACTCAAGGCAGGACTCAGTATTATCTAGACCATCCCTGAGGTGTTTGTCCAGCCTCCTCTTAAAAATCCCCAATGATGGAGATTCCACAACTTCCCTACGCTATTTGTTCTGGAGTTTAACCACTCTGACAGTTAGGAAGTGTTTTCCTAATCTCCATCCTAAATTGCCCTTGCTGCAATTTAAGGCCATTACTTCTTGTCCTATCTTCAGAGGTTAAGAACAATTTTTTCTTCCACATCCCTGTAACAACCTTTTATGTACTTGAAAACTATTATCATGACCTCTCTACTCCAGACTAAACTAACCCAATTTTTCAATCTTCCCTCATAGGTCATGTTTTCTAGACCTTTAATCATTTTTGTTGCTCTTCTCTGAACTTTCTCCAATTTGTCCACATCTTTCCTCATATGTGGCACCCACAAATGGACACAGTACTCCAGTTATGGCCTAATCCACACAGGGTGGAGTGGAAGAATTACTGCTTGTGTCTTGCTTACAGTACTCCCTCAAATACATCCCAGAATGATGTTTGCCTTTGCACTGTTGACTTATACTTAGCTTGTGATCCACTATGGCCCCCAGCTCCCTTTCCGCAGTGCTCTTTCCTGGGCAGGAATTTCCCATTTTGTACGTGTGCACCTGATTGTTCCTTCCTAAATGAAGCACTTTGCATTTGTCCTAATTGAATTTCATCCTATTTACTTCAGGCCTTTTCTCCAGATCATTTTGAATTTTAATCATAGAATATCAGGGTTGGAGTATCTAGTCCAATCCTCTGCTCAAAGCAGGACAAATCCCCAGACAGATTTTTCCCAAATCCCTAAATGGCCCCTCAAAGATTGAACTCACAGCCTTGGTTTTAGCAGGCCGATGCTCAAACCACTGAGCTCTCCCTCCTGGTCTATCCTCTAAAGCACTTGCAACCCCTCCCAGCTTGGTATTGTCTGCAAACTTGGTAAGTATAACAGAGGATGTTACTGGGAGGGTTTCACCGTGTCTCAGAGGGTTACACCATGGTGGGAGGGGGCTAGGCCTGTACTGGAATAAGGTCACTCTGTGCTTCACAGTGTGGCAGAACCTAGAGTGTCCATTAACAGGGAAAAATCAGGGGGAGATCAGTACGTGGAATGGACAAAAGCCCCCTCTGCATTCTCTCACATTGCCCTTCTCGTCCTGGCAGGCTACAGATTAACGTCCACGTTTTGCTCCAGATCATTTCATCCTCCCAAAGGGAAGGAAATGGCTGCAATGGAGCTGGCTCAGGTAAGGGATTCTCAGGGAGCTGGTGGTGGGATCTGCTTGGAGGGAGAGGAGCAGTAAATGCATAGGAGGGTAGGAGTTGCTGGAGGTGGTGGGAGGCAGGAAATATCTTGGGTGGAGAAAGGGAGGGGACAGGATGTGACAAACCTGCTGAAACTTATGTAATTTAGGGTGTGATGGGTTGTCACCCTGGGTGCAGTCTGGGATGGTTCTGGGAACCGCTGTGCCCTCTAACCTCAAGCTGGGCTGGCCCTTTTCACACTGCTTTGCTGGAGATTCAGCCAGCCTCTCCAGGGCCTGTTATCACCCAACACGACAGCAGGTGGCGCCATGCATCCAACTGAGCTACCTGAGTGCTTTGCCTGAGCCACTCAAGGACAGACAGACGACAACAGCCAATTTCCCAGCTCCCCAACCTTGCACACCTGCTGTAGTATAAATTTAGAATTATACCATCTTATAGTGCACAGGGATCTGTATAATGTAAGCTCATTCATATAGTTCGCCTTCCTCGATATGGGAAAGATGTGCACAACAAGCCTGTGCTAACCAAGCTCAGCTTTTCCCAAACACTTCATTCAAAATGCACTGATTAAGATAAAGCATAAAACAAGTTTATAAATGGCAGAAAGGTAGATTTTAAGTAATTATTGTTAGAACAAAAAAGGAGCCGGTTGATCCAGAGGCGGATATGAATACAGGCTTCTTTATTGTGTTACTTGTTCCTTGACCCAACTATCGAGTAAGTACTGGATAAGTTACATCACACGCCTTTTATCTAAGTTTGTATGTAAACACCTACATCCGTTACAACACCCCAAAACCCCTTATTAAGTAGTAGAAACACTCATACAATTAGTATACCCACCCCTATCCACTGTCACAGTATTACACATATCATAGAGGCATTTTTACCTTGAAAATACTGTTCTTTGCAATAACGTGTTGCTACAAATTTCCCTAAACAGCAGTTCTCAGGGTATGGAGGAAGGGTCAATGAGCAGTTCTCGGGGAGGGAGGAAGGGGCCATAAGCCAGGGCTTGTTTATGTAGCTGGGAAAGGAAGGGGAAGGGGGAGATAACATTTCTTTTACTTTCTTTCACACAAAGGACATTCATTCCAGCAACTACACTTCATGCAGCTGCATCAATGTCAATTCTTACAAGCAACAGAGAGAGGAAAAATATGGCAACTTATTTGTCAAGCAAAGAATTACTGCCTGCTTATGCCTTTGTCCCCAATGCATGTCAGCACATTAGCAGCTTCCCAGCTGTTTTACTGAACCCTAACGTATCCCAACAATTCTAAGTGATAGCAAACAGATCAAAGCAGATTACTTAGCAGATAACCAAAAACTCAAACTAAGCCTAACATACTAGATGGATAGAATTTGAATTAGCAATTTCTCACCCTGACTGATGGTACAAGCAGTCCCCCAAGTTTCCATACACAAGCTAGAAATCCCTTTACCCTGGGACCAGCAGTTCCCCCAGTTCAGTCTTTGTTCCTCAAGTGTTTCCAGGAGTTCTCTTGTGTGGGGTGTGACATCATCTCTTGGCCTCATTCCCCACCTTATGTAGCTTTTCCATATGGCAGGAACCATTTGTTCCAAACTCAGTTCCCAGTCCAGTTTGTGGAAAAATACAGGTACCAAAATGGAGTTCGTTGTCATGTGGTCTAGTCACATGTCCTAGCATGTCCTGCTGAGTCATAGTAGCCATGACTCATAGGCTGGCTGAAACATTCACAGGAAGGCTAAGCTCTTCCACGATCCATTCTCTTTGTTGATAAGCCATCAGCTCTGTCTGGCTTCTTCATTGTTGTACCTGAAAGGCTCGTTGTGGGTGTTACCCAGAGTAAGCACCTTTGAAATACAGATACAGAGTCAATATCCATAACTTCAAATACAAACATGATCCATGCACACAAATAGGATAATCATATTCAGCACATGACACATCTTGCACAAAATGCATCATAATTATGTCCTAATCATATTATAACCATACCACTATGATGAATATGGGGTGTAGTGTCAGATAGGGCCTAATTTCAAGGGATTTGGGAATGGAACTTCTCCTCTTTGTGGAACAGGAAATAACCCTCCAGCCAGGGCTGGGACAACTTCTCTGACTCCCAGTGCTGGAGCCTGAATCTACTGCCACTTCATTAGTTACCACCACCCGCAATCTTTGTGGTACTGCAAACTTCATCCGTGATGATTTTATATTCTGTTCTAGGTCATTGATAAGAATGTTAAATAGCACACGGGCAAAAAGCAATCCTTGTGGGAACCCGCTAGAAAGAAATCCACTTGACCATGGTTCCCATTTACAATCCCAGTTTTTATTCTATTTAATGTATGCCGTGTTTATTGTGTATCATTCTAGTTTTTTAGTCAAAATATTGTGCTGAATCAAGTCATATGCCTTACAGAAGTCTAGATATATTACATCAATAATATTAACTGCAACCAAACTTTTGATCTCATCTAATAAGGATATCCTTATTTTCTCTAAACCTTTGTTAACAGGTACTAATTATATTACCTTCCTTTAATTCTTTATTAACAAAATCCAGTATCGACTGCTCCATTATTTTGCTCAGTATTGATATCAGACTGACACTCTTGTAATTAGCTGGGTCATCTCTTTTACACTTTTTAGTATTGGCACAGCATTAGCTTAATTCCAGTCTTCTGGAATTTTCCTGTGTTCCAAGTCCTAATTACAATCAACATTAATAGTCCACCACGCTCCTCCACCAGGTCTTTCAAAACTCTTGGATACAAGTTATCTGGACCTGCTTATTTAAACATGTCTAACTGTAATAGCTGCTGTTTAATGTCCTTGTGAGTTCTTGTTGGAATGGAAGGAGTGTCGTCAACATCTTATGATACAAGTACAGCATCTGTTTTTCTCCAAATCCAGGAGAGAACACTTATTGAACACTTTTACCTCTTCTGCATTATTTTTGATAATTCTGCCATTTCCGTCTAGTAATTTATCACTACCATTGTTAGGATTAATATACTTTTCAAAACTTCCTTCTTATTTTCATTGATTGGTCATTGATTTCTGATAGCTTCCTTGACGAGGCGGTTCTGGCGGGACCCAACTGAGAGTGCCAATTCAGGACCACTTGCTCAAACAGGGCAGTCACAGCCCTAGGCTGGGGTTTTTCCACCTCTAAGGCAAACCAAACCAGCCAGACAAAGAGGACTTCGGTTTCACCCCACTGGCTAACCACAAGTCACACGAGCAATTTCCTTAGACACTCCAGTCTCCCAGTATCACCACCCGTGCCACCTGTCCCGGGAGGAATGGTTATGAAAACCAACACCCCAATAAAAGAAAAAGGTTCTCTCGATTCCAAAGAATCAAGCCCCAGACCCAGGTCAATATACACATCAGATCTTACCCACAAATCACGCTGTTGCCAATCCTTTAAAATCTAAAGGTTTATTCATAAAAGGAAAAAGGTAGAGATGAGAGGTAGCATTGGTTAAATGGAATTAATTACATCCAGTAATGGCAAAGTTCTTAGTTCAGGCTTGTAGCAGTGGTGGCATAAACTGCAGGTTCAAATCAAGTCTCTGGAGAACATCCCCCGCTGGAATGGGTCATCAGTCCCTTGTGTAGAGCTTCAGCATGTAGCAAAGTCCTCCAGAGGTAGAAGCAGGATTGAAGAAAAGATGGAGATGAGGCATTAGCCTTATATAGGCTTTTCCAGGTGTAAGAACCTCTTTGTCCTTACTGTGGAAAATTACAGCAAAATGGAGTCTGAGGTCACATGGGCCAGTCCCTGCATACTTTGCTGAGTCACAAGGGTGTCTGCCTTCTCTCCATGGGTCAGTTGTGTAGCTGATGGTCCTTAATGGGCCATCAAGCAGGCTAGGCAGAGCTAACACCAACTTGTCTGGGATGTCTCCCAGAAGCACAGCACCAGCTTGAAATACAGACAGTATGGAGCTAATATTCATAACTTCAACTACAAAATGATACATACATACAGACAGCATAATCATAACCAGCAACCCATAACCTGGTCTTAGACACCTCATATTGACCCCTTTACATCAGATTTGGTGCCACTACAGGACCTTGGTTGCAACCCATGTTCTATATGGTCCCAATTTATATCAGTAACGTCACACTTCCCTTACCAATTTTCTACAATTCTGACCTTCGAACTCAGGGGTGAGCAACCTTTCAGAAGTCTTCATTTATTCACTCTAATTTAAGGTTTTGAGTGCCAGTAATACATTTTAACATTTTTAGAAGATCTTTCTCTGTCTATAATATATAACTAAACTATTGTTGTATGTAAAGTAAATAAGGCTTTTAAAATGTTTAAGAAACTTCATTTAAAATTAAATTAAAATGCAGAGCCCCCCGGACTGGTGGCCAGGACCCGGGCATTGTGAGTGCCACTTAAAATCAGCTTGCGTGCTGCCTTCAGCACCCGTGCCATAGGTTGCCTACCCCTGTTCTAACTAATATTCTTTACTACTGACTTCCTTTTCTTTCTTATATTTTATTTGGGGAGTGTTTCCTACCAGGAGCCATTAGTAGGGTCCAGAGCCAGCCCCATCTCCTATATCAAGCTCTGGCTAGTAGGTATGTGATAAACGTGAAGACCCTGCCTCTGTCTGTCAGCTGGGAGACACAAAGGTTCTCTTTCTACCCTCTGATGCCGCCTGTTTGTTCTAGGCAAGGTGGGGTGGGACTCTGTTAACATGTGCCTCCCGAGCTTCCATTTCCTGGTGCTGCTGTTCCGTGAATAGTGGGGTTGTGAGTGGAGCAGCAGGTACTGAGTGTTGGACTCTTGCTCTTTCAGGGGCCAGTGACCTTCGAGGAGGTGGCTGTGTATTTCACCAAGGGGGAATGGGCACTACTGGACCCTGTTCAGAGAGCCCTCTACAGGGATGTCATGCAGGAGAACTATGAGACGGTGACCTCGCTGGGTAAGGAGTCCTGTCCCCTGGGTTATTAGAAGCTGTGGGGTCTCTGAAGAACCTGAGTAGTAATAACTGTATACATTTGTTCGTCATACAAGTTTTGACAAGTTTCCTTGCCCCCCCTGTTTTTGCCTTATCTCCCACCCACTAGTATCATTTTTGGATATGTGCCTTTTGGTGCCGTCAGTCATTTTAAATTGCATTGAATGTATCCTTATTGAATACATTCATAACGACATTAATACCTGCAGCTGTCAGGCCTTTTCCTCATTTTTAGAGTAAAATATGCTGCCTGTAGAATTCTCCATTGAGTATATTGGTGTGTGCCTCATGCCTGGCTTGTGTTACAGTCAGATGAGCTCTTTGAGGAGAGCGTGTAATGTTGCCGTTCAGGATCCCCTGGGTGAAGGGATAAGCGAGCCATGGGAGGAACGGAGACGGGGGGTAGTAGATATGCCAGGACATGGGGCGGGTGTGTGCAGGCTTAGAGCTAAGAAGCAGCAGGGAGGTAGGAGGCTGTGAGAGACGAGGCGAAAATACACGCAGTTCGCATGGTGCGGGGAGGTGGTGCGGGCTGAGCGTACTGGGACGACGGGGAGGGTAGTGGGGAGTAAGGGCACCAAGTATGTGGGGTGGGTGGGTCAGTGGGAGGGAGGAGAGGTTTGGGGATCTGAGCTGTGGGGATCCCAGACCTTTAACCCCAAATCCCTACCGAAGCCTTGTTGCTTTAGAGCCTCCACTCCAGTTTTATTTCTGTTCAGTTTCACTTTATTATACATTTTTCCCCAAATATTATTATTTTAACACTTGACCTCCTCTCCCACTCATTACCCCCTCCTCACATAACCTCCCATCTCTGTGCACAGAGACCCCGGCCACCGATCCTGAGTCCTTGCTGCATCCTCCTCCCAGAGCAGGGCCCCTACCCAGGCACAAATGGGCACTTCGTTGATGATGTCACAGGCTGGTATAGTCTGTACAATTTTACACCTATAAGATTACATATTCAAGCCCTTCACACCAGTCGGGCTTATCTCTATACGCCGATACAGTCTGTTCCCTTCCCAGCTCTGATGCTGCAGAGCCTTGCCTGTGTCCCTGTTCCTGTTCGCCCCTAACCAACATTCATGGGGCCTCATCTGAGCACTGTGTCCAGTTTTGGGCCCAACACTATAAGAAGGATGTGGAAAAATTGGAAAGCATCCAGCGGGGGGCCATCAAAATGGTGAGGGGCCTGAAACACCTGACTTCTGATGAGAGGCTGAGGGGACTGGGATTATTTAGGCGGCCGAAGAGAAGAATGAGGGGGGATTTGATAGCTGCTTTCAACTATCTGAAAGGGGTTCCAAAGAGGATGGATCTAGAGGTACGTCTTCACTACCCGCCGGATCGGGCGGGTAGCATCGATTTCTCGGAGTTCGATATATCGCGCCTCATCTAGACGTGATATATTGAACTCCGAACGCGCCTCCTGTCGACTCGAACTCCACCACCGCGAACGGCGGTGGCGGAGTCGACGGGGAGCCGCAGACGCCGATCCCGCGCCGTGAGGACGGGTGGTAATTCGAACTAGCAGTATTCGACTTCAGCTACGCTATTCGCGTAGCTGAAGTTGCGCACTTAGATCGAACTCCCCCCCCAGTGTAGACCCGGCCTAGACTGTTCTCAGTGGTAGCAGATGACAGAATAAAGAGTAATGATTTCAAGTTGCAATGGGAGAGGTTTAGGTTGGATATTAGGAAACACTATTTCACTAGGAGGGTGGTGAAGCCCTGGGATGAGTTCCCACGGAGGAGGTTGAATCTACTACCTTAGATGTTTTTAAGGTCAGGCTTGACAAAGCCTTGGCTGGGATGATATAGTTGGGGATTGTCCTGCTTTGAGCAGGGGTGGGACTAGATGACCTCCTGAGGTCCCTTCCAACCCTGATATTCTATTATTCCAATTTCCTTCCCCCCTCCAGTTTGACCCCATTTATAGAGTAATAGTCTCAGCTATACCTTAACCAATAATTGTGCTGAAATTTAACTAACAAATTCTAACATATTGTGACATAATTCTCTAACCCAGGCGTCGGCCACCTTCAGAATTGGTGTGCTGAGTCTTCATTTATTCACTCTAATTTAAGATTTCATGTGCCAATAATACATTTTAACGTTTTTAGAAAGTCTCTTTCTATAAGTCTATAATACATAATTGAACTATTGTATGTAAAGTCAGTAAGGTTTTTAAAATGTTTAAGAAGCTTCATTTAAAATTAATTAAAAATGCAGAGCCTTCTGGACCGGTGGCCAGGACCTGGGCAGTGTGAGTGCCACTGAAAATCAGCTTGTGTGCCGCCATAGGTTGCCTACTCCTGCTCTAACCAATTATAAACCACTACCCTAATTAACTTACACCTGGCAACATTAATTATACAGGAGAGAGAAACAATTAGAGAACCAGACCGATTAACAATGTAAAAGTGGTGGCCATAAAGATAAAGCAATACAGAAATGAGGGTTTCACAACCACAACCATAGATAAGTGATTTCTTGCCAGACAGAATGCTATCAAATTAAGGTTTCTTTAACCATCTTAAGATCCAGACAGGACTGTCTTCCTAACAGCCCAATAGCACCTTATTTCAGTGTGACTGGTTTGGGATGTGAGGATGTGACCCTTCGCTTCCCAGCTTATGGCTGCCCCTGCTGCTTAGCCAAAGGCCTTAGCCTAAGAACAAGGCCTCAGGCTGTCCTAGTGAGAGAAGGCCCAGACACAGGCACACTGTGATTTTGATTCTTTGTTTTCATACTCCTGTAACTAGCTAACTGATAAAAATACACCTAAGTGTGTGGGAAGGCTTTGCAGGCAGGCCTGAATATCGCCATTCTAACAGAGGGTTCTACCCTTCCCCATGCTGTGTCTGTCTTGTCTATTTAGACTGTAAATTCTTCAGAGCACGGGCCATCTACTATTCTGCATTTGTACTGTGCCTAGCACAATGGAGACACACTGTTAGTTGGTCCTTAGGCACTTAGGTAATGCGATGATTAATAATAATAATAACTCTCCTGCCACTTGGAGCCAAGGAAGCTGGTCTTGGGATGTTACTGCTTAAAAATGATCTGAGCTTAAAACCATGGACTATTCTTTGTGACAAGTATCCCACAAATTCCACCGACCTCCCTTGTTTTCTTTGTCTGGCATAGGGTTTCTAAATTCCAAACCTGATGTGGTCTCACAGCTTGAACGAGGGGAAGAGCCGTGGGTCCTGGACCTCCAGGGTTCTGAGAAAGAAGTGCTTCCAAGAGCTGCCTGCACAGGTGAGGACTTGGTTAAAGCAAGTCAAAAACTGTCCGTGAATACAGGAAACATTCGGGATGCCCTACAAAGACTTTGTGAGCTCTCCAAGTTCAGGATTGTTCCCTGCAGATGTGGAATAATTAGGCAGATGTCACTCATGGCTTCCCACCTATCCTGACTAACAACTGGCAGCAGATCCCTATCTGATCCCAGTTTCCCCTGCATGTTCTGGTGAAATGCAGACCAAAACTGATCCCTTGCTCTCTCCTTTGGGGAAAATCAGCTCCTGATAGGTTTGATCTCTCCTGCACATATTTTGGTTTGTTCATCCCTTTTGAAATTCCTGTCTCTGACATTTCCTTTCTCTCAGGCACAGGGAGTGACCTATGCCTGGATTCTCTCTGTCTCCCATCAGGTGATAGGATGGTGCGTGAGACTGAGGAGCAGAAACCCCAGCAGGAAGATGCTGAGCAAGGAGAACCATATGAGACATTATCAGGAAGACCCAAAAGGAATGTTTCCAGGAGTTGTGCACTCCAAGAAAAAGTAAAAGCCTCTGAGACTCAGCAGAGGCCAGAGGAGAACTTCAGTAGCCACTCAGCCCTTATTACACATGAGAGAATCAACTTGGAAGAGACACACTACATATGCCACGAGTGCAGGGAAAGCTTCAATCAGCGCTCACACCTTATCACACATCAGAGAATCCACACAGGGGAGCTGCCCTACACGTGCTCTGAGTGCGGGAAAAGCTTCAATCGGCGCTCACACCTTATCACACATCAGAGAATCCACACAGGGGAGCTGCCCTACACGTGCTCTGAGTGCGGGAAAAGCTTCAATCAGCGCTCAAGCCTTATTAGACATCAGATAATCCACACAGGGGAGAAACCCTACACGTGCTCTGAGTGCGGGAAAAGCTTCAATCGGCGCTCACACCTTTTCAGACATCAGAGAATCCACACAGGAGGGATGCCCTACACATGCGCTGAGTGCAGGAAAAGCTTCAATCAGCGCTCAATCCTTATCAGACATCAGAGAATCCACACAGGGGAGCTGCCCTACACATGCTCTGAGTGTGGGAAAAGCTTCAGTCTGCGCTTACGCCTTATCACGCATCAGAGAATCCACACAGGGGAGAATCCCTTCACGTGCTCTGAGTGTGGGAAAAGCTTCAATCGGCGCTCACACCTTATCACGCATCAGAGAATCCACACAGGGGAGAAGCCCTACACATGTTCTGAGTGTGGGAAAAGCTTCAATCAGTGCTCAATCCTTATCACACATCAGAGAATCCACACAGGAGAGAAGCCCTACACATGCACTGAGTGCGGGAAAAGCTTCAGTCACCGCTCTTCCTTATCACACATCAGAGAATCCACACAGGAGAGAAGCCCTACACATGCGCTGAGTGCGGGAAAAGCTTCAGTCAGCGCTCAACCCTTATCACACATCAGAGAATCCACACATGAGAGACGCCCTACACGTGCTCTGAGTGCGGGAAAAGCTTCAGTCGGCGCTCAAACCTTATCACACATCGGAGAATCCACACATGAGAGATCCTACACATGCTCTGAGTGCGGGAAAGTTTCATTGAGCACTCAGACTTTGTCCGACATCGTAGAATCCACAGTGGAGAGAGACCCTACACATGCTCTGCATTTGGGAAAAGCTTCAATCAGATGTCATTCCTATTAGATATCAGAAAATCCAAATGGGAGAGAACTGTAAGAAATGCCTTTATTAGGGCTTCCCAAAGATTTGTTTTTTAAAAAAATCACATTTGCTAATTCCAGTATAGTGATCTTTGCACCATCTTCACTGTGGTCTCTCAGCTCTGCCAGATGAGTTGCCTGCTTCTGCCTTTTGCAGCTCACCCTCCTTTGGGGTCAGTCCTGTGATCTTTTCTATCAGCTCCTTTCCTTTTGACTTGTAGGAGCGTGTGTCCCTCCAGCCAGGAATTTCATTAGCTCCAGGTGCGGGAGAGAGGGTTGATGCCAACAAGCTACCCTGAGGCAAAAGTTACCTGTGCCTTACATCCACTAGGACTGTACATGGAATTGGGTGCTCAAGTTAGTGATTCTGGTATAAAAAGACAATTATAGTTGTAGAGCAGAAGCAGCCCAGGGAGTGAACCTAACAGACAATGATCAAGTGATCTCTCTCCTGCCATCCATCTCCATCCTCTGACAAACAGAGGCTAGGGACACCATTCCTTACCCATCCTGGCTAATAGCCATTAATGGACTTAACCTCCATGAATTTATCCAGTTTTCTTTTAAACCCTATTATAGTCCTAGCCTTCACAACCTCCTCAGGCAAGGAGTTCCACAAGTTGACTATGCGCTGTGTGAAGAAAAACTTCCTTTTATTTGTTTTAAACCTGCTGCCTATTAATTCCATTTGGTGGCCCCTAGTTCTTGTATTATGGGAGTAAGTAAATAACTTTTCCTTATCTACTTTCTCAACATCACTCATGATTTTATATACCTCTATCACAGGCCTGCACAACATGCGGCCCGCGGAGCCTCACTGTGCGGCCCGCCGGGAGATTCTAAATCCCCCCGCCGGCGCTCTGCGGGCAGTCCAGAGCCCTTTGAATCCCAGCCACGGCAGGGAATCAAAGGACTCTGGGCTGCCTGCAGGAACAAGGATCCCAGAGCCTTTTAAATCCTAGCCGCGGCCGGGAATCAGAGGGCTCTGCACTGCCCGCAGGGGCAGGGAGCCCGGAGCCCTTTAAATCCCAGCCGCGGCCAGGAGTCAGAGGGCTCTGGGCTCCCCGCGGCTGCCAGCAGCCCAGAGCCCTTTGAATTCCAGCCCCTGGTCGCTGATTGCCACCTCCCCACACCCCTATCTAAGCACCACTGGTCTTTGTCCCCTGATTACCCTCCCGAGACCCCTGCCCCTTGGGACCCCAGCCCCTATCTAAGCCTCCCTTCTCCTTGTCCCCAACTGCCCCTCCTGAGACCCCACCCAACTTCCCCAGGACCCCACCCCCTACCTGTCCCCTGATAAACCTCCTGGATTCCCATGCCTAGCCTATTGCTGCCTGTCCCCTGACTGCCCCTCTGAACCTCTGCCCCATCCAAGCCCCCTTGCTCCTTGTCCCGTGACTGCCCCCGAACCTCCTACCCCTTCTCCAACCCCAAACTGCTTACTGTGCCACTCAGACCAGCGTGTCTGGCTCCATGCAGCTCCAGACACTTTGCTGCTATGCTCCCCATGGAGCCCACAGGCCCTCCCCAGCACCTGCTTTCCAGATATGAACACCTCAAAATTCAGGAGTGCTCAAGCTCGGTTTGGGCAGCTGTTACTTCATTTCTCCCAAATCAAATATACTGATCCACTGTAACTTGCTGTAGAAAAAGTAGGATAAAATTGAGCAAGAAATGCTTATTAGGACTGGAATTGCTATTTTCAACAGCCATTGCCTTTTTGTTCCTTTGAAAGGAAGACAGTGATATTGCATTGGCAAATTCCCCATAGAAAGAAAGAGTGGAACAAAAGAATAATAAAGGCACCTCAACTTTTCCTCATTTATGGAGGACAGTCTTATAATATGCATCCAGATATCTTCCAATCACACAAGCTGAAAATTGTTCCACTTTACTGCAGCTCTGTAACCATATGGGAACCAATCCTGTCTGTGTTTTGTGCACATCCAAAATTCCGGCTGAATGACCCACCCTGGGAGCGTGTTACCCGTGACCCCGGGCTGGGGCCGCGGGGGCACTGGTGAGGGGAGCCCAGGGCTGGGGCAGCAGCAGGGTGGAGGAGGGCACTGGTGGGGAGAAAGGGGAAGCCCAGCGCTGGGGTGGCTGGGTGGGTGGGGTTGGGGGGCTTGCCCTGGACTGGGGCTGCTGTAGGGTATGGGGGGAGCCCAGAGCTGGGAAGGGGGACCGCCACAATTTTTTTTGCTTGGGACAGCAAAAAACCTAGAGCTGGCCCTGCTGGGTTCCCCCAGCCGCCGGAGCCCCGGGCTCTTTAATTTGACCCTGAGGGCTCCCAGCCACCTCTTTAGCTGGGAGCCCTGGTTGATTTAAAATAAAGTATCACCTCCCCATCCCCAACCTTCCTTTTTGGCCCACAGCTGTTTTGGTGGGGCGGCACTGGGGAAGGAGGGTTTGTTTCCGCAGGGCTGGGCGGCCCTGGGGTGGGGTGTTTCCTCGGGCTGGGAGATTTCAGCCCTCGGCTGTTTTCTTTGGAGGAATGTGGCCCTCGCCGCTTTACGAGTTGTGCAGGCCTGATTTATTGTCTCTCTGTTCTCTCCTTCTTCTCCCCAATTCCTCCCCCAATGTCTCTGCCTTTCTCCTCTTGCTCCTCTCCCCTGCCCTTTCCAGGAACTCTCAGTCTACAGCATTTAGGACAAGCCAGAGCTCCCATGTTCTGCACATGAGCCTGTGTCAGAGGACGTGTGACCCCGGTCAGAACCAGTAACCACATCAATATGACCCTTTATGGGCGACTTCTCTGCCTGCTCTGCAATTTACATCTCTCCCCCCGCTTCCTCCCCCCCCCCCCGCAAACAGGGTGGGTACAGCTCTGACTGAGAGGCCTAACAGGAGAAATTTCAGCCCAAAGACAAATTGGTGTGAAATGCGGAGAAGGGAAGAGCCCCTTCCTCTCCCCCAAATCCCCAGAACTCTAGTGTCACCCCCATGGCATCAGCACAGGGAACCCAGTGAAATGGGGTTACAGAATACAAGGGGGAGGGAGCAGGGGAGAGAGGTGAGAGGGACACTCTCGCTCTCCTTCTCTCTTAGACTCTTTCCTTCCAGGAGCTGCAGTCACAGCAGGGAGGGGTTTGTCTCTTTATTAGGGATCCCTCTGTGTCACGGAGGCTGCACAAGTCATAGATTCTGTGACTTCTGCAGTGGCCACTGCAGCTGACTCCGTGGCTGCCCCAGCAGCTGGCCTGGGGACAGCCTGAGCAGTGGTTTCAAGGGTGGCAGGAGCAGCCACAGCTCAGTGGCTCCTGGCACCTGTCCCGAGGTGGCCGGAGCAGGGCTGGCCTCTGGGGCTCCCCTCACCAGGCAGCATCTGGAGCGGCAGTGGGTCCCCGGGGCTTCTCCCCCAGTACATGGTGCCACGGGCCCCCTGGACTCCCTGCGCCCACAGCTGGTGCCACGGACCCCTGGGCCTCCCTCCCCACGATTCAATGCGGGGTATTTATGGTATAAGTCATGGCCGGGTCATGGGCAATGAGCTTTTGGGTTTTGCCCGTGATCTGTCCATGACATTTACTAAAAATACCCGTGATTAAATCTTCACCTTCCTCATTATCGATCAAATAAATCGAAACGCCTCCACCTGCAAGTGGATTTTGCCCAGGACCCTCAGAGTCAGCAGCTGTTACGCCCCCACTGAGCTCTCTGGTCAGGTGTCCTAGCGCTGGAAGCCGCCTGTTTAGATCCTAAAATAGTGTTTTTGCACCGGGGGGGCTGAAATTTTGGACCGGACATTGTAGCTCCACCGTTATTTTACTGAATTGCTTCAAAACAGCAAGTCAAGAAAGTCTCCTAAGTGCCAGGCTCTCTGCCATGGAAACAGCTGCCCCTGCTCTGCAGGAGTCTGTGCGTTCCACCCAGCAACGCACACACCTGCTCCGCACTGAAGGGGGGTCAGACAGTGACAGGGTTGGTAACACAAATACTTCAGACTATTAACTCCAGGTCCCTTCCTTTCTTTAACCCAGGATGTGCCAGTCAACTGGTAACCATGCTGTTATCTTCACCTTAAAATACCTCTCAGTACATTTTCAGCAGCCCTCCACCCCCTGCCCTCCCTGCAGCCAGCCCCTGTCTCCAGCCAGCCCCAGCCAACCCCTGCTGCACCCCCCTGCCCTGCCTCCAGCCAGCCCCGCACCACCTGCCCTGCCTGCAGCCAGCTCTGCAACCCTGCCCTGCCCGCAGCCAGCCCCGCACCCCATGCCCTGCCTGCAGCCAGCCCCTGTCTGCGGCCAGCCCTGCACCCCCTGCCCTGCCTGCATCCAGCCCCACACCCCCTGCCCTGCCCGCAGCCAGCCCCGTCTGCTGCCAGCCCCGCACCCCCTGCCCTGCCTGCAGCCAGCCCCTGTCTGCCGCCAGCCCCACACCCCTGCCCTGCCCGCAGCCAGCCCCTGTCTGCCGCCAGCCCCGCACCCCTGCCCTGCACGCAGCCAGCCCCACACCCCTGCCCTGCCCGCAGCCAGCCCCTGTCTGCAGCTAGCCCCGCACCCCCTGCCCTGCCTGCAGCCAGCCCCTGTCTGCAGCCAGCCCTGCACCCCTGCCCTGCCGGCAGCCAGCCCCTGTCTGCAGCCAGCCCCGCACCCCATGCCCTGCCCGCAGCCAGACCCTGTCAGCGGGCAGCCCGGGACCCCCGGCCCTGCCCGCACCCGCCCCTGTCTCCAGCCCGCCACGCATGCCCCGGCTCCAGCCAACCCCTGCTGCACCCCCCTGCCCTGTCTGCAGCCAGCCCCAGACCCCCAGCCCGCAGCCAGCCCCTGTCTGCAACCAGCCCCGCACCCCTGCCCTGACCGCAGCCAGCCCCTGCCTCCGGCCAGCCCGCACTCCACGCCCTGCCTGCAGCCCTGCACCTCTGCCCTGCCCGCACCAGCCACATCCTCCCTGCCCTGCCTGCAGCCAGCTCTACACCCCCTGCCCACAGCCAGCCCCTTCCACACCCCCTGCCCTGTCTCCAGCCAACTCCTGCCACACCCCCTGCCACTCACTCCTGCCTGAAGCCAGCCAGTCCCGCACTCCTCTGTCTCCCGCCCAGGAACCCCCTGGTGCAACCGCACTGCCTCCCGGCCAGAAGCCAGGCAGCCCCACACACCCCTGTCTCCAGCCAGCCCCGCACCCCTTGCCTGCAGCCAGACCCTACCTCCAGCCAGCTCCTGCCCTGCCTGCAGCCAGCCCCATGGCCACTGGTGCCCTGCACGTCCCAGGGCAGTAACCCTGCACACCTGCTTCAATGAGGGGGGCAGGGAGCAGCTGAGACCCACACATGTGCACACCCGAGGGTGACCAGACAGCAAGTGTGAAAAATCAGGACAGGGAGTGGGGGTTAATAGGATCCTAGATAAGAAAAAGACCCCAAAATTGGGACAGCTGGTCACCCTAGCACACCCCCAGGGCTCCTGAGTTCCATTGCTGGGTTTCCTATTGGTTCCACTGCTGGTTGTTTTCCTTTTCCTGGGGGACTCTGGGCTCCGTCCCCAGCAGGCAAATGGGGATTTTGTACCTTCCCGCTATTGGAAAGTGCTGGGAGAATCCCCCAGCCAAAGCTGCTCTGACAGTGCTAAGCAGCATCTGACCATTCGAGGTCGGAGCGCACTGCCCAGGAGGAGGAGTGTTTGGCTCTGGGGTTTCACTTCAGCCCAGTCTAGAGAGCGGGGCCCAGCCATGGGGTTTGGCTCAAGAAGACCAAGTCTCCAATTTGTTACGGGTGTTTTGAATTCCAGTCCTGAGCTCCAAAGTGCTTGGTGTCAGTTGCACGTTTTAGAAGCAGGCTCTCCATTCCATTTTCTAAATCATTAATGAAACTATTGAATAGTACCGACCCCAGACTGATCCCTGCAGGACCCACTAGGTGCACCCTCTCCGTTGGGCAGCCAAACCTGGAGAAGGGCCCTTGGAGTCTGGGCTTTCAACCAGCTCTGCACCCACATGACACTTATTGCATCTAGACTGCATTTCCCTCATTTGCTTGTGAGAATGTCCTGCGGGACTGTGTCAAAAGCCTTAGTAACCCCGAGATAGATCCCATCTACTGTTTACCCACCTCCACTAGGCCCGGAACCCTGCCAAAGAAGGAAAGAGGCTTGGTTTGGGATGATTTGTTCTTGACAAATCCATGCTCCTCGTCCTAAGAACCAAATTATCCTGTAGGTGCTGCTGGAAAACTGATTGTTTAAGAATATATTCCAGTATCTCTCTAGCTATGGAAGTGAGGCTAGCTAGTCTGTAAGTCCCAGGGGTCTCTTTGTACCCCTTTGAAAGATAGGTCCTGTCTTGTTCATGGATGGGAAGATGTTCTTTTTCAGGGATCTCAGACAAGAACTGGGGCACAACACATGGTTTGTTAATGCCACAAAAATGGAGGCAGGAACCTCTTCTCTCCTGCTGGCAAAGAACCCCAGGTACCTAAAAGACAGGGACTCACATCCCTGAATGGGCTTTAAAAAAGCAGTGATTAAAAAGTTTGGCCCCAACCATTTCTTGTTTCCATAGACTAGACATTTTAGCAAACTTTAGAATTCCTTGGTGCAAACACCAAGAAACTCCCCTTTATCCTTCACAGAGGGCTTTAACGCCCCTTCTCTCACTCAGGCTCACGACTGCCCAGAGCTTGAGAATTGTCCCTGTTCCCATTGGACAGATGGGGAGGAGCCTGAGGCACAGAGAAGGGAAGTGACCTACCCAAGGGCCAGCAAGGCAGTGGCAGAGCCAGAAAGAGAAGCCACCAGTCCTTACTCCTGTTCTAACAAACAGCAAACCCCCAGAGGCAGGGATGGAGCCCAGGAATCGAGATGGTGGGGAAATTTCATTGAAACCGTTTGTCAGAAAATCCCATTTAGACTAAACCAGTTTGTTTCTCGAAATCATAACAAGTGGGATGAAAGTTCTTTGCAAAAATATTTTGTTGCAAAACAAAAGCATCTCCTGTTTGTCACAGTGCGTTAAATTGTCTCGTCACACACAAAGAGGAGACACTTGATCTCAAACATTAGATAAGATGCTTCAGTCTGAGCTAAGTCGTTGCTGCTCTTAACAATTTCAAAATTAAAAAAAACCAAATCAATTAGAGTATTTCAGCTATTCTATTATGTCATAATCTGCTCTGAGTAAATGTGATAGGACACCTCATATTATGCACTACTCCTAGTGACACTCCAATGGATCCCCATCCTCCACCTACCGTGAGGTAGGTAGGAGCGATCATTATTATCCCTCGTTGAAAGAGGGAGAAGCTACATGTGAGAAAGAAGTATTGACTTGTCTTAGGTCACACGCCCAGGCAGGGGCAGAGTTGGGAATAGGACCCAAGAGCTCTGATTTTCAAACTAACCATCGGATCTTGAATTTCAGACATTGAATAACCTGAATAAAGTGCTCTCAGATGAGCTCCAGACCAACAACAGTGCACAGGAATTATTCAGCAAGTATTTGAGGAGAACTGCAATGTTAGAGAGAATCATGAACTGCTCAGAGACCATTAATATAGAGAAGCAGCAAAATTCATCAAACATAGAACTGGTTCTGACTTATTTCCTTGGTCTTAAAAGAGACCAACAAGGACCTGAGTCTCCTCCCTGTCAATAACCCCCTGCTCAGCCAATCAGGGTAGAGACTGAGGAAGGGAGGCTGAGGGTTCTCACCAGAGAGCCCAAAGGATGGCCCAGGTCACTGGTGGGGGTCAAATACAATTCAGAATAAAATTCGGCCTCCTTAAGCTTGTGTTTTCCATGCCTAGAATTCAACTCTCACCAGATGGATCAGACTGAACAGGTTTCAAACCTCGAGGAGGCTCTTACCTTCTAAACAGGGACGGCTGTTTTCTAGTAAAATCACTAAAAGGGAAGGAGAAAACTTGAAAGAGGTTCCTCGTGGCGCTCACGTCCGTGAACCCGAATACTCTCTCAGTCCTCAAAGAGAGACCTGGAGAAGGAGACTTGCTGGAGCAAAGCCACAGGGGTCCATGTGGTTTCCCTGGACCCTTGCCCTTGTCCTGCCTGGCTGATGTCAGCATCTCTCTGTGAGGTCACCACCTCCCACCACCTTGGACCAATAGTCTGAGGTCCTGCAAAAGGCCTTTGTGATGTCACTGCCACACCCTCCCTTGCTGGGCTAATGTCCTGCCCTGGCCAGGCACTTTGCAGGTTTGAGCTACTCCCTGTGGATCACCCCACTCACGGAGCGTTCGTTCTAGGCAGAACTGACACCAACTTGTCTGGCTGGGGTGTTCCCTGGAAGCAGAGCACAAGTTTGAAATACGGGCAGCATAGCGCCAATATTCATAACGTCAACTACAAAAATGATACACATCTAGAGATAGCATCATTATAATCAGCCAATCAGAACCTCTCCATAGACCCCCTTACATGACAAGCTTTCGACAATATTGGCTGCAAATATAGAACCGTGGTCGCAGCAGTGATCTATACAGTTACAGATTATGTCAATAACATTACAAGAAGTGACACGGCATCAGTGAGACTGATACTGGAATACTGCCTCCAGTTTTGGTGTCCTCATGTGAAAAAGATGTTGTGAAATTGGAGCTCGGGCAGCAAAAAGCCACCAGATGTTCTGAGGGCTGGAGAAAAATGCCTTCTAGTGAGCTATTGAAAGAGCTCAACCTGCTTAGCTTATCAAAAGAAGATTGAAAGGTGACTTCATTGAAATGCTGAAGTGCCTTAATGGAGAGAAAGGACTGGGTATTAAAGGGCTCTTTAATCTAGCAGAGAAAGGCTTAACAAGACCCAATGGCTGGAAGATGAAAAGAGACAAATTCATATTACAACTAAGGCACAAATATTCAACAGCGAGGATGATTCACCACAGGAACAAGATACCAAGGAAAGTGGTGGATTCACCATCTCCTGATGTCATTTCATGAAGACTAGATGCCTTTCTGGAATGTGTTTGCCCCAAAAGTAGCTCTTGTGTCATACAGGAGGCCTGTGATATGCAGGGGGTCAGATTAGATGCTCTAATGGTCTCATCTGGCCATAAAGTCAACTCATTTCTGAAAAACTGAGTGTAGCATTGGGAGCAGCGTCTGCTGTTTCCCTGTCTAGCCGGCTTGCTGCCTAGAACGAACGCTCCTTGGGTGGGGTGATCCCCAGGGACTAGCTCAAACCTGCAAAGTGCCTGGTCAGGGGCAGGACATTAGCCCAGCAAGGGAGGGGTGCGGCAGTGACATCACAAAGGCCTTTTGCAGGACCTCAGCCTATTGGTCCAAGGTGGTGGGGAGGTGGTGACCTCACAGAGAGATGCTGACATCAGCCAGGCAGGACAGGGGCGAGGGGCCAGGGAAACCTCAGAGACCCCTGTGGCTTTGCTTCAGCAAGTCTCCTTCTCCAGGTCTCTCTTTGAGGACTGAGAGAGTATTCGGGTTCACGGACGTGAGCGCCAGGAGGAACCTCTTTCGAGTTTTCTCCTTCCCTCTTAGTGATTTTACTAGAAAACAGCCGTCCCTGTTTAGAAGGTAAGAGCCTCCTGGAGGTTTGAAACCAGTTCAGTCTGATCCATCTGGTGAGAGTTGAATTCTAGGCATGAAAACACGAGCTTAAAGAGGCAGAATTTTATTGTGCACCTGGGATCTTGTCCCTTAGAATCACTGGGGCCATTAGGGTTTGTCCTTTTTGTTTCCCCTTTTCCTCCATCCCTCCCTCCCTCCTTTCTCTTCTTCTCTTGCTTATTTTGTCCTTTCTCCTGTTCTACTCCCAACACAGGGAAGAGGGGTGTGTGTGTGTGTGTGTGTGTGTGTGTGTGTGTTGCGGGGGAGGGCTAGGCAGCTCCCACTGTGGGAGGTCCACCCAAAAATGTGGGGCTGAAATAGTGCTCAGGCCATCAGGGCCGGATTAACCTTCTGTGGGTCCTGGTACCAAACATATTTGTAGGCCCCTATATAGTCACTGTGGGCTCCGAGTGTGGGCCTGGTGGGGCAGTGCCATTGGTACCATAGCAAACCCGGTACTGAAGCTCAGAGACATTTTTCATTTTGATCACACACTCCTACATGACTCTATGCATTGCCCTACACAGCTCCTTCAGCCCCCGGGTTTTCTCATTGAGCTGTACACCCATGTGGGTTTACCAGTGTCCACAGTGAGCAGAACTTTCATAGTGATCAAGGAAACTCCCCACAGATTTATCTCCTTTCTCATTCAGACCTTCTCTAGCCATGTCTCCAGTACCCCCCATGTCACCAGTCACGGCATGTGGTCCTAGTCTCAGCTCAGTTCTAAAGCCAGCAGACACCTGGTCAGTTCTGACAGATCCCTCCCTCAGCCCCCATCCTGCCATGTGAGCCAGCCACCTGCAAACACCATCTCCCCAAGGTCAGGACTTAGCCCTTGGGAATCTGAAGCCACCAGCCTCTCTCCCTCTGCTCCCATCTACATGCTAGTCTGCTACCTCGTCACCACCACCTCTCCCCATGCTTTTTTCCTTTCCACTTTGGACATGCTCCCACCCAGCTGGAAGCTCCCTCTGCCAGCCTGACCTGCTCCCTCTTTCCCTACTGGTGACCTCTGTTCCTTGAGGTGAACTCCAGTGTCTTTAGCTGCTCTAGCTTAATGGCCCCAGTAGTCACAGAGCCACCTGCAGCTTCTCTGGCTACAGCCATGGGGCCAGTTCCCAGAGGCCAGCCTTAGCCAGCTGCAGCTACTAGCCGCAGGAGGGGTGGCAATGCCAGGGCTGAGCCTGCTTCAACCTTGCAATGGCAGCACTAGGGACTCTAAATCCTCAGCCCTGGCCCTAGGCAGCTGCAGACTCTGGAGTTAGGCATTTCCCTCCTCTAGGCCATGGCTTTAAATACCCGCGATTCCATCACCTGCAGCAGAGGCCACCAATTCCCACGCCCCCCTCAGCCAGCACCTAGTCATGCAGAAAGTTCAGCCTGAGTGATTTTGGAGGCTGGGGTGGCAGGAGGTTCCCGTCCCTGAGCACCAGCTCTGCAACAAGCCCACGTGCTTCCCAGTTAGGACATTAGCCGTTACTGACAAGGCTTGTCTGTGTTCTTTTTTTTATCTCATTGTGAGGTGTGAGAAGTATGAACTGTTCAATAGGTTCCATTAGTTGGTTAATAAGATGTTTATGAAGTAAATCACTGGCTTTAAAATAAGATCCAATCTGGAGCATATGAACTATTGACCCCTGGACTCCATCTCTGAGAGGGGACTTGTTTACCATCAGGGGACAGGCTCAAACCAGTCCAAACCGGTTTTTCCCGCCAAAACCAGCCCTCAGCGTTCCATCTCCTCAGCACTTTTCCCGCCACAGAAGTGATATAAGGACGTGCTCAGGGCCTGCGCGGGGCCGCCCTCCCCCAGCGACGCCCCCTCCACGGTCGGGTCTTCCCAGCGCTCCCGAGCCGGAGAGTGACGAGCCCCCTGGGTCCCGCCGTGAGACTGAGGAACAGGAGGCCTGTCACCCCCATTCCTGCCGTCCTGCATCCCTGGTGTCCAGCCTCACGGAGCCCCCGGGAGTGAGAGACCCCGGGGGCACTGGGGCTGGGCAGGAAAGTGACTCTGCCCTGGGGAACCTGGGAGAAGCCTCAGAGCTGCCTCAGCCCCAGTGGGATTTGGGGGGCAGAGACTGGGGCCTGGTGGGGGGGATCCCCTGTGGTGTGGGGGGAGATGGGGGGTGTCAGGCAGGGAGGGGAGAAGCTGGAGTTGTAGGAGGGGAAGGTCAGTGGGACGCAGGGGGGGGGGGTTGAACTGTCTCTGGGCAGCCAGGAAATTCCCGGGGGGGGAAGTGGCGGGCGGGCGAAGGGGGGAGGTGAGTTAATTGGATCCTGTCCCTGTTTGTGCCACTTGCCTCTCGCCCGATACAAATTCTCTCTAGTTCTGCCCCTTTCTCGCTCAGTGTCTCACACGGGGCTATAAAATCTGGGGCGATTCCCCATCCTCCAATGATCAGCTCTCCTGTCTCCCCAATTTCCCCGTTCTCCCCATGAGTCTCAAACGTCAGTTTAAAATCGTCTCTAGTGAGGGGCATTTTCCCACCCGTTTCATCTGCAGCGATTTGTCCTTGTGTAGGTGGGAAATTGTTGCCCTGAGTCATTCCCCAGCACATGGCTGCCCCTGGAGTGGGGGTGGGATGGCTCAGTGGTTGGAGCACTGGCCTGCTAAACCCAGGGCTGGGAGCTGTCTCCTTGCGGGGGCCATTTGGGGATTTAGTTGGGGTTGGTCCTGCTTTGAGCAGGGGTTGACTAGACACCTCCTGAGGTCCCTTCCAGCCCTGATCTTCTAGGAGGTGCCGGGTCTCTGCCAGGGCAGGGAAGGGGGCAGGGGGAGCTGGAGCCGGGTCGCTTGGATGGGCTCTGCCCTTCCACCCCCATTGCACCCCCTGCCTGCAGCCCCTGTCTGCACCCCTGCCCTGCCACCCCATTGCACCCCTGCCCGGCCCCCAGCCCCTGTGTGCACCCCCTGCCCTGCCACTCCCCATTGCACCCGCTGCCCTGCCCCCAGCCCCCTGTCTGCACCCCCTGCCCTGCCACTCCCCATTGCACCCCCTGCCCTGCCCCCAGCCCCTGTCTGCACCCCTGCCCTGCCCCATTGCACCCCTCGCCGCAGCCAGCCCCTGTCACCTCCCCAGCCCCTGGCTGCACCCCTACCCCTATTGCACCCCTGCCCCCAGCCCCTGTCTGCACCCCTGCCCTGCCACCTCATTGCACCCCTGCACCCAGCCAGCCCCTGTCTGTACCCCTGCCCTGCCACCTCCCCTGCCCCCAGGCCCCTGTCTGCACCCCTGCCCTGCCACCTCCCTGCCCCGCCCCTGTCTGCACCCCTGCCCTGGTACCCCCATTACACCCCTACCTGCAGCCAGCCCCTGCCACCGTGCCCCCAGCCCTGCCGCACCCCTGCCCTGCCACCCCTGCCCCAGCCAGCCCCTTTCTGCACCCCTGCCCTGCCACCCCATTGCACCCATCGCCCGCAGCCCCTGCCTACAGCCACCTCCTGCTCCCAGCTGCTCCCCTTGTGTGAGTGTCTGCGCCCCCGCTCCTCCCTGCCCACAGCTGCCCCCTGCCACCCTCCCCACCCGCAGCCTCTGCCACCCCCTGCCTCCAGCCAGCCCCTGTCTGCACCCCCTGGCCAGAGCCAGCCCCTGCCATCCGTCCTGCCACAGCCCCTGCCACCCCCCTTACCTCCTGCCACAGTCCCTGCCCGAAGCCCCTGCCATCCCCCGACCCCTGACACAGCCCCTTTCCCCGCCACAGCCTGTCTGCACCACCTGCCCACAGCCAGCTCCTGTTGCAGCCAGCCCGTGTCACACTCCCTGCCTCCAGCTAGCCCTGCCCCACGCCCCTGTCTGCAGCCAGCCCCATGGCCACAGGTGCCCTGCAGTTCCCAGGGCACTAACCCTGCACACCTGCTTCAATGAGGGGGCAGGAGCAGCTGGGACCCACACCTGTGCACACCCGAGGGTGACCAGACAGTGAGTGTGAAAAATCAGGACAGAGGGTGAGGGGTAATAGGATCCTATATAACCCCAAAATGAGACTGTCCCAATAAAATTGGGACATGTGGTCACCCTAGCACACCCCAGGGAGTGGCGGGGACCCACACATGGGAAACGGAGCTCAGTTCTAGTTCAGGCCCATCTTTGTAAAAAAGAACTGTAGGTCGGGTTAACATACATCTGTATTTTCCCAGAGATGTCAGGCTTTTAGGTTCTTAAATCGCTGTCTGGGTGGTAAATTTTAAAAATTCCTCCCGGGAAAATACGGACGTATGGTAACCCTATTGGAACAAAAAATCCATACTGTGGCACATCTCTTAAATCAGAACTTTTTATAGGGAACCGGTTGTTAAGATTTTAGCAGCTCATCACTGGAAGGGAGGCGCACGTGTCCCCCGTGGGGACTGCCCAGACCCCGTTTCCCAATCCCAGTTGTTGCCCCCTAACTACCAACACAGTTGCCCCCAACCATCAGTTGCCAGTCACCTGTCCATCCCCCACTGCTGCCCCCTTCCTTTATCCAGGGACCTTTCAGCTACCCGTCCCCTCCCTTTAATCAGCTCCTCACAGGGCTCCGTGCTGCCCATGGGAATGGTGAGGGTGGGGCAACCATCACTTTGTGTTTATGTATTGGACAGTCGTATAAAATCCAGTCCAACAGTCCTCCTTTTCCACTAGTTCGTTAACAGCAATATAAAATCCCTCAGATCTTGGTGTTTTTCTCTCATGTTATCAAATACGCAGTTTGTGACACATTTTCTTTGCAAATCTCAAAGATTCATATAAAATAACCTAAACGTTTGCCCCACTGCTCTCTAGTTGTCTGTTTCTAATTGAATATGCCCTGAGATTTCCCCCTGTCTCTCTAATTATAAAATACCAAGAAAATCTCAGATTTACACCTTTTCAGATTCTTGAACCTGGATATAAAATGTTTGCAAATGTTGCCCATTTCCTCTTTATTCATTTATCAGATATTGATGTGAAACACTCAGATTTTGCCTCCTATCAACAACTGATATAAAATCCCTCTGATTTTCCACTTTCCTCTCTATAATTTGCAAAATGGATCCAAAATCTCTCAGATTTCCACCCTTTCTCTTTCATTTCTGATCGTTGGTCTCAAAACTCAGGTTTTGCCTCTTTCTATGTCAGTTAAAAATCCTCTCTGGTTTGGGGCTGTTCCCCGTGTTTCTAAATCCCAGCAGCTTCTTCCTTCGAGGGAACCTGTTGCCCTGAGTGCTTCTCCATCCTGGAGGTCCAGGGCTGCCCAGAGGGGGGGGCAAGAGGGGCAATTTGACCCAGAACCCGAGCCCCACAGGGGCCCCCACCAGAGTTTTTTGGGGCCCCTGGAGCGGGGTCCCTCACTCGCTCCGGGGGGCCCGGAAAACTCTTGTGCGGCCGGGCGCAGGAGCTTCTGCCGCTCCCGGTCTTCGCCGGCGGGGGTTCCTTCCGCTCCAGGGCGGAAGGACCCCCCGCTGGCGAATTACCGCCGAAGACGGAGCGGGACCCGCCCCCGAAGTTCAGCTCGGTCTTCGGTGGTAATTCGGCAGCGGGGGGCCCTTCTGTTCCGGGACCCGCTGCCGAAGTGCCCCGAAGACCCGCGGCGGGGCCCCCCTCCGCTGAATTACCGCCGAAGACCGGGCAGCACTTCGGCGGCGGGTCCAGCGTTGGCAGTAATTCGGCGGAGGTCTCCACCGCGGGTCTTGGGGCACAACGGCGGCAGGTCCAGGAACGGAAGGGCCCCCCCGCCGCCGAAGACCCCGGGCCCCCGGAATCCTCTGGGTGGCCCTGTGGAGATCATCTTTCCCGTCTCCTTTGTGAATCATTTGTTCCCCCCTTTATCTCTGTTAAATGTTTGCTGAAGAAAGAGACCAGCCACATCTTTAATACACATCAAAGCCAGAGGCCTCCCCCTGTTTGGGGATCAGTGGTTCCCAGCTGGTAACGGGAGAGTTGGCTGGACCCTTTTCTTTTCTCCAGCTGGCACAGGATGAGGAGGTCACTCTGAGTGCAGTGTGGGTCCAGAAGTATCCTAAACCCCATGACAAATGGCCTCTGTGAGGGGTTGCTTCCCACAGTGCTAAGATGCAGCCACCTCTGGGGTGAATCCAGGGTGGCCATTATTTGCTAGTGACAGGCATGGACATTTCTTACCTATTTTGTCCCTCCAGGCCTTCCAGTCTCCTGTTCAAGAGACATCCCCCAGGGCTCCCCTGCCTGTGTGACTGGCCAGCAAGGGGCGGTGGTCACTTTCTATCCACTTCTCAGGCACTGTGAGGTAACAGTGTTGCTGGGTGGGGGTGGGGCTGTGGGGGGAGATAGCAGCTGAAGGGGATTGTGGTGGGGAGGCCTCTGGGTGGCGGGGCAGGGGGTACCCTAGTGAGGTTGGTGGGTTCTGGAGATTTGGGGTTTCAGGGGGTGGGTGTGATGTGCCCAGCCCTGAGGCTGTGGGTCCTGGAGGTGGGTATCGCTGGGGCCTGTGGGCTGCTGAACAGCCGGTGGGGGCGTCGCTGGGGGAGTCGGGACAGGGGGGTAGAGGGAGCCTGGTGCTGTGCCAGGGGCTCTGTCGGGGCTTCCCGCGCGGACTCCGGGGCTCGCGGCCCTGCCCAGTGCACAGAGTGTGTGTGGGAGAATCCCCGGTGCTAGGTCGGGGGGTGCCCCTGTAAAGCGTCAGGGGATCCCGCAGGGGGGAGGAGGGGGTGCCAGGCAAAGGGCAGGGCAGATCCTGCTGGAGGGCGGGGAGGGGGGGATCCTAGGCAGTCAGTGAGGGACTGAGTTCCCAGTGGGGGTCCCTTTTGGGGGCTCTCTGGCTGTTGGGGTCTCTTGGTGGGGGGAACCCTTTGGGATTCCCAACCTGTCAATGAAGGTCTGGTGGGGGTTCTCTGGCTGGTGGGGCTCTGAGGGGTATCTGAGGTCCCTGGCCAGGGATTCTGGGGGCTGGGTCCCAGGGAATATCTGGGGGGGAGGCTGGCTGGGGCTCTGGGGGCTGCTCCTGACCTCGCTTCTTCTCCCTGATTAGCTTATGCCAGAATCCTGGCTCCAAGCACTGCCCGACATTCCCCGGCCAGGCCCAGTCACTGTGATAACTTTCTAGGCACTTATCAGTGGGCGGGGCATTCACTCAGGCCAGGCCAGGGCTTTATAAAGCCGCGCACAAGCGACCAGGGAGCTGTGCGAACAGGGGCTGCTAACAGGGAGTTTCAAAGGGAGTTGGGAAGGAGCGGAGTCCCTTGCCAGCCGTAACCCCTTCCCTGTGGCCCCCCCCTAAAATCCTAAAACCTATAAACCGAACCACATTCCAAAACTACTTTCCTTAAACCACCCTTTCACTAACTAGGAGACAATGCAGGCAGAAGCCCAGCAGCAGAGTGGGGGCTATCCAGTTTATTGCACTGACTGTCGCATGTATGATTACCTGCCCTGTGGGCGGGTGGCCTATGTGTGCTGTCGGTGCAAGGAGCTCCTGGCCCTCAGAGACCATGTACGGGCTTTGGAGGCCAGGGTGGCGGAACTGGAGGAGCTGAGAGAGGCAGAGAGGTATGTTGATGAGGCCTTCCGGGACACTGTAGAATTGTCCCACCTCCGCTTAGACAGCACCTGTGCTGTTGAGGAGGAAGAAGGGCCCAGGGAAGCAGAGCAGTCAATGGGAGCAGAGGGAAACCTTCCCGTAGTTGGGACCCTCCTTCCAGATGGTGCTGGGGTTGCCTCTCGCACTGAGGTTGCCTCTCTGGGGGAGGGAACTCCAGTTTCTAGGAAAAGGCAGGTGTTAGTAATGGGAGATGTGAGTATTAGAAATGTAGATAGCTGGGTCTGTGATGACCGGGAGAACCGTATGGTGACTTGCCTGCCTGGTGCGAAGGTTGCGGATCTCCCGAGGCATCTAGACAGACTTATGTGTAGTGCTGGGGAGGAGCCGGTGGTCGTGGTACATGTAGGTACCAATGACATAGGGAAGGGTAGGAGAGATGTCCTGGAAGCCAAATTTAGGCTGCTAGGGAAGAGACTGAAATCCAGGACGTCTATGGTGGCATTTTCAGAAATGCTCCCGGTTCCACGCGCAGGGCCAGGTAGGCAGGCAGAGCTTCAGAGTCTCAATGCGTGGATGAGACGATGGTGTAGAGAGGAGGGTTCACGTTCATTAGGAACTGGGAAACTTCTGGGATGGGAGGAGCCTATACAGGAGAGATGGGCTCCACCTAAACCAAAGTGGAACCAGACTGCTGGCACTAAACATTAAAAAGGTTGTAGAGCAGTTTTTAAACTAGGAGATGGGGGAAAGCCGACTGCTGCAGAGGAGCGTGTGGATCGGACACAGACTTCTCTTAGGAGAGAGTCTGATGATAGAGAATCTCCAGGTTATAGTCAGGAGCAGAGGAATGAGAAGTATAATGTAAGGGCCGGATCAGATGATAAACAGTCACATAAAAAAGAATCTGGCACATCAGAAAAAGGCAGGCTAATAAACAGGGACAAGTTTTTCAAGTGCTTGTACACAAATGCCAGAAGTCTAAATAATAAGATGGGTGAACTAGAGTGCCTTGTGATAAAGGAGGATATAGATATAATAGGCATCACAGAAACCTGGTGGACTGAGAGCAATCAATGGGACACAATCATTCCGGGGTACAAAATATATCGGAAGGACAGAACAGGCCGTGCAGGGGGAGGAGTGGCACTATATGTTAAAGTGTAGATTCAAATGAAGTAAAAATCTTAAGCGAATCCACAGGTTCCATAGAGTCTCTATGGATAGAAATTTCATGCTCTAGTAAAAATATAACAGTAGGGATCTATTATCGACCACCTGACCAGGACAGTAATAGTGATGATGAAATGCTAAGGGAAATTAGAGAGGCTATCAAAATTAAGAACCCAATAATAGTGGGGGATTTCAATTATCCCCATATTGACTGGGAACATTTCACTTCAGGACGAAATGCAGAGATAAAATTTCTCGATACTTTAAATGACTGCTTCATGGAGCAGCTGGTATGGGAACCCACAAGGGGAGAGGCGACTCTAGATTTAATCCTGAGTGGAGCGCAGGAGCTGGTCCAAGAGGTAACTATAGCAGGACCGCTTGGAAATAGTGACCATAATACAATAGCATTCAACATCCCTGTGGTGAGAAGAACATCTCAACTGCCCAACACTGTGGCCTTTAATTTCAAAAGGGGGAACTATACAAAAATGAGGGGGTTAGTTAGACAAAAGTTAAAAGGTACAGTGACTAAAGTGAAATCCCTGCAAGTTGCGTGGGCCCTTTTTAAAGACACCATAATAGAGGCCCAACTTCAATGTATACCCCAAATTAAGAAAAACAGTAAAGAACTAAAAAGAGCCACCGTGGCTTAACAACCATGTAAAAGAAGCAGTGAGAGATAAAAAGACTTCCTTTAAAAAGTGGAAGTCAAATCCTAGTGAGGCAAATAGAAAGGAGCACAAACACTGCCAACTTAAGTGCAAGAGTGTAATAAGAAAAGCCAAAGAGGAGTTTGAAGAACGGCTAGCCAAAAACTCCAAAGGTAATAACAAAATGTTTTTTAAGTACATCAGAAGCAGGAAGCCTGCTAAACAACCAGTGGGGCCCCTTGATGATCAAAATTCAATAGGAGCGCTTAAAGACGATAAAGTCATTGCGGAGAAACTAAATGGATTCTTTGCTTCAGTCTTCACGGCTGAGGATGTTAGGGAGATTCCCAAACCTGAGCTGGCTTTTGTAGGTGACAAATCTGAGGAACTGTCACAGATTGAAGTGTCACTAGAGGAGGTTTTGGAATTAATTGATAAACTCAACATTAACAAGTCACCGGGACCAGATGGCATTCACCCAAGAGTTCTGAAAGAACTCAAATGTGAAGTTGTGGAACTATTAACTAAGGTTTGTAACCTGTCCTTTAAATCGGCTTCGGTACCCGATGACTGGAAGTTAGCTAATGTAATGCCAATATTTAAAAAGGGCTCTAGGGGTGATCCCGGCAATTACAGACCGGTAAGTCTAACGTCGGTACCGGGCAAATTAGTTGAAACAATAGTAAAGAATAAAATTGTCAGACACATAGAAAAACATAAACTCTTGAGCAATAGTCAACATGGTTTCTGTAAAGGGAAATCGTGTCTTACTAATCTATTAGAGTTCTCTGAAGGGTCAACAAACATGTGGACAAGGGGATCCGGTGGACATAGTGTACTTAGATTTCCAGAAAGCCTTTGACAAGGTCCTCACCAAAGGCTCTTACGTAAATTAAGCTGTCATGGGATAAAAGGAAAGGTCCTTTCATGGATTGAGAACTGGTTAAAGGACAGGGAACAAAGGGTAGGAATTAATGGTAAATTCTCAGAATGGAGAGGGTAACTAGTGGTGTTCCCCAAGGGTCAGTCCTGGGACCAATCCTATTCAATTTATTCATAAATGATCTGGAGAAAGGGGTAAACAGTGAGGTGGCAAAGTTTGCAGATGATACTAAACTACTCAAGATAGTTAAGACCAAAGCAGATTGTGAAGAACTTCAAAAAGATCTCACAAAACTAAGTGATTGGGCAACAAAATGGCAAATGAAATTTAATGTGGATAAATGTAAAGTAATGCACATTGGAAAAAATAACCCCAACTATACATACAATATGATGGGGGCTAATTTAGCTACATCGAGTCAGGAAAAAGATCTTGGAGTTATCGTGGATAGTTCTCTGAAGATGTCCACGCAGTGTGCAGAGGAGGTCAAAAAGCAAACAGGATGTTAGGAATCATTAAAAAGGGGATAGAGAATAAGACTGAGAATATATTATTGCCCTTATATAAATCCATGGTACGCCCACACCTCGAATACTGTGTACAGATGTGGTCTCCTCACCTCAAAAAAGATATTCTAGCACTAGAAAAGGTTCAGAAAAGAGCAACTAAAATGATTAGGGGGTTAGAGAGGGTCCCATATGAGGAAAGATTAAAGAGGCTAGGACTCTTCAGTTTGGAAAAGAGAAGACTAAGGGGGGACATGATAGAGGTATATAAAATCATGAGTGATGTTGAGAAAGTGGATAAGGAAAAGTTATTTACTTATTCCCATAATACAAGAACTAGGGGTCACCAAATGAAATTAATAGGCAGCAGGTTTAAAACAAATAAAAGGAAGTTCTTCTTCACGCAGCGCACAGTCAACTTGTGGAACTCCTTACCTGAGGAGGTTGTGAAGGCTAGGACAATGTTTAAAAACAATGTTTAAAAGGGGACTGAATAAATTCATGGAGGCTAAGTCCATAAATGGCTATTAGCCAGGATGGGTAAGAATGGTGTCCCTAGCCTCTGTTCGTCAGAGGATGGAGATGGATGGCAGGAGAGAGATCACTTGATCATTGCCTGTTAGATTCACTCCCTCAGGGGCACCTGGCATTGGCCACTGTCGGTAGACAGATACTGGGCTAGATGGACCTTTGGTCTGACCCGGTACGGCCTTTCTTATGTTCTTATCAAACACTGTGAGGTGAAATCACAGATTTTTGCTCTTCTCCCCTCTTGAAAACTGCAGGAACTTCCAGTTCCATTGTCCTAGATTGTCCAGTCCATTGTCCAGTCCTTGTCCTGGATCTGGGGGTGAGGGAGGAGGGAAGGGAGTCAGCGCTGCCACACAATGGTCCCTTCCACAGCATTCTGGACTCATTCTTTCTGAACTCTGGTTTCATTGAGACCATTGTTAATCCAGAGTCACTGTATGGAAAGACAAGGAGTGACTCCAGATGGACAGTGGGGCAAATGAGATCAGCAATTCTCCCTCTGAGGAGGGGCTCTCGTTAGCTGCTCTCCCCAGAGAGCTAAAGGAGGGAAGCTGCTCAAACGCTCTGTCCCTCTCTGCTCAGGATACTGGGGTTCAGCTTCCTGGGTCAGAGGCTGCAGCCTCCATTGTGATCTGGGAGACCAGGCTTAGCAGCTGCTGCTCCCCCAGCGGGGTTCTGTGCTGGGAAGTGACCTGAATTAAAGCTGCTTCTCTGCCTGGCCCAGGGGATGACTTTCTCCAGCTGGTCCTAGCCCCCTAGGGCAGCCCTGGGCCCTGTTAATACTAAATTCTGAGCCAGAGTCTCCAGGTAACTGACAGACCTCAGGGAAAGTGCTGGGGACTGGCAAGAAAGTGACTCTGCACAAACAGCCCCTCCTCATTTCTCCTCCCAGTAGCAATTGCCAGGAGAAAATCCAGCCATGGGAGAGCAAAGCCCCCAGGAATGGGACTGTCCCAGCCGGAGGAGCAGGGAGAGAGGACAGAGGAAGGAAAGACTGAAAGGGGCAGTGGTAGAAATGAATGGAGGGAGAGATTTCCAGCGCTCTAGTCCACCCAGACATATGTATTGCTGCATCCCTGGGGAGAACCACTTTCCAGTGAACAAAACAAGGATCAGACAGAGGAAAAGCCAGTTCCTGACTCCATATTCCCCCTGCTGGGATGTGGCTGCCGTGGGGTCAGTGTCCGAGGGAATCCCCCACAGTGACTCCTTTGGTTCTGCTATTTTCTAGCCTTGTGTTCAGAGACTTTGTTGCGGGGTGAGGGGAGGGAGAAGGGAGGTTAAAAATGTGTCTGGGCTTAGCCTGGCAGGAGGGGCCAGGTCAACATTGTAATAAACAGACTGATCATTTCCCAGCATGGTAGAATCTAGGGTGTCTGTCTGCAGGGAAAGGGCCTGGGGGAATTCTGATGTGAAATTAACTAAAACCGGTTCTGAAACGCCTACAACTGCCCTTCTCCCCCAGACAGGCTGCAGAATGACGTCCATGTTTTGCTCCAGGTCATCCCAGCCTGCCGTGGGACAGGGAAGAGAAATGGCTGCAGTGGAGCCAACTCAGGTAGAGATTATCGGGGGGTTGCTGGTGGGATCCTTCTGGAGGAGAGGGACAGCAAATACATCGGAGATGGGAAGGTTTGCACAGTCTGGTCTGGAGGTTGGAGCGGGGCAGGAAATTCACAGCGTGGGGAAAGGAGGAGGCCAGGGTGTGGCAAACCTGCTGGGAGTTAGGAACAGACCCAGGAGGTTGGGAGGTGGAAATGCCCTAATTTGTGAAGAAAGAAAATAGCCCACCTCCATGGAGCTAGTCAAACTGACCAGACTCCCAGTGCTGGAGCCTGAGCTCACTAACCAGCGGCTGCTGTGAGATATGAAGGGGGCACCCATGAGTCAGGCTTATTGGAGCTGCCTCTCCCTTCATATCCCGCTCCTCACAATGAGGAGGTTATTGGGCTTCCTACCAGGGAGCTCTCCCTGGACCCTGCTAGGGGCTCCATCTCCTGTATCAGTCGGTGGCTAGTAGGTGTGTGATGGATCTGCTGGGAGAGACAAGGGGCTCTCTCTTCGTCTCCTCACCCTGGTATTTGCTGGATACGCTGAGCGGGGTGGGGGTGGGACTCTGTTGACTGCGATCCACCCAGAGCTTCCATTTGATTCGCTCCCTCTCTGCCACAAATGGTGGGGCTGTGAGTGGGGAAAGAGGTCCTGAGTGTTGGACTCTTACTATTTCAGGGGCCGGTGACCTTCGAGGAGGTGGCTGTGCATTTCACCAGGGAAGAGTGGGCTCTGCTGGACCCCACTCAGAGAGCCCTCTACAGGGATGTCATGCAGGAGAACTATGAGACGGTGACCTCGCTGGGTAAGGGTTCCTGTTCCCTCTGTTCTTTCAAATGATACCTCACAAGCCATACTGTGTACAAAATTGATCATAATTTTCTAGAAGAGTGAACACAGGGGTGTAGACAGATACAGTGTCTGTGTGTGTGTGTGTGTGTGTGTTCCCAGCAGATATGTGGGTAAAGCTTCACTCAAAGATCAGCCCTTTCTATTCATCAGAGAATCCACACAGGGGAAAAGCCCTACGAATGCCATGAGTGTGGGAAATGCTTCACTCAAAGATCAGTCCTTTCTAGACATCAGAGAATCCACACAGGGGACAGGCCCTATGAATGCACTGAGTGCGGAAAAACCTTCAATCGCAGTTCGCACCTTATTAGTCATCAAACAATCCACAGAGGAGAGAGGCCCTATGAATGCCGTGAGTGTGGAAAATTCTTCAGAAGCAGCTCAAACCTTAGATTTAATTTACCCTGGTTCCTCAACTGTTGCTACAGCTCTAGTACCCATCAATCCAAAGACTGAGAGAATTGGAGAGTTCCAACCATTGTCCTTTTAGTATCTCATTGTTCCTCTCTCTGTTTTTTGTGCTGGCCTTTCTATTCTATCACTTTCTGCCTTTGTTTAGTTGGTAACAGTTGGTTTCCATCACTCACATTTGTTTGTTTAAATCTCTATCCGTTGTGAAATAAATTTTTTGCTTGTTCGATAACTGTACTCAAGTGCTGTGTGAGATACAGTAGCAATGGTCCACAGTAAAACTAGTAACCTGGGATACTTGGGCAAGAGAGGATCTGGGATTTCACCGAGTATCTGGTGATCCGGGCTGGACCCCAGAGGGGGACACATTGAAGGAACTCAAGGGTTAAGGTGGCTGCTGTAGCTCAGAGGAGGGTCCCTGAGTTCCAGCAGGCTGGTGAGTTTGGTCACTAACATCCAGCTGCCAAATGCAAAACTCCCTCTTCCTTGTGGCAGGTGGCAACAAGGAGACTCACAGTCCTCAGCACCCTGAGAAGGGTCACAATGTGTCTCTATGTTGATCCACCTGTCAAATTCACACAGGGAAAGCTCCCGATAGCACAAAACTCTGCCCTATGAAATCATGGAACATTTGCTCTGTGCTCTGTGAAAGCATGTAAAGAATCCAAGCGCTGGAGGACAGGGTTTGGGTCCAGAGCGACCTAGACAAATTGGAGGATTGGGCCCAAAGAAATCTGAGGAGGTTCAACAAGGAGAAGTGCAGAGTCCTGCACTTAGGATGGAAGAATCCCAGGCACTGCCACAGACTGGGGACTGACGGAGTGAGGGGGGTTTGATAGCAGCCTTCAACTACCTGAAAGAGCAGCAGTGTGGGCTTTCTCCTTGCCACTTTTGCTGGGCTGGGCAGGCAGCCTGGAGGCCTTTCTAGAAGAGCATTGGGAACGGAGTTAGAAAAACCAATGTGAAAACCAGAACCTCAGGTTTAGACTCATTTATTTATAATATTAAATCTTCAATTCTAGTGTCACAGTCAATACAATTGCTTCAGCCTGATAGTTGCCCAAAGGAAACTTAACTTCTCTCAAGGAGTGGAGAGAAAACACTTTTCAGAGTCCAAGAGAGACAAGGCGGGTGAGGGTAAGAGCTTGCAGAGGACCAGCCTCTGTTGGTGAAAGAGACAAGCTGTGGAGCTAACTCAGCACCCTTCTTCAGTTCTGTGTAGCCTGGAAGGTCGTCTCTTCCATAACCAGCAGTTAGAACATAAGAACAGCCACACTGAGTCGGACCAGTTCATCTAGCCCACTCTCCCGAAAGTGGCCAATGCCCGGCACCCCAGGGGACCCCTGGGACCAACATAGATCCACCACCACCACAAACAAGGTTAAAAGTCAATGCACATGGAGAAGGATCTTGTGTTTCATTCCTTGTGTCCATCGTGTGGCCATTTCCTTTTCTTCCTTTCTGTTAAAAGCTTTGGTGTTTTGCACAGAAACATTATTTCCCCAGGAGAGACCCAGGAGTGGGGGCTGCATTCCTGTACCAAACAGTCACTGGAAGGGGGCAGACAAAGGCCTTTAGGATGAGGCGTCTGTCACTCTCAAAAGATCATCTCCCTCCTGCAGGTCACTGGCAGTCTGAATTTGTTCCTTATCCTCCCAGAGTCTGGGGGCTGGAATCAGCACTACCCAGCCCCTCCGTGTGTAGCAGGAACAAACACAAACCTGGTCTTTAAAACAAGCTGTCCCCTTCCTTCTCAGGGAAGAGTTTTCTGTGCTTGAAGTTGAGCTTCAGTTCCCCTCTCCTGGGGCAGGGCTGGTGTGGGGCCAGCTCCCAGTGAGATCTGTTTTCACTTTTGCCCCCTTTCAGTCATTCTGGGATGGTAACTCTGCTCCCAGCTCTCAGGCAGCTTCCAGCCCATCCACCCTGCTCATTAACTCTGTGGTCATGTGTCACTCCCTCTGCCAGCACACACAGCCTGCAGGAAAACTACTCCTGCCAGATGCATTGGTATAGTGGTGTGCATGGGTGCTTTCTAAGCAATTTATCTGGGTTTTATTCCCAGTCAATGCAATAATGGCTTTTCTCTTTTGTTGTTTCCTCATCTGGAAGTGGTTTAATTTCAGTCACATTGTGTTACAATCACATTATCTATAGAATGAAACAATAAATGTGTCAAAGTCCAGCAGGTCATACAGGATGGAGGCACACAAGGGGCTGGAATGTGTCATCTGAGAAAGACAGAACACTTGGAAACCTGCATCTCCCATTCCCTGGCCTTGCGTGTTATGATTCCAGCTCCGTGAGCTGTTTTTAGGATGTTCCGGCATGATGGGGAAATGAAGTTTTGAGTCAGTTTTTGTTCCTGCAGATTCCTTTGCTGTTACAATTATAATGACATGAACAAAAGGGAGCCACATTAAACATAAACCCCAAATTGCAATACAGGTGGGGAAAGAGACAATCACGGTTAAGCCAAACACGTCAAAATAAAAATTAATACTAAAAAAGGGGAGGGGGGAAGAGATCAGGTATGTGGAGATCCCCTTGATATTTCAACGCACATTGTTAGAATCAAAGTTCAGACTTGACACTGGAAAACTACCTGTCTCTCTGAACACCTGTGATGAGCAAGATGGAGTTGGGACACCTGTTCTGCTTCAATCGTTTATTGTCTCTCTGTTCTCTCCTTCTTCTCCCCCCAATTCCTCATCTCCAATGTCTCTGCCTTTCTCCTCTTGCTCCCTCTCCCCTGCCCTTTCCCAGGAACTCACAGTCTACAGCATTTAGGACAAGCCAGAGCTCCCATGTTCTGCACATGAGCCTGTGTCAGAGGATGTGTGACCCCGGTCAGAACCAGTCACCAGTTCAATATGACCCTTTATGGGCGACTTCTCTGCCTGCTCTGCAGTTTACATCTCCCCTCTTCCCCCCACCACCCGCAAACAGGGTGGGGTACAGCTCTGACAGAGGCCTAACAGGAGAAATTTCATCCCAAAGACAAATTTGGGTGAAATGTTGAGAAATGAAGAGCCCCCCAAATCCCCAGAACTCTAGTGTCACCCCCATGGCACCAGCACAGGGAACCCAGTGAAATGGGGTTACAGAATACAAGGGGGGAGGCAGCAGGGAGAGAGGTGACAGGGAATCTCTCTTTTTCTTTCTCTCGTCACTTTCTGTTCTTCTCTTTCCTTCCAGGAACTGCAGTCACAGCAGGGAAGGGTTTGTCTCCATGTTTGTCACGGAGGTGGTGGAAGTGATGGATTCTGTGACTTCCTGCAACCTCCGTGACTTCTGCAGTGGGCACAGTGGCTGACTCCAGGGCCACTCAATCAACTGGCTCCAGGGACCGCCCAAGCAGCGGCCAATGCGGCTGGCCCTGGGGACCACTTGACCAGTGGTCCCGAGGGCAGCAGGAGCAGCCACAGCTTGGTGGCCTCTGGCAGCTCTTCTGGGGTGGCCAGAGCAGCAGCTGGCCCCCTGGGGCTCCCCCCTGCCCTAGCAGCAGCTGGAGTGGCAGCGACTCTCAGGGCTTCTCCCCTGGTAGCTGGTGCTCATTATCCATCAAATAAATCAAAACACTTCCCCCTGCAAGTGGATTTAGCCCAGGACCCTCAGAGTCAGCAGCTGTTACGCCCCCACTGAGCTCTCTGGTCAGGTGTCCTAGTGCCGGGAGCCTCCGATGTAGATCCTAAAATAGCGTTTTTGTACCAGGGGCAGCTGAAATTTTGGACCAGACATTGTAGCTCCTCTGTAATTTTACTGAATTGCTTCAAAACAGCAAGTGTAGAAAGTCTCCTAAGTGCCCCTGCTCTCCAGGAGTCTGTGCGTTCCACCCAGCAACGTACAAACCTGCTCTGCCCTGAAGTGGGGTCAGACAGTGACGGTAACGCAAATCTTCAGACTATTAACCCAGGTCCCTTTCTTTAACCCAGGACATGCCAGTCACCTGTTAGCCATGGTGTTATTTTCATCTTCAAATACCTCTCAGGACATTGAACAGAGGAAGTGAAACCCCCTCCCCCGAATGGCTCCCTGTTGAGGCGTTGTGCCGGACCTGCCCCTGGAGACTGTCTGGTTTTATACTCTTAGAGCTTTTTCTCTTCAAACCCCTTATCCCAATCTCTGGGCCAACCTCCGCATTTCAGAGTTTAGAATTTACTCTCATCACCCTCCTATGGCACTTTCCATGTGAATTGGGCAAAGCAAGTGGGGGAAGCTCTGTGGCTAATGGAAACCAATGCTCTGGGTGAGGCCTGAACTCACGCCCACAGCTGTATTTCCCCCTGCATGAGCCACTATCGGTGCTTCTTAGACAAACTTGGGCTGTCGGTGGTTATGTGTGTCTGTGCTTCACCACTTTAGCTGCTCTGTGAAAAGCTGATGGTTGAAACAGAAGCTGGTGGGTTTTTGTTTTAAGCAATTAGAGTCTAGTACATTTTAACAGGCAGAAAATGTCCTATTCTGGTCTAGCCCCATTTGACTCCTTCTGTCCATCTTCTTCCTTCCCCCTCGGTGTCTTTCCTTCCCCATTGGGGACATGCAGAGATGAACCCCGGTCAGTCTGTGTCACAGAGAGTCTGTATCTCCTAAGGAATGTGGGTGAAGGATTCCAGCTGAATTAACGCCCTCACCTGGGTTAGAAACTTGTTTCTTTCGAGCAGATAGTGGGAAATGGGACATTAATTCAGACCCAGGAGGCAAGGCAGAGGCTTCATGATCTTGATCTCCATGAAGGGAGAGAGGATCCCCAGTCAGGAACAGAGCTTCCTTTAGACTCAAGCTGGGGTCTCTTGGAAGTTGGAAAAGACCCTTGGTCACTGAGGATCTCATGGGATCGTGCTGCTCCAGAGGCTCGAGAGTCCTGGGTGCGGGGAGGGTGTCACTGCACAGTCTGAAATGGAAGGGAGGACCCTGGAAGGGAAGGGGAGGAACAGAAAATGGAGAGGAATGAAACAGAATAAACGCCTCTTCTCTCTCCCCTCCCCGACCCAGCAAGAACTGTTATCAGTGGGGAAACTCCCCACCATGAACGGCAGAGACCACAGAGACATTTGCCTCATGCTGAGAAGTAAGGTGACCAATCACCAAGTGTGAAAAATCAGAGACTTTCACTAGATGCATTGGTGGTATAGTGGTGAGCATAGCAACCTTCCAAGCAATTGATCTGGGTTTGATTCCCAGCCAATGCAATGATATGATGATTCTTCCACTGGGAATTGGTTTAGTTTCAGTTTATCAATGGAATGAGAGAATCAGTGTCTCAAATCCCAACAGGTCATTAAAAACCCAGTGGAGCAAGAAAGGGGTGGGACTATATAATAAGCAGTTGGAGTCATCCTGGTATTACAATGCTTGGTTTATTTTTTTTTAAATTCCTTTACTTCCCTCTCCCTTTTAGACTCAGAGCCTTTAAGGTCAGAAGGGACCAGTGTGATCATCTAGTCCGACCTGCTGCACCTTGCAGGCCAAAAGACCCCACCCACCCACTCCTGTAATAGACCCGGGAGGGGAGGCAGCTCTGTGCACTGCCCCTACCCCAGGCAGCACATGGAGGCCCTCTGCTCCCCTCCCCAATGGGTGTGCAGAGATGTGCCAGCAGCACTAAGGTGGCTCCCTGCCCGCTCTGCCTCCGTCCCTCCGTGCCGCTCCCAGAAGTGGCTGGCATGTCCCAGCATCCCCTGGGGTGGGGGGGAGTGTCTCCACGTGCTGCCCCTGCCCCGAGCACCAACTCCGCAGCTCCCATTGGCCAGGAACTGTAGCCAATGGGAGCTCTGGAGGCAGCGCCTGCAGACAGCAGCACATGGAGATCCCCTGGCCCCACTCATCTAGGAGCTGCTGCCAGAGGGTTGTGTGTACCGGTCACTTTGGGAGCTGCACCACCCCTCCTGCACCCCACCCCCCACCCCCAGCGCAGAGCCCACACCCAAATTTCCTCCCAGAGCTTTGCTTGTCTTCCTTTCACCAGAACCATCCTTCTTCTCCTGGGCTGCAAGTAGCCACCCCTGGGAAGCCAAGAGGCAGGCACAGGATTCTGCCAGGTAAGTGTCCCCCAGCGCCGCGATGGACGGTGCGATGAAGGTAAGTCTTCCTGAGGCACAATGAACTGCAATGCAGCGAACCACTGGCCAGGCGGTCGGGGCGAAGGGCATTCACTGGAGGTACAAGCTTGTGAGTGACTCCTGAGCACAGGGCCCCTTCCCCTTTTAAGGACCTGCTCCTCATGGCCTGCGACTGGAGATGACTTGGCTGCATCTGGTGGGTCACACTCCACCTTGGGCAGTGTCCATGCAGTGTCCCTGCTCTGGGTGTGTGAGTGCTGCCTAATGAGAGTCCCAGACACCTTCTCTATCTAGGAGCTCTTCTGATCTTCCAGCTGTTCAACCAGCCCCTTCATCCCACAAGCATTGCAGGAGGGAGCGGGAGGGGGAGGGGGAAAGCCACTTCACAGGCATTCAGAGAGGGAGAGGAGACAAAAATGGGAATGGGGGAAGTATAACACACCTATTGAGCATAGAAATCACTGCTGCTCCTACAACAGCAGGGACAGGCCACTAGGAGCTGGGAAAAATTAAGCCATCATGTTTCTGCCTGGTTTTGAACCAAAGACCTTTTGCGTGTTAGGCAAACGTGATAACCACTACACTACAGAAACTCTGTTGCAAGGCTCTGCCCCTCCCTTCATAAGAACATAAGAACAGCCATACTGGGTCAGACCAAAGGTCCATCCATCCCCATATCCTATCTGCCGACAGTGGCCAATGCCAGGTACCCTAGAGGGACTGAACCTAACAGGTAATGATCAAGTGATCTCTCTCCTGCCATCCATCTCTACCCTCTGACAAACAGAGGCTAGGGACACCATTCCTTACCCATCCTGGCTAATAGCCATTAATGCACTTAACCTCCATTAATTTATCTGCAAAAAGAACAAGGAGAACATGTGGCACCATAAAGACTAACAAATGTATTTGAGCATAAGCTTTTGTGGGCTAAAACCCACTTCATCGGATGCATGCAGTTAAAAATACAGTAGGAAGATATATATACACACAGAGAACGTGAAAAAAATGGGTGTTGCCATACACACTATAACGAGAGTGATCAGTTAACGTGAGCGGTTATCAGCAGGAGAAAAAAACCTGGTGTTGGGAGGAACAGGAGAAAGGACAAAGGAAGCAAGAGACGAAGAGAAAAGAGGATCAGACAGTGGATGGAGCAAGAGGTGAAACAAAAAGGACAACCCCCAATGTCCCCAGTGATTCTAAGGGACAAAATCCAGGTGTGCAATAAAATTCTGCCTCCTTAAGCTCATGTTTTCCATGCCTAGAATTCAACTGTCACCACATGGATCAGACTGAACAGGTTTCACACCTCCAGGAGGCTCTTACCTTCTAAACAGGGACGGCTGTTTTCCAGTAAAATCACTGAAAGGGAAGGAGAAAACTGGAAAGAGGTTCCTCCTGGCGCTCACGTCCGTGAACCCGAATACTCTCTCAGTCCTCAAAGAGAGACCTGGAGAAGGAGACTTGCTGAAGCAAAGCCACAGGGGTCTCTGAGGTTTCCCTGGCCCCTCGCCCCTGTCCTGCCTGGCTGATGTCAGCATCTCTCTGTGAGGTCATCACCTCCCCACCACCTTGGACCAATAGGCTTAGTTCCTGCAAAAGGCCTTTGTGATGTCACTGCCCCACCCCTCCCTCGCTGTTCCAATGTCCTGCCCCTGGCCAGGCACTTTGGAGGTTTGAGCTACTCCCTGAGGATCACCCCACTCAAGGAGCGTTCGTTCTAGGCAGCAAGCCAGCTAGACAGGGAAACATCAGACGCTGCTCCCAATGCTACACTCAGTTTTTCAGAAATGAGTCGACTTTATGGCCAGAAGAGACCATTAGAGCATCTAATCTGACCCCCTGCATATCACAGGCCTCCTGTATGACACAAGAGCTACTTTTGGGGCAAACACATTCCAGAAAGGCATCTAGTCTTCATGAAATGACATCAGGAGATGGAGAATCCACCACTTTCCTTGGTAGCTTGTTCCTGTGGTGAATCATCCTCGCTGTTGAATATTTGTGCCTTAGCTGTAATATGAATTTGTCTCTTTTCACCTTCAGGCCATGGGGTCTTGTTATGCCTTTCTCTGCTCAATTCAAGAGCCCTTTAATACCCAATCCTTTCTCTCCATTAAGACACTTCAACACTTCAATGAAGTCACCTTTCAATCTTCTTTTGATCAGCTAAACAGGTTGAGCTCTTTCAATAGCTCCCTAGAAGGCATTTTTCTCCAGCCCTCAGAACCTTTGGTGGCTCTTTGCTGCCCCAGCAGAGCAGTTTGCAGGGACCACTGGAGTGGTTCATGGAACGGCTGGTGGAGTGGAGCGGCTCAGACTCCCTGCTTGCGAGAGGGGAAGTATTGCCTCCTAGAGGCGCCCGGGGGGGTGGTATGTAATTGTCCCAGGTCACTGGGTGGGGGCTCGAGCCACTTTTGCATTGTGTTATTGAAACAGAACCGCTAGATACTGAGCCCGGCCCTTGTTGCTGACAACTCAGAGGGGCAGAAGGGTTACAGGAATTTATCACACAACCCTCCCTGCTCCCCAGAGCCCCACGGGGAGAAGCTAGAGAAGGGGGAGTCATTGCTCCCCTGCGCTCCCAGAAGAGCTGCTACGACTCCTTCCTGCCAGCTACTCACCCCTGGATCCATCCTCAGCTCCTGGGATCTTCCTGCTCCAAAGGCTCCAGAGGCCTGGGGTGGGGAGGGCGTCACTGCACCGTCTGACACACAAGGGAGGTTTCTGGAATTGAAGGAAGGAGCAGAAAACGGAGAGGAAAGAAACAGAGAGAAAACGCCTCTTCTCTCTCCCATCCCCCTCCCTGCAAGAAAGGTTACCAAGGACCAGCGTTAGGGGAAATGGTGCCCTGGGCAAAACTTGTACTTTGGCACTTCCCCATCGCCCCTGGACGATCCCCCTGACCCTTTACCCCCAGCTCCTGCACTCCCGACCCTTGCACCTCCACCACCCCTAACTCTGCCCCTCCTGTGCCCCAACCCCTACGCTGTGTCCCCTTTGCCCTTAACTCCTGCACCCTCCTGTGCCCCAGCCACTGCCCCTCTCCTGCACCCCTTCACCCTAACCCCTGCACCCCTCCTGTGCCCCCAGCCACTGCAACTCTCCTGCACCCCTTCACCCTAACCCCTGCACCCTCCTGTGCCCCAGCCACTGCCCCTCTCATGCCCCCTTCACCCCTAACCCCTGCACCCTCCTGTGCCCCCAGCGACTGCCCTCTCCTGCACCCCTTCACCCCAACCCCTGCACCCCTCCTGTGCCACCAACCACTGCCCCTCTCCTGCACCCCCTTCACCTAACCCTGCGCCCCTCCTGTGCCACCAGCCACTGCCTCTCTTCCAGGGCCGCCCAGAGGATTCAGGGGCCTGGGGCAAAGCAATTTCAGGGACCCCTTCCAGACAAAAAAGTTGCAATACTGTAGAATACTGTATTCCCGTGGGCAGTGGCGTAGCCAGGTTCTAACATGAGGGGAAGCGAACACATAAAAAAAGGCACCACCCAACATATCAAATTACTAATTACATCCGCTCCTCCCACTTCCTGCCCCCTTCAAAACCCCCAACACCCCCCCACTCCTTGTCCCCAGACTGCCCCCTCCTGGGACCCTGGTCCCTAACTGCCCCCTAGAACCCTACCTGTCCCCTGACTGCCCTGACCCTTATCCACACCCCTGCCCCCAGACAGACTGCCAGGACTCCCACACCTATCCAACCACTCCCCGCCCCCTGACAGGACCCCCAATATACACCAAGACACACCCCGTAATCCAAAGTGGGGGGGGCGGGGCAGGGACCACGCACAGCTCCTGCCATTGAGGGTACATGGGCAGCTGCTTCTGCCCTAGCACCTGGCTTTAGTGTGTAGCCAGAAGCCCTTGTGAGCAGGCGGAGGGATCCTGCTAGCAAAGGGAGCGTTTGATTTTAGAGTCTGATCCAAACAGACCCAGCAGAGAACACAGCAATAGCTCTGCCTCTGCCATCCCAGCTCAGGGCCCATAAACAAGAGAGGCAGAGACGTGCTCAATACAGTGCATGGGGTGGAGAGGGAGTACAGACCAGGAACAGGGCATGGAGAAAAACCACAGAGAGGGAGAGAAGGAGAAAGTGAGGAAGGAGGAGAAGCCAGGACTGTGTCTCTGGAGGGAAGGCCTGGGGAGGGGCGTTCGGATGCAGCATGTTAATGAGACCCTTGCAAACACAAGGGAAAGAAGCAGGGAAGGGCTTGCAGAGGACAAGCCGGGCTATTCACTCAGTCTCCCCTGTGGGGCCCTGTGGCATTGGGTAGCAGGGCCCAGGAAATGAAAATCTCTTAACCACACAGAATTGTTAACTGCTCCCAAATCCTTTTGTGCCACGGCCGCAAGTTTAGAAGAGCTTAAGCTGTGAGCTGCATGGACGGCCTCAAGAAACCTCTCTTGTGCGGCGCCTCAAGCAGGTTTGCATTGTGTGACCCCGATGAAAAGCCCAGCAGAGAAAGCTTGCAACTGTCCCAGCTCTTTCAGCCGCATTTGGGGCCTTTAAATCACTCAGGCTGCATCTTCCAAGTAAAATGCATTAACAATACAGCTCAGGTAAGCGGGCTGGGGGCTGTGCAGGCTGCCTGGGCCAGCTGATAGCACTTCCCGCTAACGGCTGCTTTTCTATGCTTGTGTTTTGCTGTTGGACAGAGGCCCAGACGTCCTCCCATCTAACCCCCCCTGCTCCCTGACAGCCCCAGCCCCCAGAACGTCCCCCCCCGAACCATCCAACCCTCCCCTTGCTCCCCCGGGACTCCTCTTAGCACCCGGCAGCTCGAGCCGCTGGCTGCCTCTGGAGCCAAAGTTAAACACGTGCCAGCACACAGCCCCTCCCCCGCAGCGTGCTGAGGCAGCGGGTGTGTGTGTGTGTGTGCAAGGGGGGGTCTGGCTGCTGGAGGCCCAATGGGAGCTGGAGGCCCAATCAGGCCCCAGCGGCCAATCAGCAGTGCCGCACTCTGCAGGGGGGGAGAAATCCAGATCTTTCCACCTTATTCCAAATTCCTACTAAGGCGCCACTTTGGGGGAATGTGCTCAGTGGGGGAGCGGCAGCCCCCCCTGCTCCCCCCTAGCTACGCTCCTGCTTGTGGGGGCCCCTGCAAGACCCAGAGCCTGGGGCAAATTGCCCCACTTGCCCCTGCCTCTGGGCGGCCCTGCTAGCAGCTCTTCTGGGAGCGCAGGGGAGGAATGACTCCCCCTTCTCTAGCTTCTCCCCGTGGGGCTCTGGGGAGCAGGGAGGGTTGTGTGATAAATTCCATCTAACTCCCCCTTTGATCCAAGCCGAGGGACGTCTCAGCTCTGCACGATCCCCTTGGCAGGGCCAAACAAGGGACGTTTTCCACTGCCCAGGAGACCCAGCCAGGGACTCAAGGCTGCCCCAGACTTTCCCTTTCTCCCTTCTGGGAAATCAAGTTCAAGTTTTAGAAGGAGCTAAAGAAGCCTCGACCCTGCAACTGAATTAATGTCAATTTCTCACTGCCTGACACAAACAAATGTCATTTCAATCCCACATGAGTCTACTTCAGTCATTCCTCAGCCCGATTCCTTCACCCTCCTGTCTTAGCTTAGGGCATTGCGCCCCCCTGTGGGCGTTTCATGTCCCTCCTCAGTTTCACACAGACACACAATTTCCTTTTCATGGATCCCTGAACAGCAAAACCTCCCTGTGTCTCTTGTCTGAGCCAGGGCATTCGATTGTATTGACAACTTCTCTCCTGCAATGGTAATGGTCAAACAGAGGGGACGTGGCCACCTTCAGCCCTGGCAGTGAGATATTCCCTCTCCTCTTTCTTCATGCTGATGTTGTTATTCCATAAAACATGAACCATGGAATAAAAAGCTGAGTTTACTCCAGGGTGAGGAAAGAAAAAAACTCCCCAAAAAATCTCAGTGCCCCAGAGAAAAGCTGCCCCTGTTATTGGAACTAATGATGTGCTGGAGATATGTTGGGAAAAGGGACTGTGTGAATTGCCCAGGCACGAAATGAACAATCTACAGCAACATCATTAACCACAGACACACTCTAGCCATGCTCCAGCCAGTGGGGAAATGGGCAGGAATTCATAATGTCAACTATAAAAATGATACACATCTAGAAATAGCATAATTATAATCAGCCAATCAGAACCTCTCCATAGACCACTTACACGACAAGCTTTCTACAATATTGGCTACAAGTAGAACAGCGGTCACTACGGTGATCTATACGGTTACAGATTATGTCAATAACATCACAGGAGGTGACACGGCATCAGTGAGACTGATACTGGAATACTGCCTCCAGTTTTGGTGTCCTCATTTGAAAAAGATGTTGTGAAATTGGAGCTGGGGCAGCAAAGAGCCACCAAATGTTCTGAGGGCTGGAGAAAAATGCCTTCAAGTGAGCTATTGAAAGAGCTCAACCTGTTTAGCTGATCAAAAGAAGATTGAAAGGTGACTTCATTGAAGTGTTGAAGTGCCTTAATGGAGAGAAAAGATTGGGTATTAAAGGGCTCTTTAATCGAGCATAGAGAAAGGCATAACAAGACCCAATGGCTCCTTCCTTAGAGGTTTTTAAGGTCAGGCTTGACAAAGCCCTGGCTGGGATGATTTAGTTGGGTTTGGTCCTGCTTTGAGCAGGGGGTTGGACTAGATGACCTCCTGAGGTCCCTTCCAACCCTGAGATTCTCTGATTTTAGGAAGGTGAAAAGAGACAAATTCACATTACAACTAAGGCACAAATATTCAACAGCGAGGATGATTCACCACAGGAACAAGCTACCAAGGAAAGTGATGGATTCTCCATCTCCTGATGTCATTTAATGAAGACAAGATGCCTTTCTGGAATGTGTTTGCCCCCAAAGTAGCTATTGTTTCATACAGGAGGCCTGTGATACGCAGGGGGTCAGATTAGATGCTCTAATGGTCTCTTCTGGCCATAAAGTCGACTCATTTCTGAAAAACTGAGTGTAGCATTGGGAGCAGCGTCTGATGTTTCCCTGTCTAGCCGGCTTGCTGCCTAGAACGAACGCTCCTTGAGTGGGGTGATCCACAGGGAGTAGCTTAAACCTCCAAAGTGCCTGGCCAGGGGCAGGACATTGGCACAGCAAGGGAGGGGTGTGGCAGTGACATCACAAAGGCCTTTTGCAGGACCTCAGACTATTGGTCCAAGGTGGTGGGGAGGTGGTGACCTCACAGAGAGATGCTGACATCAGCCAGGCAGGACAGGGGCGAGGGGCCAGGGAAACCTCAGAGACCCCTGTGGCTTTGCTGCAGCAAGTCTCCTTCTCCAGGTCTCTCTTTGAGGATTGAGAGAGTATTCGGGTTCACGGACGTGAACGCCAGGAGGAACCTCTTTCGAGTTTTCTCCTTCCCTTTTAGTGATTTTACTAGAAAACAGCCGTCCCTGTTTAGAAGGTAAGAGCCTCCTGGAGGTTTGAAACCTGTTCAGTCTGATCCATCTGGTGAGAGTTGAATTCTAGGCATGGAAAACACGAGCTTAAGGAGGCAGAATTTTATTCTGAATTTTATTTGATCCCCACCAGTGACCTGGGCCATCCTTTGGGCTCTCTGGTGAGAACCCTCAGCCTCCCGTCCTCAGTCTCTACCCTGATTGGCTGAGCAGGGGGTTATTGACAGGGAGGAGACTCAGGTCCTTGTTGGTCTCTTTTAAGACCAAGGAAATAAGTCAGAACCAGTTCTATGTTTGATGAATTTTGCTGCTTCTCTGCATTAATGGTCTCTGAGCAGTTCATGATTCTCTCTAACATTGCAGTTCTCCTCAAATACTTGCTGAATAATTCCTGTGCACTGTTGTTGGTCTGGAGCTCATCTGAGAGCACTTTACTCAGGTCATTCCATGTCTGAAATTCAAGATCCGATGGTGAGTTTGAAAATCAGGGCTCTTGGGTCCTATTCCCAACTCTGCCACTGACTGGCTGTGTGACCTCAGACAAGTCAATTCTCCTTTCTCAGCCTTAGCTTCTCCATCTTTCAAGTAGGGATAATAATGATCTGCTCCTACCTACCTCACGGTGGGTGGAGGCAGGGTCGGCTCTAGGTTTTTTGCCGTCCCAAGCAAAAGAAATTTTGGCTGCACCCACCCAAGCCCTGGGCTCCCCATTGCACCTCCCTGCCACCCCAGACCTGGGCTCTGCCCCCTCCACCTGCACCCCCTGCCACCTCAGGAGGTGTGTGGGGGGAAATTCCAGATCTTTCCACCTTCTTCCAAATTCCTACTAAGGCGCCACTTTGGGGGAATGTGCTCAGTGGGGGAGCGGCAGCCCCCCTGCTCCCCCCAGCTACGCTCCTGCTTGTGGGGGCCCCTGCAAGACCCAGGGCCTGGGGCAAATTGCCCCACTTGCCCCCACCTCTGGACGGCCCTGTTAGCAGCTCCTCTGGGAGCGCAGGGGAGGAATGACTCCCCCTTCTCTAGCTTCTCCCCGTGGGGCTCTGGGGAGCAGGGAGGGTTGTGTGATAAATTCCATCCAACTCCCCCTTTGATCCAAGCCGAGGGGCGTCTCAGCCTCCACGATCCCCTTGGCAGGGCCAAACAAGGGACGTTTTCCACTGCCCAGGAGACCCAGCCAGGGACTCAAGGCCGCCCCAGACTTTCCCTTTCTCCCTTCTGGGAAATCAAGTCCAAGTTCTACAAGGAGCTAAAGAAGCCTCAACCCTGCATCTGAATTAATGTCAGTTTCTCACTGCCCGACACAAACAAATGTCATTTCAATCCCAGGTGAGTCCACTTCAGTCATTCCTCAGCCCCATTCCTTCACCCTCCTGCCTTAGCTTAGGGCATTGCGCCACCCTGTGGGCGTTTCATGTCCCTCCTCAGTTTCACACAGAGACACAATTTCCTTTGCATGGATCCATGAACAGCAAAACCTCCCTGTGTCTCTTGTCTGAGCCAGGGCATTCGATTCCATTGAAACCTTCTCTCCTGCAATGGTAACGGTCAAACAGAGGGGACATGGCCACCTTCAGCCCTGGCAGTGAGATATTCACTCTCCTCTTTCTTCATGATGATGTTGTTATTCCATAAAACATGAACCATGGAATAAAAAGCTGAGTTGGAAAAGAGAAGACTAAGGTTGGAAAAGAGAAGAATAAGGGGGGTTATGATAGAGGTATATAAAATCATGAGTGATGTTGAGAAAGTGGATAAGGAAAAGTTATTTACTTATTCCCATAATACAAGAACTAGGGGTCACCAAATGAAATTAATAGGCAGCAGGTTTAAAACAAATAAAAGGAAGTTCTTCTTCACGCAGCGCACAATCAACTTGTGGAACTCCTTACCTGAGGAGGTTGTGAAGGCTAGGACTATAACAATGTTTAAAAGGGGACTGGATAAATTCATGGTGGCTAAGTCCATAAATGGCTATTAGCCAGGATGGGTAAGAATGGTGTCCCTAGCCTCTGTTCGTCAGAGGATGGAGATGGATGGCAGGAGAGAGATCACTTGATCGTTGCCCGTTAGGTTCACTCCCTCTGGGGCACCTGGCATTGGCCACTGTCGGTAGACAGATACTGGGCTCGATGGACCTTTGGTCTGACCCAGTACGGCCGTTCTTATGTTCTTATGAGTTTACTCCAGGGTGAGGAAAGAAAGGAGCCACCAACTCCCCAAAAAATCTCAGTGCCCCAGAGAAAAGCTGCCCCTGTTATTAGAACTAATGATGTCCTGGAGATATGTTGGGAAAAGGGACTGTCTGAATTGCCAAGGCAGGAAACGAACAATCTATAGCAACATCATTAACCACAGACACACTCTAGCCATGCTCCAGCCAGTGGGGAAATGAGCAGGAATTCATAACGTCAACTATAAAAATGATACACATCTAGAAATAGCATAATTATAATGAGCCAATCAGAACCTCTCCATAGACCCCTTACGCTACAATCTTTCTACAGTATTGGCTACAAATAGAACAGCGGTCGCAACGGTGATCTATACGGTTACAGATTATGTCAATAACGTCACAGGAGGTGACACGGCATCAGTGAGACTGATACTGGAATAGCCTCCAGTTTTGGTGTCCTCCTTTGAAAAAGATGTGAAATTGGAGCTGGGGCAGCAAAGAGCCACTAAATGTTCTGAGGGCTGGAGAAAAATGCCTTCTAGTGAGCTATTGAAAGAGCTCAACCTGTTTAGCTGATCAAAAGAAGATTGAAAGTTGACTTCATTAAAGTGTTGAAGTGCCTTAATGGAGAGAAAAGATTGGGTATTAAAGGGCTCTTGAATCGAGCAGAGAAAGGCCTATCAACACCCAATGGCTGGAAGGTGAAAAGAGACAAATTCATATTACAACTAAGGCACAAATATTCAACAGCGAGGATGATTCACCACAGGAACAAGCTACCAAGGAAAGTGGTGGATTCTCCATCTCCTGATGTCATTTCATGAAGACTAGATGCCTTTCTGGAATGTGTTTGCCCCAAAAGTAGCTCTTGTGTCATACAGGAAGCCTGTGATATGCAGGGGGTCAGATTAGATGCTCTAATGGTCTCTTCTGGCCATAAAGTTGACTAATTTCTGAAAAACTGAGTGTTTTGGGAGCAGCGTCTGATGTTTCCCTGTCTAGCCGGCTTGCTGCCTAGAACGAACGCTCCTTGAGTGGGGTGATCCAAAGGGAGCAGCTCAAACCTCCAAAGTGCCTGGCCAGGAGCAGGACATTGGCACAGCAAGGGAGGGGTGTGGCAGTGACATCACAAAGGCCTTTTGCAGGACCTCAGCCTATTGGTCCAAGGTGGTGGGGAGGTGGTGACCTCACAGAGAGATGCTGACATCAGCCAGGCAGGACAGGGGCGAGGGGCCAGGGAAACCTCAGAGACCCCTGTGGCTTTGTTTCAGCAAGTCTTCTTCCCCAGGTCTCTCTTTGAGGACTGAGGGAGTATTCGGGTTCACGGACGTGAGCGCCAGGAGGAACCTCTTTCGAGTTTTCTCCTTCCCTTTTAGTGATTTTACTAGAAAACAGCCGTCCCTGTTTAGAAGGTAAGAGCCTCCTGGAGGTTTGAAACCTGTTCAGTCTGATCCATCTGGTGACAGGTCACTTCCCTTCTCTATACCTCAGGCTCCTCCCCATCTGCCCAATGGGAACAGGGACAGTTCTCAAACTCTGGGCAGTCGTGAGCCTGAGTGAGATAAGGGGCGATAAAGCCCTCTGTGAAGGAGAAAGGGGAGTTTCACGGTGTTTAACTCCAAGGAAATCTAAAGTTTGCTAAAATGTCTAGTCTGCGGAAACAAGAAATGGTCGGGGCCAAACTTTTTAACCACATTCTTTTCTAAAGCCCATTCAGGGGTGTGAGTCCCTGTCTTTTAGGTACCTGGGGTTCTTTGCCTGCAGGAGAGAAGAGGTTCCTGCCTCCATTTTTGTGGCTTTAACAAACCAGGTGTTGTGCCCCAGTTCTCATCTGAGATCCCTGAAAAAGAACATCTTCCCATCCATGAACAAGACAGGACCTATCTTTGAAAGGGGAACAAAGAGACCCCTGGGACGTGCAGACTAGCCAGCCTCACTTCCATAGCTGGAGAGATACTGCAATACATTCTTAAACAGTTTGTCAGCAGCACCTACAGGAGAATTTGGTTCTTAGGACAAGGGAGCATGGATTTGTCAAGAACAAATCATCCCAAACCCAGCCTCTTTCCTTCTTTGGCAGGGTTAGGGGCCTAGTGGAGGTGGGTAAACAGTAGATGGGATCTATCTTGGGGTCACTAAGGCTTTTGACACAGTCCCGCAGGACATTCTCACAAGCAAACAAGGGAAATGAGGTCTAGATTCAATCAGTGTCACGAGGGTGCAGAGCTGGTTGAAAGCCCAGACTCCAAGGGCCCTTCTCCATGGTTGGCTCCCCAACAGAGAGGGGGCACCTCGTGGGTCCGGCAGGGATCAGTCCGGGGTCCAGTACTATTCAATAGTTTCATGAATGATTTGGAAAATGGAGTGGAGAGCATGCTTCTAAAATGTGCAAATGACACCAAGCACTTTGGAGCTCAGGACTGGAATTCAAAACGCCCTTAATGAATTGGAGACTTGGTCTTCTTGAGCCAAACCCCATGGCTGGGCCCCTCTCTCTAGACTGGGCTGACGTGAAACCCCAGAGCCAAACACTCCTCCTCCTGGGCAGTGCGCTCTGACCTTGAATGGTCAGATGCTGCTTAGCGCTGTCAGAGCAGCTTTGGCTGGGGGATTCTCCCAGCACTTTCCAATAGCGGGAAGGTACGAAATCCCCATTTGCCTGCTGGGGACGGAGCCCTAGAGTGGGGAGCAACTTGCCCAGAGTCCCATCGGAAAAGGAAAACAACCAGCAGTGGAACCAATAGGTGTGTCAGGATCTTGGAGGCGCTGTCACTCCCACACTAGGGCGGTGTTCTGCACCCCCTGCGGCTGGCTGAGTTTCTCCGTCCCTTGGCAATAAGACAGCCTAGAACCCCAATCAGGGTTATTCTATCTGCTACCCAAGATCCATAAACCTGGAAATCCTGGATGCCCCATCATCTCAGGCATTGGCACCCTGACAGCAGGATTGTCTGGCTATGTAGACGCTCCATCATCATTCCACACAAAGATGGACTACAAGCCGTCAGGAACAGTATCCCCGATAATGTCACAGCTGAACTTTGTGACTTTGTCCTCACCCATAACTATTTCACATTTGGGGACAATGTGTACCTTCAAGTCAGCGGCACTGCTATGGGTACTCACATGGCCCCACGGTGTGCCAACATTATTATGGCTGACTTAGAACAACGCTTCCTCAGCTCTCGTCCCCTAATTCCCCTACTCTACTTGTGCTACACTGATGACATCTTCATCATCTGGTCCCATGGAAAAGAAAACCCTTGAGGAATTCCACCATGATTTCAACAATTTCCATCCCACCTACAACCTCTGCCTGGACCAATCCACACAAGAGATCCACTTCCTGGACACTACTGTGCTAATAAGCGATGATCACATAAACACCACCCTATGCCGGAAACATACTGACCACTATACTTACCTACATCTCCAGCTTTCACCCAGACCACATCTCACAATCCATTGTCTACAGCCAAGCTCTAAGATACAAGCGCATTTGCTCCAACCCCTCAGACAGAGACAAACACCTACAAAATCTCTATCAAGCATTCTTACAACTACAATACCCACCTGCTGAAGTGAAGAAGCAGATTGACAGAGCCAGAAGAGTACCCAGAAGTCACCTACTACAGGACAGGCCCAACAAAGAAAGGAACAGAACCCCACTAGCCGTCACCTTCAGCCCCCAACTAAAACCTCTCCGGTGCATCATCAAGGATCTACAACCCATGCTGAAGGACAATCCCTCACTCTCACAGATCTTGGGAGACAGGCCAGTCCTTGCTTACTGACAGCCACCCAACCTGAAGCAAATACTTACCAGCAACCACACAACAAAAACACTAACCCAGGAACCTATCCTTGCAACAAAGCCCATTGCCAACTCTGTCCACATATCTATTCAGGGGACACCATCATAGGACCTAATCACCATCAGCCATGCCATCAGGGGCTCATTCACCTGCACATCTACCAATGTGATATGTGCCACATGTGCCAGCAATGCCTCTCTGCCATGTACATTGGCCAAACCAGAGAGTCTCTACATAAAAGAATAAATGGACACAAATCAGACATCAAGAATTATAACATTCAAACACAGCCAGAGAACACTTCAATCTCTCTGGTCACTCGATTACAGACCTAAAAATCGCAATATTACAACAAAAAACCTTCAACAACAGACTCCCACGAGAGATGCTGAATTGGAATTAATTTGCAAACTGGACACCATTAAATTAGGCTTGAATAAAGACTGGGAGTGGGTGGGTCATTACACAAAGTAAAACTATTTCCCCATGTTTATTTGTCCCCCTACTGTTACTCACACCTTCTTGTCAACTGTTGGAAATGGGCCATCCTGATTATCACTACAAGTGTTTTTCTCCTGCTGATAATAGCTCACCTTAACTGCTCACTCTCATTATAGTGTGGATGGCAACACCCATTTTTTCATGTTCTCTGTGTATATATATATCTTCCTGCTGTATTTTCCACTGTATGCATCTAATGAAGTGGATTTTAGCCCATGAAAGCTTATGCTCAAATAAGTTTGTTAGTCTCTAAGGTGCCACAAGTACTCCTCATTATTTTTGCAGATAAATTAATGGAGGTTAAGTCCATTAATGGCTATTAGGCAGCCTGGGTAAGGAATGGTATCCCAAGTCTCTGTTTGTCAGAGGGTGGAGTTGGATGGCAGAAGAGAGATCACTTGATCATTACCTGTTAGGTTCAGTCCCTCTGGGGCACCTGGCATTGGCCACTGTTGGCAGATGGGATATGGGGTTGGATGAACCTTTGGTCTGACCCAGTCTGGACATTCTTCTGTTCTTATGAAGGGAAGGGCAGAGCCCTGCAACAGACTTTCTGTAGTGTAGTGGTTATCACGTTTGCCTAACATGCAAAAGGTCCCTAGTTCAAAACCAGGCAGAAACATGATGGTTTAATCTTTCCCAACTCCTAGTGGCCTGTCCCTGTGATTTCTATGCTCAATAGGTCTGTTATATTTCCCCACCCCCCCTTGCTTTTGTCTCCTCTCCCTCTCTGAATGCCTGTGAAGTGGCTTCCCCCCTCCCTCCTGCAATGCTTGTGGGATGAAGGGGCTGGTTGAACAGCTGGACGATCAGAAGAGCTCCTAGATAGACAAGGTGTCTGGGACTCTCATTAGGCAGCGATCACACACCCAGAGCATGGACACTGCCCAAGGTGGAGTGTGACCCACCAGATGCAGCCAAGTCATCTCTAGTCGCAGGCCATGAGGAGCAGGTCCTTAAAAGGGAAATGGGACCTGTGTTCAGGAGTCACTCACAAGCTTGTACCTCCAGTGAATGCCCTTCACCCGGACCGCCTGGCCAGTAGTTCGCTGCATTGCAGTTCATTGTGCCTCAGGAAGACTTACCTTCATCGCACCGGCCATCGCAGTGCTGTGGGACACTTACCTGGCAGAATCCTGTGCCTGCCTCTTGGCTTCCCAGGGGTGGCTACTTGCAGCCCAGGAAAAGAAGGATGGTTCTGGTGAAAGGAAGACAAGCAAAGCACTGGGAGGAAATTTGGGTGTGGGCTTTGCGCTGGGGGTGGGGGTGGGGTGCAGGAGGGGTGGTGCAGCTCCCAAAGTGACCGGTACACACAACCCTCTGGCAGCAGCTCCTAGATGAGCGGGGCCAGGGGATCTCCATGTGTTGCTGTCTGCAGGCGCTGCCCCCAGAGCTCCCATTGGCTACAGTTCCTGGCCAATGGGAGCTGCAGAGTTGGTGCTCGGGGCAGGGGCAGCAGGTGGAGACACTCCCCCCACCCCAGGGGATGCTGGGACATGCCAGGCACTTCTGGGAGCAGCACGGAGGGACGGAGGCAAAGTGGGCAGGGAGCCACCTCAGTGCTGCTGGCACATCTCTGCACACGCATTGGGGAGGGGAGCAGAGGCCTCCATGCGCTGCCTGGGGTAGGGGCAGAGCACGGAGCTGCCTCCCCTCCCGGGTCTATTACAGGAGTGGGTGGGTGGGGTCTTTTGGCCTGCAAGGTGCAGCAGGTCAGACTAGATGATCACACTGGTCCCTTCTGACCTTAAAGGCTCTGAGTCTAAAAGGGAGAGGGAACTAAAGGAATTTTTTTTAAAAAAAGTAAACCAAGCATTGTAATACCAGGATGACTCCAACTGCTTATTATATAGTCCCACCCCTTTCTTCCTCCACTGGGTGTTTAATGACCTGTTGGGATTTGGGACACGGATTCTCTTATTCCATTGATAAACTGAAACAACGTGACTGAAATTAAACCAATTCCCAGTGGAGGAATCATCATATCATTGCATTGGCTGGGAATTGAACCCAGGTCAACTGCTTGGAAGGCAGCTATGCTCACCACTATACCACCAATGCATCTGGTGAAAGTCTCTGATTTTTCACACTTGGTGATTGGTCACCTTACTTCTCAGCATGAGGCAAATGTCTCTGTGGTCTCTGCCGTTTATCGTGGGGTTTCCCCATGTAGGGATATTAAAGAAGGTTTATATTGAGCATGGTTTATATGAAAAATGATTTATTGTTAGAAATAATTTATTGTTAATTGATACTTTATAACTTAGGATTTATGTTGGAAGTAAATTTGTGATTCCCAGCATTTAGCCTCTAACCTGCAGGCCACCAGCTGTGTCTGTGTGGAGCCTGCTCAAAGAGATACTTGGTATAAAACTTGTTAAGCTCAAAGAAATACTTTGTATAAAACTTGTTAAACATTAATTATCTCCAAGTAAGCCAAAACAGTAGCTGTTATAGTGTATAGATAGAGACCCCCACCCTCTGTAAGTTTTCATCTCACTTTATCTTTGCTTGTTAAAAGACAGGGAGTCTCACATAAATTGGTAACACCCCAAAAAGTAAAGAGACAGTGAAATAGTTGTGATTAAGATAGAGAATGTATGTGACTGAATGGTTAGGGAGTCACCAGCCTGAAGAATTCAGTGTCGGCTGAAGAAGGTGTCAAGTGGGATCAACCAGATGACCCCCGGAGGGCAAACTGGAATCCACCCACCACACCTCAAAGGAAGGAAAAACAAAACACCTATTAACATGGAGCCAGCCATCTGCTGATTGATTTAGCAACAGCAAAATGAAGCAACTCTCATGAACTGACATAGGAATAAATTCCTATAAAACTGGACTCTAAAGACTGAGGACTTTGAGTCTATGGTTCTGATACCAACCTCCAGGAGCATCAGATGCATCTGACACAGACTCGGCTCCATCCTCATGACCAAGATACCTGGCCAGTAACTTGGCATGAGCAATATCTAGGCTGGTAACTATAACATCTATACAGAACCTGAATGAATGATTGTGTGAATGAATATGTGTGTGTGTATAAGGAATAAGTAGTAATAGAAACAAGTAGAAAAACATTGTTTTTTGTTTTGTTATGGTATTTACAATAAATGTGGCATCTTTGCCCTATCCCTCTTAATAAGATCCTGCTGGTTTTTATTATATTGGTATAACACCCACTGATAACAGTTCTTGCTGGGTTGGGGATGGGAGAGAGAAGAGGCGTTTATTCTGTTTCATTCTACTCCATTTTCTGTTCCTCCCCGTCCCTTCCAGGGTCCTCCCTTCCATTTCAGACTGTGCAGTGACACCCTCCCCGCACCCAGGACTCTCGAGCCTCTGAAGCAGCACGATCCCATGAGATCCTCAGTGACCAAGGGTCTTTTCCAACTTCCAGGAGACCCAGCTTGAGTCTAAAGGAAGCTCTGTTCCTTCCTGGGGATCCTCTCTCCCTTCCTGGAGATCAGGATCATGAAGCCTCTGCCTTGCCTCCTGGGTCTGAATTAATGTCCCATTTCCCACTATGTGCTCGAAAGAAACAAATGTTTCTAACCCAGGTGAGCGGCGTTAATTCAGCTGGAATCCTTCACCCACATTCCTTAGGAGATACAGACTCTCTGTGACACAGACTGACTGGGGTTCATCTCTGCATGTCCCCAGTGGGGAAGGAAAGACACTGAGGGCGAAGGAAGAAGATGGACAGAAGGAGTCAAATGGGGCTAGACCAGAATAGGACATTTTCTGCCTGTTAAAATGTACTAGACTCTAATTGCTTAAAACAAAACAAAAACCCACCAGCTTCTGTTTGAACCATCAGCTTTTCACAGAGCAGCCAAGGCGGCAAAGCACAGACACACATAACCACCTACAGCCCAAGTTTGTCTAAGAAGCACCTATAGTGGCTCATGCAGGGGGAAATACAGCTGTGGGTGTGAGGTCAGGCCTCACCCAGAGCGTTGGTTTTCATTAGCCACGGAGCTTCCCCTACTTGCTTTGCCCAATTCACATGGAAAGTGCCATAGGAGGGTGATGAGAGTAAATTCTAAACTCTGAAATGCGGAGGTTGGCCCAGAGATTGGGATAAGGGGTTTGAAGAGAAAAAGCTCTAAGAGTATAAAACCAGACAGTCTCCAGGGGCAGGTCCGGTACAACGCCTCAACAGGGAGCCATTTGGGGGGGTTCACTCCCTCTGTTAAATGTCCTGAGAGGTATTTGAAGATGAAGATAACGCCATGGCTAACAGGTGACTGGCATGTCCTGGGTTAAAGAAAGGGACCTGGGTTAATAGTCTGAAGATTTGCGTTACCCTCACTGTCTGACCCCCCTTCAGTGCGGAGCAGGTTTGTACGTTGCTGGGTGCAATGCACAGACTCCTGGAGAGCAGGGGCAGCTGTTTCCATGGCAGAGAGCCTGGCACTTAGGAGACTTTCTACACTTGCTGTTTTGAAGCAATTCAGTAAAATAACAGTGGAGCTACAATGTCTGGTCCAAAATTTCAGCCCCCCAGGTGCAAAAACGCTATTTTAGGATCTACATCGGAGGCTCCCGGCACTAGGACACCTGACCAGAGAGCTCAGTGGGGGCGTAACAGCTGCTGACTCTGAGGGTCCCGGGCTAAATCCACTTGCAGGGGGAAGTGTTTTGATTTATTTGATGGATAATGAGCACCAGCTACCAGGGGAGAAGCCCTAAGAGTCGCTGCCACTCCAGCTGCTGCTAGGGCAGGGGGGAGCCCCAGGGGGCCAGCTGCTGCTCTGGCCACCCCAGAAGTGCTGCCAGAGGCCACCAAGCTGTGGCTGCTCCTGCTGCCCTCGGGACCACTGGTCAAGTGGTCCCCAGTGCCAGCCGCATTGGCCGCTGCTTGGGCGGTCCCTGGAGCCAGTTGATTGAGTGGCCCTGGAGTCAGCCACTGTGGCCACTGCAGAAGTCACGGAGGTTGCAGGAAGTCACAGAATCCATCACTTCCACCACCTCCGTGACAGACACTGAGACAAACCCCTCCCTGCTGTGACTGCAGTTCCTGGAAGGAAAGAGAAGAACAGAAAGTGACGAGAGAAAGAAAAATAGAGATTCCCTGTCAACTCTCTCCCTGCTGCCTCCCCCCTTGTATTCTGTAACCCCATCTCACTGGGTTCCCTGTGCTGGTGCCATGGGGGTGACACTAGAGTTCTGGGGATTTGGGAGGCTCTTCATTTCTCAACATTTCACACAATTTTGTCTTTTGGCTGAAATTTCTCCTGTGAGGCCTCTCAGTCAGAGCTGTACCCCACCCTGTTTGCGGGGGGGGGGGGAGGAGAGGGGAGATGTAAATTGCAGAGCAGGCAGAGAAGTCGCCCATAAAGGGTCATATTGATCTGGTGACTGGTTCTGACCGGGGTCCCACGTCCTCTGACACAGGCTCATGTGCAGAACATGAGAGCTCTGGCTTGTCCTAAATGCTGTAGAGTGTGAGTTCCTGGAAAGGGCAGGGGAGAGGGAGCAAGAGGAGAAAGGCAGAGACATTGGAGACGAGGAATTGGGGGGCGAAGAAGGAGAGAACAGAGAGACAATAAATGATTGAAGCAGAACAGGTGTCCCAACTCCATCTTGCTCATCACAGGTGTTCAGAGAGACAGGTAGTTGCAGGTTTTCCAGTGTCAAGTCTGAACTTTGATTCTAACAATGTGCGTTGAAATATCAAGGGTATCTCCACATACCTGATCTCTTCCCCCCTCCCCTTTTTTAGTATTAATTTTTATTTTGACGTGTTTGGCTTAACCGTGATCGTCTCTTTCCCCGCCTGTATTGCAATTTGGGGGTTATGTTTATTCTGCCTCCCTTTTGTTCATGTCATTATAATTGTAACAGCAAAGGAATCTGCAGGAGCAAAAACTGACTCAAAACTTCATTTCCCCATCATGCCGGAACATCCTACAAACAGCTCACACAGCTGGAATCATAACACGCAAGGCCAGGGGATGGGAGATGCAGGTTTCCAAGGGTTCTGTCTTTCTCAGATGACACATTCCAGCCCCTTGTGTGCCTCCATCCTGTATGACCTGCTGGACTTCGACACATTTATTGTCTCATTCTCTAGATAATGTGATTGTAACACAATGTGACTGAAATTAAACCACTTCCAGATGAGGAAACAACAAAGGAGAAAAGCCATTATTGTATTGGCTGGGAATCAAACCCAGATCAACTGCTTGGAAGGCACCTATGCACACCACTAAACCACCAATGCATCTGGCAGGAGTAGTTTTCCTGCAGGCTCTGTGTGCTGGCAGAGGGAGTAACACATGACCACAGAGTTAGTGAGCAGGGTGGATGGGCTGGAAGCTGCCTGACAGCTGGGAGCAGAGTTACCATCCCAGAGTGACTGAAAGGGGGCAAAGGTGAAAACAGATCTCATTGGGAGCTGGCCCCACACCCGTCCCGCCCCTAGGAGAGGGGAACTGAAGCTCAACTTCAATCACAGAAAAATCTTCCCTGAGAAGGAAGGGGACAGCTTGTGTTAAAGACCAGGTTTGTGTTTGTTCCTGCTACATACGGAGGGGCTGGGTAGTGCTGATTCCAGCCCCCAGACTCTGGGAGGATAAGGAACAAATTCAGGCTGCCAGGGAGGGAGGGAGATGATCTTTTGACAGTGACGGACGCCTCGTCCTAAAGGCCTTTGTCTGCCCCCTTCCAGTGACTGTTTGGCACAGGAATGCAGCCCCCACTCCTGGGTCTCTCCTGGGGAAATAATGTTTCTGTGCAAAACACCAAAGCTTTTAACAGAAAGGAAGAAAAGGAAATGGCCACACGATGGGACTAGGCCATAAGGAATGAAACACACATGGGCGGCGAGTTATATACCCACGTGGTGCCCGGGTACCAGCAATATTCAGAGCCCTGGGGCCCAGCTCCACCAAAGTTTGGGGCCGGGTCTCCCCTCTGGCCCCACCTGCCACCCCCGTGCTTCCCCCGTGTGTCCCCCGGACCCCCTTGCTGGCCCCATGCATGTCCCTGGGCCCCGGAGGGAGCAGAGCATCCCTGCCTCTTCCACGCAGCTCCATGCTGCCTCCCTGCAGCAACTGCTGCCAAAGGGTCCTAGTGCCCCCCCTCTTCCCAACTCGCTGCCAGGGCAGACTGACTCTGAGCCTGCCCTTCCACCTCAGACCCTTCCCTTTTCCAGCGGGACCCTCCACCATCACAGCCCCCCCTGCAGTCACCACTCCTGCCCCATGTTGGGCAAGGAGACAGCCCCATCCCCCACCCCCAGTGAGGCTATAGTCAGGGGCAACAGCAGGGGAGGAGGTGCATGCAGCACCCCCCGGCACCCATAGTGGGGGAGGCGAGGGAGATTCCTGGAGCTGAGAAGGGCCCTAGGAGCACCTGCAGTGACAGTGGTGGGAGTGAGGGTGCTGCTGGGGGGGGGGAATGAGGGGTTCCTCCCCCAGAGCTTGCTGCTGCCAGCAGGGAAAGGGCTGGGGGGAGTCCTCCTTTCTGGCCCTTGTCCCGGAGCAGCCTGCCTGCACCCCAAACTCATCCCCAGCCCTGCCCCACCCCAGCGCCCACACCCCCAGTCAGAGATTTCACCCCCCCCACCACATCCTCAACCCTCTGCCCGAGCCCTGAGCCCCTCCCACACCCCAAACCTCCCATCCCCAGTCCCAGCCAGAGCCTTCATTCCCACCCACACACCCCAACCCTCTGCCCCAGCCCTGAGCCCCTCCCACACCCCAAACCTCCCATCCCCAGTCCCAGCCAGAGCCTTCATTCCCCACACCCCAACCCTCTGCCCCAGCCCTGAGCTCCTCCCACACCCCAAACCTCCCATCCCCAGTTCCAGCCAGAGTCCTCATCCCCGCACACCCCAACCTTCTGCCCCAGCCCTGAGCCCCCTCCAACACCACAAACCCCTCATCTCCAGCCCCAGATAGAGCCCTCACACACCCCTGCACCCCAACCCTCTGCCCCAGCCCTGAGCCTCTCCCACACCCCAAACCCCCCAGCCTCAGGGAGAGCCCTCACCCCCCACACCCCTACCCTCTGCTCTAGCACTGAGCCTCTCCCACACCCCAAACCCATCATTCCCAGCCCCAGCCAGAGCCCTCATCCCCCTGCACCCTAACCGTCTGCCCCAACCCTGAGCCCCCTCCTGCATCATGAACCCCTCATCCCCAGCCCCACCACACAGCCATCACCCCACACCCCAATCCTCTGCTATAGCCCTGAGCTCCTCCCTCACCCCAAACCTCTCATCCCCAGCCACACCCCAAACTCCCTCCCAGAACCTTGGGCAGGTGGGGGGGCAGAGTTTGGGCAGGTTCTGGGCACCACCAAAATTTCTACAAACCTACCGCCCATGGAAACACAAGATGCTTCTCCCATGTGCATTGACTTTTAACCTTGTTTGTGGTGGTGTTGTATCCATGTTGGCCCCGGGGTCCTCTGGGGCGCCGGGCATTGGCCACTTTCGGGAGAGAGGGCTAGATAAACTGGTCTGACTCAGTGTGGCTGTTCTTATGTTCTGTAGCAGGGTGGACCCTGCTCCGGGGGTTTAAGGGGTTAAAAGTGGCCTGACAGAGCTGGGCTGATTGGGAAAGTGGCTGCAGCTGGAGGCCACGCCCCAAACTGAAGCCCTGGGGCTTATAAGAAGCACGGAAGCCAGAGCCCAGACAGTCTCTCTCTGCCTTCAGAGAGGGATGGGCCTGGCTGCTTATGAGCAGAGGTAAAGTACCTGGGTGAAGCAGGGCTGGGAACAGGCTGGGGAGCTCCAGCCTAGAAAGCCCCAGGCTGCGGCCTAGCAAAGGGCCAAAGGTACTGGGGGTTGCAGAGGGCACCCGAGGGGTAGGATGAAGCAGCAGGTCCAAACCCCTATTGCCTGTGATGAGTGGGCTGATACTGCAGTCTGCCCCAGGGTGTGGGGCTAGACCCTGACTGTCAGTGGCCACTACTGAGGTGAAGTGGGGATAGTAGGGTGGGGGTTCCCCTGGGAGGGGGAGACCCAATTATAGGTAAAGGGGCACCGGGTCCAGGGAGGGACGCCGGGGCCTGCGAACAGGGGGATCACCAGCCTGCCGAGGGCGCTCCAGGGCTGGACTGAGTGACATTCCGAGACCAACCAGCAGGAGGCGTGGCAGGGGTGAGTACCGCCCGCTTACAGTTCTAACTGCTGGTTATGGAGGAGACGACCTTCCAGGTTACACAGAACTGAAGAAGGGCGCTGGGTTAGCTCCACAGCTTGTCTCTTTCACCAACAGAGGTTGGTCCTCTGCAAGCTCTTACCCTCACCCGCCTTGTCTCTCTTGGACTCTGAAAAGTGTTTTCTCTCCACTCCCCTTGGAGAGACGTTAAGTTTCCCTTTGGGCAACTATCAGGCTGAAGCAATTGTATTGACTGTGACACTAGAATTGAAGATTTAATATTATAAATAAATGAGTCTAAACCTGAGGTTCTGGTTTTCACATTGGTTTTTCTAACTCAGTTCCCAATTCTCTTCGAGAAAGGCCTCCAGGATGCCTGCCCAGCCCAGCAAAAGTGGCCAGGAGAAAGCCCACACTGCTGCTCTTTCAGGTAGTTGAAGGCTGCTATCAAATCCCCCCTCACTCAGTCAGTCCCCAGTCTGTGGCAGTGCATAGGATTCTTCGTCCTAAGTGCAGGACTCTGCACTTCTCCTTGTTGAACCTCCTCAGATTTCTTTTGGCCCAATCCTCCAATTTGTTTAGGTCGCTCTGGACCCAAACCCTGTCCTCCAACGCTTGGATTCTTTACATGCTTTCACAGAGCAAAGAGCACATGTTCCATGATTTCATAGGGCAGAGTTTTGTGCTATCGGGAGCTTTCCCTGTGTGGATTTGACAGGTGGATCAACACAGAGACACACTGTGACCCTTCTCAGGGTGCTGAGGACTGTGAGTCTCCTTGTTGCCACCTGCCACAAGGAAGAGGGAGTTTTGCATTTGGCAGCTGGATGTTACTGACCAAACTCACCAGCCTGCTGGAACTCAAGGACCCTCCTCTGAGCTACAGCAGCCACCTTAACCCTTGAGTTCCTTCAATGTGTCCCCCTCTGGGGTCCAGCCCGGATCACCATATACTCGGTGAAATCCCAGATCCTCTCTTCCCCAAGTATCCCAGGTTACTAGTTTTACTGTGGACCATTGCTACTGTATCTCACACAGCACCTGAGTATAGTTATCGAACAAGCAAAAAATTTATTTCACAATGGATAGAGATTTAAACACACAAATGTGAGTGATGGAAACCAACTGTTACCAACTAAACAAAGGCAGAAAATGATAGAATAGAAAAGCCAGCACAAAAAACAGAGAGAGGAACAATAAGATACTAAAAGGACAATGGTTGGAACTCTCCATTTCTCTCCATCTTTGGACTGATGGGTACTAGAGCTGTAGCAACAGTTGAAGAACTAGGGTAAATTAAATGTAAGGTTTGAGCTGCTAGCGAAGCATTTTCCGCATGCACGGCATTCATAGGGGCTCTCTCCTCCGTGGATTGTTTGATGCCTAATAAGGTGCGAACTGCGATTGAAGGTTTTCCCACACTCACTGCATTCATAGGGCCTGTCTCCTGTGTGGATTCTCTGATGTACAGAAACGGCTGAGCTGTGAGAGAAGGTTTTTCCACACTCACTGCATGTATTTTTTCTCTTTCGCCTGAGGATATCCTGCTGTGTTGTGGTTTCCATGAGGATCTTCTGAGTTCCCCAAGAGGAGATAAATTTATCCATTTTCTTCCCTGGCTGGTTTCCTTGATCTGTTTTTGGTCTGTGCTGAATCTCCCAGGATTTTCCCTGCTCATGACTCCTGGATACATTCCTTTTCGATCTTTGCGATAATGCTCTGTTTTTACCCACTGGCTCAACATTTTCAGGCTGAGAATTCTGCTCCTCTTTCTCACATGCCATTGCATCACCTGCTGTGATAGAGACAGAAACCTCAAACAGGGATGGAAAGGGGAAGACCAAACAAAAACAAGTGCTGAAGACAGGTCAAATAAAAATCAGGAGCTGAACTCCCCCAAACTCTTCCCCCAAATAGGAGAGAGGAGGGGGATGAATTCTGCCTTCACATCCCATCCAAATACGCAGGGGGAAGGGAGGAAGCTACTGCCTGGTGTCTGCTAGGATCTATAGGAAGCCATGAACTATATTTACCCTGAGGATATGACCCCTGCAAGGGACAATAATGAACTGAGAGACCTCCCCAAGGGCTTTGTTGGGCATTCCAGATGTTTCCTTCAGGACTTAGAGATTCTGAGGTGGTTTAATGTTTCCTCACCTGTGCAGGGAGATCTCAGGATCTCTCTTTCCTCTGAACCCTGGAGGTCTGGGACCCATGGCTCTTCCCCTTGTTCCAGCTGGGAGATCACATCACATTGGAAAACTAGAAACCCTGCTCAGATGAAAGAAAACAAAGGAGTTCAATTGATTTCATAAGACTTGGTCATAAAGAAAACATTCTATTCATTTAACTTCAGTGCTCAGTGTGACCTGGTGGGCCAGGGGCAGTTCTCACTGAAAATGCCAAGATCAGGGCAGGCTGAAAAAGGGAGAGCAGATGCACCCAAAACTGTTGGTTAACACTGAAGTTAAACTCACTGACCAGTCACCAACTGTGCTTCTGATCCCCCACACGGGTAATCGAGAAGCTGAAAAAAGAAATCACACGGCCCCCTTTATTGCATCCCAGTTCTCTGGCTCCTAATCAGCAGCTAGGTCCAGTACAGTGAGAGGTTATTTAAAAACTCTGCTCACATAAACAAAGTGTTCCTCTGACCCCAAAGGGTCACCCACATCACCAGGTCAGTATAGGTTTGGATATTACCCAAAATTCCATCCTTCCAGACAATCCTTTAACATCTAAACTAAAGGTTTAAATGAAAGAAAGACAGAAAGAAGTTAAATGGGAACGCAGTCAGATACATTCCAAAATGGATATATCAGGTTCTTAGCAGTATTGGTGAGTTGCTGGCTTGAAAGTCCATCTGGAACACATCCATAGCTTGGATGGGTCATTCAGTCCTTTGTTCCAGGGTTCAGTTTGTAGAGGAGTTGCTCCAGAGGTAGGAAGGTGGATTGAAGACAAAATGGAGATGATGCAGCTGCCCTTTATATTCCTTTTGCCATGTGGCCTGTACTTCCTGAGTCCCAAACACAAGCTTCACAGCACGTGGCATGGAAAAGCCTTGAAGTTCTCATTACACAGGCATACCCGGGCATGTCTTGCTGACTCAATAGGTGTATCCCCTTGGTCCTTTCCATGAGCTCATTGTACAGATGATGACCCTCAATGGGCCATCAAACAGGCTAGGCAGTGTTGATGCTAATATGTCTGGGGGTGTCACCCAGAAACACTGCACAAGTCTGGAAATACAGATATACCCTACATATCTATAACTCACAATACAAAGGTGATACAAACATAGAAACAAAATTATCATACGTGGAAAATCATAACATTTTCACTGACACTTGGCATGACATATCTAGCACGATTCATTGCAATTTTATCAGATTATAATATTATTTTATTATTAATACCAAAGTGTCTCCCAATCCCATCCAGTGTCACACTTGGTAAACCAGTGAATTCCCAGGACTAGTTCCCCAGGTCCTTGAAGATGCCGAACACTGTGCTTATGAGGGATTGAAATACCACATATCTGCTGGGAACACACACACAGACACTGTGTCAGTCTATACCCCTGTGTTCACTCTTCTAGAAAATTATGATCAATTCTGTACACGGTACTGCTTGTGAGGTATCTTTTGAAAACGCATAACCTACTGAATATCATCCTCCTGTTAAAATGTGTAGTAACACTGTATGTAAAGTTATGAGATTTTACAGTATGAGATTACTGAAAAAGTTACAATTCTGGGGAACACCCACAGACCAGTTCCTCAGAGACAGCAAGGCAAACAGCTGGTCAAACAGCCATTCTCCTGCAGGGGGAAGGTGTGAAGAAGACATTTACATTCCATCACAGGGACCTCTTGAAGCTGTTGTGGAAAACGACCACACGATTGATTTTTAATCAGCTCAGCCTGAGGTTCTTTTCTTGGTTAAAAGTGCGCAGGGGGCAACAGCTATTGGAACACTGTCCCCCTGAGCTAAAAATCACACAAGCCTTTTAAAGCTTAAAACCCCAAACAACGACACATACGTTGCACGTTAATTACCTTATTTGGAATATATTGCAAAATATGATGCAGGTCAAAAGCGAGCTGAACAATCAGTTTTCCATATTCGGCCTTTCCTGTTATTATTATTACACCTGGTGATATGGGAGCAAGACTCTGCATGTCTCAAGAAATGTCACTACCAACCTAGGCCATTTTCACATGCTGGGTGCAATCCAGATCAGGGAGGAGTTGTCATCTGTAATCCTGGGTGAGATTCAGTGTTCTGCTGCTGGAGCTCCCCTGTCTGGATACCCCCACCCAGCATTCAAGGACGCACCAAGTGTCTGTGTGATAAGTCACCCTGGACCGGCAGCTCTGACTCCAGCCGCCTGCTTGTTACACCCCAAGCACATTCTGGTTTGGGTCGAGAAGGCTCAGGGTTTGAGAGAAGGCCGGGGGTAGGAAGCTTCTGTTCGTTATGCTGGACCTAACCCCCAGTTTTACTTGAGGTAAAGAGGAGATATTTGACACTGTGTGATACTGATCCTGTGCTCTGTTCCCAAAGTGTGCTGCAGTAGGGGAGGGTCTCTGGTAGTGTGTGTGTCACTGGCATATTGAGGTGATGCTGCCAGGGCCGGCTCTAACAGTTTTGCCGCCCCAAGCAAAAAAAAAAAGAGCGACGCCCTGCCCCCGTGAGCGCCACCCAACCCCTCCCTGAGCATCACACCGCCCGAGTCCCCGCCCCACCCAGTGCCACGTCGCGTCCCCCAAGTCCCCAGCGCCGCCTGGCCAAACCAAAAACAACAAAAACAAACCCCGCTCGCCGCCCCCTCCCAAGGTGCCACCCCAATCATGTGCTTGGTAGGCTGGTGCCTGGAGCCGGCCCTGGATGCTGCAACAAGACAGAGTAGAGGTTAGAGTACAGATGGTGTTGTGGGGGTGGCATGAATCTTCATTTCCCCGTCCAAGAACAGAGGGGAAAGGACTCCTTACCCAGCGAGGTCACATTCTCATAGTTCTCCTGCATGACATCCCAGTAGAGGGCTCTCTGAGCGGGGTCCAGCAGCGCCCATTCCTCCATGGTGAAATACACAGCCACCTCCTCGAAGGTCACCGGCCCCTGAAAGAGCAAGAGTCCAACACTCAGTACCTGCTGCCCCACTCACAGCCCCACTATTCATGGAACAGCAGCACCAGGGAAATGGAAGCTCCGGGAGGCCCATGTTAACAGAGTCCCACCTCACCTAGCTTAGAGCAGCCAGGAGGCATCAGAGGGTAGAAAGAGAGAATGTTTGTGTCTCCCAGCTGACAGATGGAGGCAGGGTCTTCCCATTTATCACATACCTACTAGCCAGAGCTTGATATAGGAGATGGGGCTGTCTCTGGACCCTATTGGTGTCTCCCTGGTAGGAATCCCAACACTCTCCAAATAAAATATATGGAAGAAAGGGGAAGTCAATAGTAAAGAATAGAAGTTAGAAAGTCAGAATTGTAGAAAGTTGGCAAGGGAAGCTATCAGAAATCAATGACCAATCAATGACAATAAGAAGGAAGTTTTTAAAAAGTATATTAAGTGCAAACTTAATCCTAACAATGGTACTTTACTAGATAGAAATGGCAGAATTATCAAAAATAATACAGAAGAGGTAAAAGTCCTCAATAAATATTTCTCTCCTGGATTTGGAGAAAAACAGATGATGTACTCTTATGATAAGATGTTGACGATGACACTCTTTCCATTCCAACAAGAAGTCATGAGGACATTAAACAGCAGCTATTAAAGTCAGGCATGTTTAAATCAGCGGGTCCGGATAACTTGTATCCAAGACTTTCTAAAAGACCTGAAGTCTGACATCTATACTCATGAAGATAATGGAGCAGCCAATACTGGCTTTCATTCATTAATAAAGAATCAAAGAAGGGTAATATGATTAGTGCCCACTAAAAAAGGTTTAGAGAAAACAGAGCCTATCAAACTAACGGGATATCCTTACTGGAGGAGATCAAAAGTTTGGTTGCAGCTAATAGTATTGATGTAATATACCTAGACTTCCGTAAGGCATATGAGTTGTTTCAGCACAATATTTTGACCAGAAAGATTCAAAATAAACACAGCATACATTAAATAGATTAAAAATATGGGATTTTAAATAGGGAACCATGGTTGAGTGGATTTCTTTCTAGCAGTTTCCCCACAAGGATTGCATCTTGGCCCTGTGCTATTTAACATTTCTTGTCCATGACCTAGAAGACAGTATAAAATCATCACTGATAAAGTTTGCAGTTGCCACAACGATTGGGGTTGGTGGTAACTAATGAAGTGCCAGTAGATTCAGGCTCCAGCACTGGGAGTCTGGGAAGTTGTCCCAGCCCTGGCTGGGGGGTTATTTCCTGTTCCACAAAGAGGGGAAGTTCCATTCCCAACTCCTGTGCCTTGAAATTAGGCCCTATCTGATACTACACCCCCATATTCAGCATAGTGGTATGGTTATAATATGATTAGGACATAATTATGATGTATTTTGTACAAGATGCATCATGTATGGTGTCATTGGAAAAGTTATGATTTGCTGAATATGATTGTCCTATTTGTGTGCATGTATCATATTCGTATCTGAAGTTATGGATACTGACTCTGTATCTGTATTTCAAATGTGCTTACTCTGGGTAACACCCACAACGAGCCTTTCAGATAGAACAATGAAGAAGCCAGACAGTGCTGATGGCTTATCAAGAAAGACAATGGACTGTGGAAGAGCTTAGCCTTCCTCTGAATGTTTCAGACAGCCTATTAGTCATGGATACTATGACGCAGCAGGGCCTGTGACCAGACCACATGACACTAAACTCCATTTTGGTACCTGTATTTTTCCACAAACTGGACTGGGAACTGAGTTTGGAACTGTCATGCTGGGTGATAGCAGGGCCTGGAGAGGCTGGCTGAAGCTCCAGCAAATCAGTGTGAGAAGGGCCAGCCCAGCTTGAGGGTTAGAGGGGGCAGCGGTTCCCAGAAGCCCCCCAGACTGCACCCCGGGGTGACAACCCATCACACCCTAAACTACACTAGTGTCAGCAGGTTTGTCACATCCCGTCCCCTCCCTTTCTCCACCCGAGATATTTCCTGCCTCATATCACCTCTAGCAATTCCCACCCTCCTATGCATTTACTGCTCCTCTCCCTCCAAGCAGAACCCACCACCAGCTCCCTGATAATCCCTTACCTGAGCCAGCTCCATTGCAGCCATTTCCTTCCCCCTGGGAGTACGGGATGATCTGTAGCAAAACATGGACGTTATTCTGTACCCTGCTGGGGTGAAAAGGGCAAGGTGTGAGAATTCAGACAGGGTTTTTGTCCATTCCACAAGCCGATTCCCCCCAGGTTTTCCCCTGCTAATGGACATTCTAGGTTCTGCCACACTGTGAAGCACAAAGTGACCTTACTCCAGTACAGGCCTAGCCCCCTCCCACTGGGGTGTAACCCTCTGACACATGGTGAAACCCTCCCAATAACAGTCTCTCTGTTACACTTATCAAATTTGTGGACAATACCAAGCTGGGAGGGGTTGTAAGTGCTTTGGAGGATTGGATTAAAATTCAAAATGATCTGGACAAACTGAAGAAATGAGCTGAAGGAAAGAGGATGAAATTAGTAGGGACAAGTGCAAAGTACTCCACTTCGGAAGGAACAATCAGAGACCAGAGAAGAGCAGAATCCAAGGAGTCACTTTGGGGGATTCTCCCTGTCATTGTCCCCAAGGCAGCTCTCTCAGGTTTACAAAGTTGTTCGATGTTCCGGCCTTTATACTGTCTCTCCTGGGAGTGCCCCTTTCATGGGCTGGGCCTAGTTTTAGTTTTCGGTAGTTAACAATCTTGGTTTATTGTTCATCTAACCAGTGTGTTTGGATTAAAGTGTGTTGGAAACTCCGTTTGGGATAACAAGCTGGTGCATGTCATTTTCCACGGATGAAATCACAGACTTCATATGAGCTTGCATTGTTCAGTAGCGTGCTGGACAGTGCAAGACGCACATTTCTGGGGGAAAGTTGGGCACTTGAGAATTTGCTGGTTTTCCTGAGGTGTAATTCATGAGTGGCTGTCTAGCAGCACTCAATACTGTGTAGCTGGGAGCGAGTTACATGCTGGAGACTGTGTGTTAATTGGCCAAGAGGGGCTGTTCTCGCGGGAAAACAATGGAAAAGGCACCCCAGGTTGGAGAACTGAGGGGACACAGCTATTTAACAGTCCAGATTGTACTCTGGGTAATGTCACAGACACTCATTATGACAGAGCCTCTTACAACACAGAGAAAGTAAATCCATGTCCCAGAAATCGAAGACTCCAGAGAGAGGGCAAGTCTCCCTGGCACTGCTTCTTGCTGACAGAGAGGTTCAGAGACAATCAGAGAGTCCTGGGGAAGCTGGAAACAGGAAGCATGGGCTGGTGGGGTTCAGTGGAGAAAGGGAACAGAAAGGGCAGGGATATTACTGAATGCAGGATCTCAGCAGTACTAGATGTCAGGATAGCACATAGTGCAGCCCATTGGAAAACATAATCCCAACTATACATACAGAATGATGGGGTCTAAATTAGCTGTTTCCACTCAAGAGATGGATCTTGGAGACATTGTGGATAGTTCTCTGAAAACATCTACTCAATGTGCAGCAGCAGTGAAAAAAAGCGAACAATTTTGGAAATAATTAAGAAAGGGATAGATACGACAGAATATATCATATATCATATTTGTAAAAACAGCAAATGAATCCATGATACACCCACATCTTGAATACTGCATGCAGATGTTGTTGCCCCATCTCAAAAAAAGATATATTGGAATTGGAAAAGGTTGAGAAAAGGGCAACAAAAATGATTAGGGGTATGGAACAGTTATGCCAGACCTAACCCCCAGTTTCACTTGAGCAAACAGGAGCTATTTGACACTGTGTGATACAGCTCCTGTGCTCTGTTCCCAAAGTGTTCTGCAGCAGGGGAGGGTCTCTGGTAGTGTGTGTGTGTCACTGGCATATTGGGGTGATGCTGCAACAGGACAGAGTAGAGGTGGCATTGTGGGGCTGGCATGAACCTTAACTCTTCATTTCCCCTTCCAAGAACAGAGGGAACAGGAATCCTTACCCACCGAGGTCACAGTCTCATAGTTCTCCTGCATGACATCCCAGTAGAGGGCTCTCTGAGCAGGGTCCAGCAGAGCCCACTCTTCTCTGGTGAAATGCACAGCCACCTCCTCGAAGGTCACCGGCCCCTGAAAGAGCAAGAGTCCAACACTCAGGACCTCTTTCCCCACTCACAGCCCCACTATTTGTGGCAGAGAGGAGCCAATCAAATGGAAGCTCTGGGTGGATCACAGTCAACAGAGTCCCACCCCCACCCCGCTCAGAGTATCCAGCAAATACCAGGGTGAGGGGATGAAGAGAGAGCCCCTTGTCTCTCCCAGCAGATCCATCACACACCTACTAGCCACTGACTGATACAGGAGATGGAGCCCCTAGCAGGGTCCAGCGAGAGCTCCCTGGTAGGAAGCCCAATAACCTCCTCCTTGTGAGGAGCGGGATATGAAGGGAGAGGCAGCTCCAATAAGCCTGACTCATGGGTGCCCCCTTCATATCTCACAGCAGCCGCTGGTTAGTGAGCTTAGGCTCCAGCCCTGGGAGTCTGGTCAGTTTGACTAGCTCCATGGAGGTGGGCTATTTTCTTTCTTCACAAATTAGGGCATTTCCACCTCCCAACCTCCTGGGTCTGTTCCTAGAATCTAGGGCACATATTAAATAACTCCCAGCAGGTTTGCCACACCCTGGCCTCCTCCTTTCCCCACACTGTGAATTTCCTGCCCTGCACCAACCTCCAAACCAGACTGTGCAAACCCTCCCATCTCTGGTGTATTTGCTCTCCCTCTCCTCCAGCAGGAACCCACCAGCAACCCCCCGATAATCTCTACCTGAGTTGGCTCCACTGCAGCCATTTCTCTTCCCTGTCCCACGCCAGGCTGGGATGAGCTGGAGCAAAACATGGGTGCCATTCTGCAGCCTGTCTGGGGGAGAAGGGCAGTTGTAGGCGTTTCAGAACCGGTTTTAGTTAATTTCACATTAGAATTCCCCCAGGCCCTTTCCCTGCACAGAGGCACCCTAGATTCTGCCATGCTGGGAAATGCTCAGTCTGTTTATTACAATGTAGACCTGGCCCCTGCTGCCAGGCTAAGCCCACAGAGACATTTTTAACCTCCCTTCTCCCTCCCCTCACCCCCTAACAAAGTCTCTGAACACAAGGCTAGAAAAGAGCAGAACCAAAGGAGTCATTGTGGGGGATTCCCTCGGACACTGACCCCACAGCAGCCACATCCCAGCAGGGGGAATATGGAGTCAGGAACTGGCTTTTCCTCTGTCTGATCCTTGTTTTTTCACTGGAAAGTGGTTCTGCCCAGGGATGCAGCAATACATGTGTCTGGGTGGACTAGAGAGCTAGAAATCTCTCCCCGCTCATTTCTCCCACTGCCCATTATAGTCTCTCCTTCCCCTGTCCTCTCTCCCTGCCCCTCTGGCTGGGAAAGTCCCATTCCTGGGGGCTTTGCTCTCCCAGGGCTGGATTTTCTCCTGGCAATTGCTAATGGGAGGAGAAACGAGGAGGGGCTGTTTGTGCAGAGTCACTTTCTTGCCAGACCCCAGCACTTTCCCTGAGGTCTTTCAGTTACCTGGAGACTCTGGCTCAGAATTTAGTATTAACAGGGCCCAGGGCTGCCCTAGGGGGCTAGGACCAGCTGGAGAAAGTCATCCCCTGGGCCGGGCAGAGAAGCAGCTTTAATTCAGGTCACTTTCCAGCACAGAACCCCGCTGGGGGAGCAGCAGCTGCTAAGCCTGGTCTCCCAGATCACAATGGAGGCTGCAGCATCTGACCCAGGAAGCTGAACCCCAGTATCCTGAGCAGAGAGGGACAGAGCATCTGAGCAGCTTCCCTCCTTTAGCTCTCTGGGGAGAGCAGCTAATGAGAGCCCCTCCTCACAGGGAGAATTGCTGGTCTCATTAGCCCCACTGTCCATCCGGAGTCACTCCTTGTCTTTCCATACAGTGACTCTGGATTAACAATGGTCTCAATGAAACCAGAGTTCAGAAACAATGAGTCCAGAACAATGTGGAAGGGACCATTGTGCGGCAGTGCTGACCCCCTTCCCACCTCCCTCATCCCCAGATCCAGGACAAGGACTGGACAATCTAGGACAATGGAACTGGAAGTTCCTGCAGTTTTCAAGAGGGGAGAAAAGCAAAAATCTGTGATTTCACCTCACAGTGTCTGATAAGTGGCTAGAAAGTTATCACAGTGACTGGGCCTGGCCGGGGAGTGTCGGGCAGTGCTTGGAGCCATGATTTTGGCATAAGCTAATCAGGGAGAAGAAGTGAGGTCAGGAGCAGCCCCCAGAGCCCCAGCCACTCCCCCCCCCCGATACTCCCTGGGACCCAGCCCCCAGAGTCCCTGGCCAGGGACCTCAGATACCCCTCAGAGCCCCACTGGCCAGAGAACCCCCACCAGACCATCACTGCCAGGTTGGGAATCCCAAAGGGTTCCCCCCACCAAGAGACCCCAACAGCCAGAGACCCTCAAAAGGGACCCCCCTACTGGGAACTCAGTCCCTCACTGCCTGCCTAGGACCCCCTCCTCCCCGCCCTCCAGCAGGATCTGCCCTGCCCTTTGCCTGGCACCCTCCTTCCCCTGCGGGATCCTGATGCTTTACAGGGGCACCCCTGGCCTAGCGCCGGGATTCTCCCACACACACTCTGTGCACTGGGCACGGCAGCGACCCCAGGAGTCTGCGGGGAAGCCCAGACAGAGCCCCTGGCACAGCACCAGGCTCCTCTAACCCCTGTCCCGCCTCCCAAGAGACCCACCCCGGCTGTTCTGCAGCCACCAGGCCCCCAGCGATACCCACCTCCAGGACCCACAGCCTCAGGGCTGGGCACATCACAAGCACCCCCTGAAACCCCAAATCTCCAGAACCCACCAACCTCACTAGGGTACCCCCTGCCCAGCCACCCAGAGGCCTCCCCCACCACAATCCCCCTTCAGCTGCTACCTCCCCACACAGCCCCACCCCCACCCCCACCCCACAACACTGTTACCTCACAGTGCCTGAGAAGTGGATAGAAAGTGACCACCGCCCCCTGCTGGCCAGTCACACAGGCAGAGGGAGCCCTGGGGGATGTCTCTGGAACTGGAGTATGGAAGGCCTGGAGGGACAAAATAGGTAAGAAATGTCCATGCCTGTCACTAGCAAATAATGGCCACCCTAGATCCACCCCAGAGGTGGCTGCATCTTAGCACTGAGGGAAGCAACCCCTCACAGAGGCTATTTGCCATGGGGTTTGGGATACTTCTCAACTCACACTGCACTCAGAGTGACCTCCTCATCCCGTGCCAGCTGGAGAAAAGAAAAGGGTCCAGCCAACTCTTCTGTTACCGGTTGGGAACCACTGATCCCCAAACAGGGGGAGACCTCTGGCTTTGATGAGTATTAAATATCTGCCTGGTCTCTTTCTTCGGCAAACATTTTAACAGAGATAAAGGAGGGAACAAATGATTCGCAAAGGAATCGGGAAAGATGATCTCTGGGCAATTTAACCCCCTACAACATCCAGGATGGAGAAGGACTCAGGGCAACAGGTTCCCTTGAAGGAAGAAGTTGCTGGGATTTAGAAACACGGGGAACAGCCGCAAACCTGAGAAGATTTTTAACTGACATTTGATAATGAGATAGAAAGAGGCAAAACCTGAGCTTTGAGAGCAACGTTCAGAAATGAAAGAGTTCCCAATCTGAGAGATTTTGGATCCATTTTGCAAATTATAGAGAGGAAAGTGGAAAATCAGGGGGATTTTATATCAGTTGTTGATAGGAGGTAAAATCTGAGTGTTTCATATCAATATTTGATAAATGAATAAAGAGAAAATGGGCAACATTTGCAAACATTTTATATCCAGGTTCAAGAATCTGAGAAAAGGTGTAAATCTGAGATTTTCTTGGTATTTTATAATTAGAGAGACGGGGGGAAATCTCAGGGCATATTCAATTAGAAATAGACAACTAGAGAGCAGTGGGGCAAACATTTAGGGTATTTTATATGAATCTTTGAGATTTGCAAAGAAAATGTGTCACAAACTGCGTATTTGATAACATGAGAGAAAAACACCAAGATCTGAGGGGATTTTATATTGTTGTTAACGAACTAGTGGAAAAGCGGGACTGTTGGACTGGATTTTATACAACTGTCCAATACATAAACACAAAGTGATGGTTCCCCCACCCCCACCATTCCCATGGGCAGCAGGGAGCCCTTTGAGGAGCTGATTAAAAGGGCAAGGGAGGGTGAGCTGAAAGGTCCCTGGATGAGGGAAGGGGGCAGCAGTGGGGGATGGGCGGGTGACTGGCAACGGATTGTTGGGGGTAGCTGTGGTGGTAGTGAGGGGGCCGCAACTGGGGGTGGGAACCGGGGTCTGGGCAGTCCCCATGGGGACACGGCGCCTCCCTTCCCTGCCCTGGCAGAGACCCGGCATCTCCTAGAATATCAGGGCTGGAAGGGACCTCAGGAGGTGTCAAGTCCAACCCCTTGCTCAAAACAGGGCCAATCCCCAACTAAATCCCCAAATGGCCCCCGCAAGGAGTCAGCTCCCAGCCCTGGGTTTAGCAGGCCAGTGCTCCAACCACTGAGCCATCCCACCCCCACTCCAGGGGCAGCCATGTGCTGGGGAATGACTCATGGCAACAATTTCCCACCTAAACAAGGACAAATCACTGCAGATAAAATGGGTGGGAAAATGCCCCTCACTAGAGAAGATTTTAAACTGATGTTTGAGACTCATGGGGAGAATGGGGGAAATCGGGGGAGATGGGAGAGCTGATCATTGGAGGGGATGGGGGGGAATCGCCCCAGATTTTATAGCCCCGTGTGAGACACTGAGAGAGAAAAGGGGCAGAACTAGAGAGAATTTGTATCGGGGCGAGAGGCAAGTCCCCCATGGGCACAAACAGGGACAGGATCCAATTAACCCCCCTCCCCCCTTCCCCCGCCCGCCACTCCCCCCTCCCCGGGAATTTCCTGGCTGCACAGAGACAGTTCAACACCCCGCGTCCCACTGACCTTCCCCACAACTCCAGCTTCTCCTCCCTGCCTGACACCCCCATCTCCCCACACCACAGGGGATCCCCGCCAGGCCCCAGTCTCTGCCCCAAATCCCACTGGGGCTGAGGCAGCTCTGAGGCTTCTCCCAGGTTCCCGGGCAGAGTCACTTTCCTGCCCAGCCCCAGTGCCCCCGGGGTCTCTCACTCCCGGGGGCTCTGTGGGTGGCTGGACACCAGGGATGCAGGACGGCAGGAATGGGGGTGACAGGCCTCCTGTTCCTCAGTCTCACGGCGGGACCGAGGGGGCTCGTCGCTCTCCGGCTCGGGAGCACTGGGAAGACCCGACCGTGGAGGAGCCGTCGCTGGGGGGGGGGGGCGGCCCCGCGCAGGCGCTGAGCACGTCCTTATATCACTTCTGTGGCGGGAAAAGTGCTGAGGAGATGGAACGCTGAGGGCTGGTTTTGGCGGGAAAAACCGGTTTGGACTGGTTTGAGCCTGTCCCCTGATGGTAAACAAGTCCCCTCTCAGAGATGGAGTCCAGGGGTCAATAGTTCATATACTCCAGATTGGATCTTATTTTAAAGCCAGTGATTTACCTCATAAACATCTTATTAACCTACTAATGGAACCTATTAAACAATTTATACTTCTTACACCTAACAGTGTTTGTCCTCCAGATGTGTTTACAGGTGTTGAGTTGTGGGGGAGAGAGGCCAATTCATGTCTCTACCCCCCTCTTTCATAGGCCTTGTCTACACTACAGGACTATTTCGAATCTACTTAAGTCGAATTTGTGGATTCGACCTTAATAAGTCGAATTTGTGTATCCATACTAAATACACAAATTCGAACTTCTGAGTCCACATTCACGGGGCCAGCTTCGACTTTGGAAGCGGTGCACTGTGGGAAGCTATCCCACAGTTCCCGCACTCCCCGCTGCCCATTGGAATTCTGGGATTTCCCCCCAATGCATGCTGGGGGAAAAAATGTGTCGAGGGTGGTTTTGGGTTAGTGTCGTCATTGAACTGTCAATCACGCCCTCCCTCTCTTCCTTGAAAGCGCCGGCTGGAAATCTGTTCGCGCCCTTGTGTCTGGTCGGTTACAGCGCGGACGCCACAGCACTGCGAGCATGGAGCCCGCTGCGATCATCGCTGCACTTATGGCCGTTGTCAACTCCTCGCATCTTATCGTCCACCTCTTCCACAGTCAGCTGCTGAGAAACCGGGCGAGGAGGCTCCGGCAGCGCGGTGAGGAGAGTGGCGCAGACCTCTCAGAAAGCAGGGTACGCCAGGCAGTGGAGATCATGGTGGCAATGGGTCAAGTTCATGCTGTGGAACGGAGATTCTGGGCCCGGGAAACAAGCACGGACTGGTGGGACCGCATAGTGCTGCAGGTCTGGGATGACACAGAGTGGCTGCGAAACTTCTCGATGTGTAAGGGCACTTTCCTTGAACTGTGTGACTTGCTGTCCCCTGCCCTGAAGCGCCAGGACACAAGGATGCGAGCAGCCCTGAGTGTGCAGAAGCGAGTGGCCATAGCCCTCTGGAAACTTGCCACGCCAGACAGCTACCGGTCAGTAGCGAACCACTTTGGCGTGGGCAAATCTACCGTGGGGATTGCTGTCATTCAAGTAGCCCACGCAATCGTTGAGCAACTGCTCTCAAAGGTAGTGACTCTCGGAAATGTCCAGGTCATCATAGATGGCTTCGCCGCGATGGGATTCCCAAACTGCGGTGGGGCTATAGATGGGACTCACATCCCTATCCTGGCACCAGCCCACCAGGCCAGCGAGTACATTAACCGAAAGGGCTACTTTTCAATGGTGCTGCAAGCTGTGGTGGACCATAGGGGACGTTTTACCAACATCAACGTCGGGTGGGTGGGCAAGGTTCATGACGCGCGTGTGTTCAGGAACTCTGGTCTGTTTAGACGCCTCCAGGCAGGTACTTTCTTCCCGGACCACAAAATAACGGTTGGGGATGTGCAGATGCCTACAGTGATCCTCGGGGACCCGGCCTACCCGCTAATGCCCTGGCTCATGAAGCCCTATACAGGCGCCTTGGACAGTGAGAAGGAACTCTTCAACTACCGGCTGAGCAAGTGCAGAATGGTGGTGGAGTGTGTTTTTGGACGTCTCAAGGGGAGATGGCGGAGCTTACTGACTCGCTCGGACATCAGCGAAAAGAATATCCCCGTAGTTATTGCTGCTTGCTGTGTGCTCCACAATCTCTGTGAGAGCAAGGGCGAGACCTTTTTGGCCGCTTGGGAGGTTGAGGCAAATTGCCTGGCTGCTGTTTACGATCAGCCAGACACCCGTGCCGAGAGAATATCCCAGCGGGAAGCGCTGTGCATCAGGGAGGCTTTGAAAGCGAGTTTCCTCGCAGAGCAGGGTAACCTGTGACTGTCCACTTGATTTTAAGAGAGCCTGATCACAAACCAAGTTTCCCCCACTTCCAAAGGACGTTTTAAAACTAAGGACATGTTTCAGTAATTAATAATAAATCTTTCGTTGACTTTGCATTTCTGTTTCTTGGTTGAAACATGGAAGCATTCTGTGCTGGGTAAGGTGTGCACTGATGTACAGACCGCTTGTCCAAAACAGGATGGACAGCCTACTGCTCCTACATAGGTCTGTGGGGTGGGGGACGGTTTACGGTGGTTGTGCATGTAGGGGGAGGGTTGCAGGAATGGGTGGGTTTGCAGGAAGGGGCGAGGGGTGCCGTCTTTGGATAGGGGTTAACATGACGGCTGTGGGTTTGGGCGTTGGAAGGGGTGAGGGGTGTTGGGGAAGGGTGAGTATCTGCCCCTGGATGAGGGCTTTTTGGGGCTCAGGGCACCGGGGAGGATCGTGGCTACGGTCCAAGTGCATGTGAAGGGAAGCCTGCCTTTACATTCGGGGATGGCAGGCACCAGGACCCTGGACAAGCATACACATCAAGGAAAGACCCGGGGCAGCATACACCACACAGACTGTCCCTGGTGCCTAGTGACTGCAGGCTGTGTGTGCCCTGCAGTTGACCCTGCACCCAAGTCTGTACCATGGCACTGTGGGCTATGCACTGAAATTACAATTCCCCCCCCCCCACACCCACAGAAAGTCGTCTGACACCAGAAACGTGACGGAAACAGTGAGTAACACCAAACCGCTTTTAATAATGTAGTACACAGTGGGGGGTTTAAACTTGGAGTTGGGACTGGTTGATGCTGTAAGGAAAGAGCTTGTACAAATTTACAGCGCGAGAGATGTCTCGAACATTATCGGTCTGCTGCGGTGCAGGGACAGTTCTCACGGCCCCTACCGCCCCTCCTTCTTGTAACTTTGGGTGAGGGGGGGACAGGACTTCTTGGCGTTGGAGGGCGGTTGCAGATGCACTGCAGGGGGGCTCTCTCCTCCTGCCTGCGGTCTTGCAGAACATCTACAAGGCGCCGGAGCGTGTCCGTTTCCTCCCTCATTAGAACAAGCAGCGTTTGAGTCGCCTGCTGGTCTTCCTGCCGCCACCTATCCTCCCGTTCCAGGTGTGTGCGATGCTGCTGACACAGGGTCTCCCTCCACTGTCTCTGCTCTGCCGCCTCCGCTCTGGAGCAGGCCATCAGTTCCTGGAACATGTCGTCCCTAGTCTTTTTCTTTCGGCGTCTAATCTGAGCCAGCCTCTGCAGGGGATGCCGGGGCAGTCCGGGAAGGAGCCGAAGCTGTGTGATGCGAAAAAGTAGGTGATTTCCTTGAACACATACATGTTTGCCAACAGTAAACACAGTCTAGTCTGTTTCAGTTAACAAGACCAAAGAGGGAACCAAGTCTCAGGAGATCTCGGAACTAGTCCGAGATTTCGGAATACGCTCTCATTGGCGGCGCCATTGCACTGGATAGCGCACAAGCGAGGAGAGACAGCTGCATCCCTCTTGCACAAAGTCCTGGTAAGCCTTACAGTACATACTGCTTATCAGTTAGTGGTTAGCTGTGCTCTCCTGCTAAAGGCAATGTGCAAAGCAGAAAAGATGACCCTTTTGCAGCCCCTCCAGCCAGTGCACGGGAAAGATCACTGTATGCTTTTCCTCTGTGGCCTCCAACACGTGGCTGTTAAGCGAGGGTCATTCTTATGCAAAGTAAAAGTGTGTTAAGCGAGGGTCATTCTTATGCAAAGTAAAAGTCTGTTAAGCGAGGGTCATTCTTATGCAAAGTAAAAGTCTACCATTCACAATAGTAACAGTACACTAATTCCCCTAATTAGATGCAGCACTTCCAGAACGACATTACCCTGAGGCGTGTCAGGCGGACTCAGAGAGAGCGGATGCTAACAGAAGCCCTGCACAGACCAGGACCATACGCTGCCATGCTCGTAGAGGCGATGCTTCCCCTTTACATTAGGATGGCCTGGCGCGGAAGAGTGTGCTTCCACGGAGCACCCAATAAGGCACCTCTCCCAAGGAACCTCCTGCTGAGGCTTTTCCAGCTGCTCTCTAAGAGCTTTTTTGAACTGTCCCCAGAGGATTATTGCTCGATTCCTATATGTGTAGACCTACTTTTTGTATAGTTTGATATTTAAAAATTTTTATATAGTATTTCTATTTATATAGTATTTCTATTTTTTATATATACCTGTTTTATACCTGTTTTATATATATACCTGTTTCTTAAAAAATAAATGTTTTCCTGTTTGTAGCACTTACCGCCTGATCCTTCCCCTGATTCCGAGTCCGGGTTAACGGCAGGGGAGGGTTGGTAGGGGATCTCTGTGAGGGTGAAGAAGAGATCCTGGCTGTCAGGGAAAGCGGGAGTGGGTTCGATGTCGCCTGCGCCGTCCTCAAAAGACCCTTCCTCATCTTCCCCATCGGCGAACATGGAGGAGGAACTGTCCCGGTACACTATTCCGTCCTCGGAGTCCACCGTCACTGGTGGGGCAGTGGTGGCAGACCCACCTAGAATGGCATGCAGTGCCTTGTAGAAGCGGCATGTCTGGGGCTGGGCTCCGGAGCGTCCGTTTGCCGCTCTGACTTTTTGATACCCTTGTCTTAGGTCCTTCACTTTCACGTGGCACTGCATCGCATCCCGGCTGTATCCTTTCTCTTTCATGGCTTTCGAGACCTTCTCGAAGGTCTTCGCGTTCCACTTGCTGGAGTGCAGCTCCGAGAGCACAGACTCCTCGCCCCAGACAGCGATCAGATCCATGACTTCCCTGTCAGTCCATGCTGGGGACCTCTTTCTATTCTGGGATTGCCCTGACTCCTCTGCTGGAGAGCTCTGCATCGTTGCAGGTGCTGTGGAGCTCGCCCCGATGTGCAACCAGACCGTCAGATTCAAACCGCCCAGACAGGAAAATGAATTCAAATTTTCGCGGGTCATTTCCTGTGTGGCTGGCCAGAGAATCCAAGCTCGGACTGCTGTCCAGAGCGTCAACAGAGTGGTGCAGTGTGGGATAGCTCCCGGAGCTACTAAGTTCGATTAGCATCCACACCAAGCCTAATTCGAGCTAGCCATGTCGAATTTAGCGTTACTCCACCTGCCGGGGTGGAGTACCAAATTCGAACTAAAGAGCCCTCTAGTTCGAATTAAATGGCTTCCTGGTGTGGACGGTTGAGCGGTTAGTTCGAATTAACGCTGATAAATTCTAATTAAAGTCCTAGTGTAGACCAGGCCATAGTTTCTTCCAAATTGCTAGGAAGTACCTTTGCTACGATGTGAGTCAAGCAGTGTCCATTGTCGCTGTGCTATCTCGGAGAAGTCTGCATTGTACACGGTTCCTGGGATAGTCCTTGGGAGTGTGGATCCCTTTAATGGGCCAGCAGCGACTCTGGCTCCTCCATTGTCACACCTGAAAGGCTGGTGGTGGGCATTTCCCAACCTCATCTCAGTAACACACACAGAGCACAACTTCCCAGCCAATGCTACACACACAATCTCTCACAATATTAATGTTCAACAGACCAAGACTTTTGAAATGATACCTCACCAGGCAGACTTTGTACAAACCGTATCATCATTATATGAGACTGGTGAATATGGGGCTTCCAGGGTGCTGCTTTGAGCACAGCGTGCCACCCCTGGGCTGACATTGCAGTGGAGCTGGGGCTGGAAATTAGAGTCCATCTCTCCTGGGATAAAGATGGCAGCGTGGCTGGCCTGGACCATCTGACGTGGGCTCATGAAGCTAAAGCTGAGAGGCTAAAAACTGTGGTGCAGATATTTGTGTTCACACTGAAGCCTGGGTTCGGAAACCCTCACCCCTCGTGGGGTCTCAGAGACTGGGCTCAAGCCCATATGTCTGCACTGTAATTTTATAGTCTTTTAGCCCAAGCCCCATAACCCTGAGTCAGCTGACCCGGGCTTTGCGACAGGTGCCCTGGGTGTTTTAATCACAGTGTAGACATAACATTAGGCTACGTCTCCAGTGCAATGAAACACCCACGACATTTGTAGAATCTCCCAGGGGTGAGCTGAAGAGAAATGTCACTTCCATTTTTCCCATCTCTACCTAGCTAGGGATTGTATTTCCCAAATAATAGGCAACATGCAGCTAATGAGGAAGGAGATCTCTTCAGGAGCCACTTTGTGCAGGGCCTGGGCCACAACTGCTTTGGGAGCCCAATGCATGGGTACTTTGTTTAGTTACAAGTTATTTACGAGGGAATCCTCTTCCCAGCCCTTTAGAAAAAATATTGACCTAAAAAGCTGAACAAAAGGGGGATTGGGATGGTGATGAGGAATCAGGGTAAATCAGAGGGATTCCCTATGTTCTTCTGTTGTTATAGAGGAGAAATGACATTTTCCCCTATCCCTGCCTTGTTCCTGCACTTTGTTATAGTTCAATATATTTTAAGTGAGGAAAATGGTAGTAAAAATATGTGCTCTGCAGCACAACCTGAAGCAACATCAGAACAACTGGGAATGAAACAATTGGTTCCTAATAGGGGAACTCGATGACTAACAATTGCTGTGAAATGGGGGAATAGTATAACCGTGATGCTCAGGGTTTGTTTAGACTAGGGAAAGTGATGGCGTTTAGGTTAGGTAAAGGGGGAAGCTAATGCCAACCACTGCACCTGGGCACATCTGCACTACAACTAAAATTTCCTTTTTACCCCAAGATCACTAACTTGAGCAGCCAACGCCATGTACAGCCCTAGTGGATGTCAGGCTCAGGTAGTTTTTGCCTCAGTGTAGCTTGTTGGGATCAAACCTCTCTCCCCCCACCTGGAGCTGATGAACATTCCTGGCAGGAGGGACACACACTCCTTCGACTCTAAAGGAAAGGAGTTGATAGAAAAGATAACAGGACTGACCCCAAAGAAGGGTGAGCTGCAAAAGGCAGAAGCAGGCAACTGATCTGGTGGAGCTGAGACACCACAGTGAAGATGGTACAAAAAATCACTATGTGGGAATTAGCAAATGTAATTAAAAAAAAAAAAAAACTTTGGCCAGCCCTAGTCAAGGGATTTATAACAATTCTCTCTCATGTGGATTTTCTGATGTCTAATAAGGCTTGTGCGTTGATTGAAGCTTTTCCCGCACTCAGAGCACGTGTAGGGCGTCTCCCCTGTGTGGATTCTCTGATGTGTGATAAGGTGAGAGCTCCACCCGAAGCTTTTCCCGCACTCAGAGCATGTGTAGGGCGTCTCCCCTGTGTGGATTCTCTCATGTCTGATAAGGTCAGAGCTCCGCCCGAAGCTTTTCCCGCACTCAGAGCACGTGTAGGGCGTCTCACCAGTGTGGATTCTCTGATGTGTAATAAGGTTTGAGCTCTGACTGAAGCTTTTCCCGCACTCAGAGCACGTGTAGGGCATCTCCCCTGTGTGGATTCTCCGATGTCTGATAAGGGCTGAGCTGTAACTGAAGCTTTTCCCGCACTCAGAGCACGTGTAGGGCATCTCCCCTGTGTGGATTCTCTGATGTGTGATAAGGTGAGAGCTCCGCCCGAAACTTTTCCCGCACTCAGAGCACGTGTAGGGCGTCTCCCCTGTGTGGATTGTCTCATGTCTGATAAGGTGAGACCTCCGCCCAAAGCTTTTCCCGCACTCAGAGCATGTGTAGGGCGTCTCCCCAGTATGGATTCTCTCATGTCTGATAAGGTCAGAGCTCCGCCCGAAACTTTTCCCGCACTCAGAGCACGTGTAGGGAGTCTCACCAGTGTGGATTCTCTGATGTGTAATAAGGTTTGAGCTCTGATTGAAGCTTTTCCCGCACTCAGAGCACGTGTAGGGCATCTCCCCTGTGTGGATTCTCCGATGTCTGATAAGGGCTGAGCTGTAACTGAAGCTTTTCCCGCACTCAGCGCACGTGTAGGGCATCTCCCCTGTGTGGATTCTCTGATGTCTGATAAGGGCTGAGCTGTAACTGAAGCTTTTCCCGCACTCAGCGCACGTGTAGGGCGTCTCCCCTGTGTGGATTCTCTGATGTGTGATAAGGTGAGAGCTCTGCCCGAAGCTTTTCCCGCACGTGTAGGGCGTCTCCCCTGTGTGGATTCTCCGATGTGTGATAAGGTGTGAGTGCTGAGTGAAGCTTTTCCCGCACTCATGGCACATGTAGCGTCTCTCTTCCAAGTTGATTCTGTTGCGTGGAATAAGGGTTGAGTCGCTACTGTAGTTTTCCTCTGGCCTCTGCTGAGCCTCACAGGCTTTTGTGTTTTCTGGGAGTGCACAACTCCTGGAAACATTCCCTTTGGATCTTCCTGATAACATCCAATGTGGATCTACTTGCACAGTGTCTTCCTGCTGGGGTTTCTCCTCCTCGTTCTCACTCACCAGCCCATTGCCGGATGGGAGACAGAGAGAATCCAGACATAGGTCACTCCCTGTGCCTGAGAAAAAGGAAATGTCAGAGAGAGGAATGGAAAAAGGGATGAACAAACCAAAATATATGTAAAAGCAGCAAAGAACCAGACTAACACGGCTACCCCTCTGATACAAAATACATGTGGGAGAGATCAAGCCTATCAGGTGCTGATTTTCCCCAAACCCTTCCACAGAGAAGAGAGGAAGGCATCAGTTCTGGGTCCTCATTGCACCATAACTCTCAGGGGAAAGTGAGATCAGGGAGGGACCTGCTGCCAGTTGTCAGTCAGAATAGGAGGGAAGCCATGAGTGACATCTGCCATAATGATTCCACATCTGCAGGAAACAATCCTGAACTTGGAGAGCTCACAGGGTCTTTGTAGGGCATCCCAAATGTTTCCTGCATTCCTAAGCAGTTGTTGAGTTGTTTAACCAAGTCCTCACCTGTGAAGGCAGCTCTCGGGACCACTTCTTTCTCAGAGCCCTGGAGGTCTGGGACCCACGGCTCTTCCCCTTGTTCCAGCTGCGAGATCATATCAGGTTTGGAAATTGGAAACCCTACTGCAGGCAAAGAAAACAAGGGAGGTCAGTGGAATTTGTGGGATACTTGTCACAAAGAATATTACATAGTTTTAACCCCATCTCATTTTTAGACAGTAACATCTGTAGCCCTCAGGATTCATCTGCTTGCCTGCATAAATATCTCTTTTCTTGTAAGTACAGTATTGTGATAGGTTTATTAATTCATATTAAAAATACATGTGGCTGTAATGCAAGAAACCTCCAGGACAAAAACCTGCATTTTAAGCTAAAGCAAAGTTAGCATAGCTATATCCTGTGCCCTTTTACCCAGAAAAGGAACTGTTTTTCCTATGCTCAAATAAAGTGCCTACACTTAGGTCTAAGACCCTTTACCGAGACCAACAGACAATGAAGAATAGTAAATGGGATTTTTCAAAGTTGTACTCACAGACTGAACAAGTACCCCACAAGTGCGCAGATACCTGCCATCCATACGCATACACATACTAGCCTATGGAGTAAGCGTACCCTAACATTTCTATGGGGGAAGACTGAAATTTGGGCATAAGAGGAAGGATTTCCGGCATTTATTTCTATAAAAAGAAATAAGTCTTTATGACTATATCTGTCTCACTGTGAGCTTCCTGTCATACCCCCAAAGGTCCCTTTATCAATTCTGTGGAACCCGATTCGAAACACAAACTTTTATCTTCTGATCAAACAAATTGGCGAGCCTAAACTCATATTAATTAATATAAATGATTAAGTATTATTATTAATTAATTAAAATAATTACAATACACATTAAATTAAGTTGATAAATCAAATCAACATTACTAACTACAGGCCAGTCAGTCTCACCTCAGTCCCTGGAAAAATCATGGAACAGGTCCTCAAGGAATCAATCCTGAACCACTTAAAGGAGGGGAAAGTGATCAGGAACAGTCAGCATGGATTCACCCAGGGCAAGTCATGCCTGACTAACCTAATTGCCTTCTATGATGAGATAACTGGCTCTGTGGATGAGGGGAAAGCAGTGGATGTGCTATTTCTGGACTTTAGTAAAGCTTTTGATACAGTCTCCCACAGTATTCTTGCCAGCAAGTTAAAGAAGTCTGGGCTGGATGAATGGACGGTAAGGTGGATAGAAAACTGGCTAGATAGTCGGGCTCAACGGGTAGTGATCAATGGTTCCATATCTAGTTGGCAGCCGGTATCAAGTGGAATGCCCCAAGGGTCGGTGCTGGGGCCGGTTTTGTTCAATATCTTCATTAACGATCTGGAGGATGGTGTGGACTGCACCCTTAGCAAGTTTGCAGATGACACTAAACTGGGAGGAGTGGTTGATACACTGGAGGGTAGGGATAGGATACAGAGGGACCTAGACAAATTAGAGGATTGGGCCAAAAGAAACCTGATGAGGTTCAACAAGGACAAGTGCAGAGTCCTGCACTTAGGACGGAAGAATCCCATGCACTGCTACAGACTAGGGACCGAATGGCTGGGCAGCAGTTCTGCAGAAAAGGACCTAGGGGTTACGGTGGACGAAAAGCTGGATATGAGTCAGCAGGGTGCCCTTGTTGCCAAGAAAGCTAATGGCATTTTGGGTTGTATAAGTAGGGGCATTTCCAGCAGATCGAGGGATGTGATCATTCCCCTCTATTCAGCACTGGTGAGGCCTCATTTGGAGTACTGTGTCCAGTTTTGGGCCCCACACTACAAGAAGGATGTGGACAAATTGGAGAGAGTCCAGCGGAGGGCAACAAAAATGATTAGGGGGCTGGAGCACATGACTTATGAGGAGAGGCTGAGGGAACTGGGATTGTTTAGTCTGCAGAAGAGAAGAATGAGGGGGGATTTGATAGCTGCTTTCAACTACCTGAAAGGGGGTTCCAAAGAGGATGGATCTAGACTGTTCTCAGTGGTAGAAGTTGACAGAACAAGGAGTAATGGTCTCAAGTTGCAGAGGGGGTGGTTTAGGTTCGACATTAGAAAAACTTTTCACTAGGAGGGTGGTGAAGAACTGGAATGGGTTACCTAGGGAGGTGATGGAATCGCCTTCCTTAGAGGTTTTTAAAGTCAGGCTTGACAAAGCCCTGGCTGAGATGATTTAGTTGGTTTGGTCCTGCTTTGAGCAGGGGGTTGGACTAGATGACCTCCTGAGGTCCCTTCCAACCCTGAGATTCTATGATTCTATGAACACACCCCAAATAAGGCTACGCATCCCAAGGCCATCTTCCTTGGCTCAAAGTGCAAACAGAGAATAGTAGATGGCCCATGCCCTGAAGAATTTACAATCTAAATCAGGGGTAGGCAACCCGCGGCAGCGAGCTGATTTTCAGTGGCACTCACACTGCCTGGGTCCTGGCCCCTGGTCCTAGGGAGGCTCTGCATTTTAATTTAATTTTAGATTAAGCTTCTTAAACATTTTAAAAACCTTATTTATTTTACATACAACAATAGTTTATTTCTATATTATAGACTTATAGAAAGAGACCTTCTAAAAACGTTAAAATGTGTTACTGGCACACGGAACCTTAAATTAGAGTGAATAAATGAAGACTCGGCACAGCACTGCTGAAAGGTTGCCGACCCCTGATCTAAATAGACAAGACAGACACAGAATGGGGTAGAAAGGGCTAGAACCCACTGTTAGAATAGACATTCAGGCCTGCCTGTAAAGCCTATAGTTTAAGAACTTAGGGGTATTTTTATCACTTTGTCTTTATACCCCTGTAACTAGCTAAGAATCAAAATCTCAGTCCGCCTGTGTCTGGGCCTTCTCTCACTGTGACAGTCTGAGGCCTTGTTCTTAGGCTAAGGCCTTTGGCTAAGCAGCAGGGGCAGCCATAAGCTGGGAAGCGAAGGGTCACATCCTCACATCCCAAACCAGTCACACTGAAATAAGATGCTACTGGGCTGTTAGGAAGATGATCCTGTCCTGATAGTGCCCATCGCCACCAGATAAAGAAACAGATCTTAAGATGGCAGGCCAGTCCTCGCCCACAGACAACCTGCCAACCTGAAGCATATTCTCACTAGTAACTGCACACCGCACCATAGTAACTCAAGCTCAGGAACCAATCCATGCAACAAACCTCGATGCCAACTCTGCCCACATATCTACACCAGCAACACCATCACAGGACCTAACCAGATCAGCCACACCATCACCGGTTCATTCACCTGCACATCCACCAATGTAATATATGCCATCATATGCCAGCAATGCCCCTCTGCTATGTACATCGGCCAAAATGGACAGTCTCTAAGGAAAAGGATAAATGGACACAAATCAGATATTAGGAATGGCAATATACAAAAACCTGTAGGAGAACACTTCAACCTCCCTGGCCACACAATAGCAGATTTTAAGGTGGCCATCCTGCAGCAAAAAAACTTTAGGACCAGACTTCAAAGAGAAACTGCTGAGCTTCAGTTCATCTGCAAATTTGACACCATCAGCTCAGGATTAAACAAAGACTGTGAATGGCTTGCCAACTACAGAACCAGTTTCTCCTCTCTTGGTTTTCACACCTCTACTGCTAGAACAGGGCCTCATCCTCCTGATTGATCTAACCTCGTTATCTCTAGCCTGCTTCTTGCTTGCATATATCTACCTGCCCTGGAAATTTCCACTACTTGCATCCGACGAAGTGGGTATTCACCCACGAAAGCTCATGCTGCAAAACGTCTGTTAGTCTATAAGGTGCCACAGGATTCTTTGCTGCCTTTACAGAACCAGACTAACATGGCTACCTCTCTGAATCTTAAGATGGTTAATGAAAACTTAGTCTGATAGCATCCGGACTGGCAAGAAATCCCTTATCAATTGTTGTGGTTGTGAAACCCTCATTTCTGTATTGTTTTATCTTTATGGCCACCACTTTTACCTTGTTAATCAGTCTGGTTCTCTAATTGTTTCTGTCTGCTGCATAATTAATTTTTCTACGTGTAAGTTCATTAGGCAGTGGAATATGCTTGCTTGGAAATAACCCCAATAAACATCGCATTATCTGTGCTTCAGACTTCTGGTCTTTTGCTGCTTGCTGTCTGCGTGAGAAGAACCAGGGAAGTGGGAGGGTGAAGGGAAAACCCTCTAACAAATGGACATGACCTGATAACCAAGAGGTAAGCCTTTAAGGAAGGTTTTAATACACTTTGGAACGGATCAGGGATTCCCATGAGGACTGAGAGGGAGTGATGGTAAACACGCATTTAGATCCTTTTCTTGTTTTATATCTTTTCCCCATAAGGCTGCAATGTCCTGGCTTTTAAACAGTCCTTGGGAGGTGCCCCTTGAGTGCACTAGACCCCCAAGGGCTCCCACTCTTCCACAAGGACAGGCCACTTAGCTTCAACACCTGAGACTGAGCCACTTCCTCGGTGCCCTTCCTGCACACTCCTCTCAACTTCTTCCCATTACTCTCAGCCAGCACCACCTGCCAGCACCTTGGGAGAGTCTTGTGTTCCCTCCTCGTCTCTCACAACCTCATCCCTCCCTGCTGCTTCTTAGCTCTAACCCTGCACACACCCTCCCCATGTCCTGGCAGCCCAGAATTATCTACTCCCCCCTTCTCCTCCCCTCCCACAGCTCTGTTCTCCCTTCACCCGTGGGGTCCTGAATGGAAACATTATATGCTCTCCTATCGAAAGAGGAGCTCATCTGACTGTCACACAAGCCATGCATGAGTCACACACCTATTTACTCAATTTAGAATTCTACAAGTAGCATATTTTCCTCTTAAAATGAGGAAAAGGCATGAAAGCTACAGTTATTAATATAGTTACTAATGTAGCCAATAAGGATACATTCAATGCAATTTTAAAATGTGTGACAGCACCAAAAAGGCACATGTCCAAAAATGATTCTAGTGGGTGAGAGATAAGGCAAAAAAAAGGGGGCAAGGAAACTTGTCAAAACTTGTATGACGAATAAAGGTATAAAGTTATTACTACTCAGGTTCTTCAGAGACCCCACAGGTTCTAATAACCCAGGAGACAGGACTCCTTACCCAGCGAGGTCACCGTCTCATAGTTCTCCTGCATGACATCCCTGTAGAGGGCTCTCTGAGCGGGGTCCAGCAGAGCCCATTCCTCCCTGGTGAAATACACAGCCACCTCCTCGAAGGTCACCGGCCCCTGAAAGAGCAAGAGTCCAACACTCAGTACCTGGTGCCCCAGTCACAATCCCCTATTCACGGAACAGCAGCACCAGGTAAATGGAAGCTCCGGGAGGCACATGTTAACAGAGTCCCACCCCACCTAGCTTAGAGCAGCCAGGCAGCATCAGAGGGTAGAAAGAGAGAGTCTTTGTGTCTCCCAGCTGACAGACGCAGGCAGGGTCGTCACATTTATCACATACCTACTAGCCACAGTTTGATATAGGAGATGGGGCTGGCTCTGGACCCTACTAATGGCTCCCTGGTAGGAAACACTCTCCAAAAAAAATATAAGGAAGAAAAGGGAAGTCAGTAGTAAAGAATATTAGTTAGAACAGGGTGTGACGAGGCGGTCCTGGCAGGACCCAACTGAGAGTGCCAATTCAGGACCAATTGCTCAAACAGGGCAGTCACAGCCCAAGCCTGGGGTTTTTCCACCTCTAAGACAAACCAAACAAGCCAGACAAGAAGGACTTTGGTTTCACCCCACTGGCTAACACAAGTCACACAAGCAATTTCCTTAGACACTCCAGTCTCCCAGTATTGCCACCAGTGCACTCGTCCTGGGGATGAATGGTTATAAAAACCAACACCCCAGTAAAAGAAAAAGGTTCTCTCGATCCCAAAGAATCAAGCCCCAGACCCAGGTCAATATACACATCAGATCTTACCCACAAATCACGCTGTTGCCAATCCTTTAGAATCTAAAATCTAAAGGTTTATTCATAAAGGGAAAAAGGTAGAGATGAGAGCTAGAATTGGTTAGATGGAATCAATTACATACAGTAATGGCAAAGTTCTTAGTTCAGGCTTGTAGCAGTGATGGCATAAACTGCAGGTTCAAATCAAGTCTCTGGAGTACATCCCCAGCTGGGATGGGTCATTAGTCCTTTGTGCAGAGCTTCAGCTTGTAGCAAAGTCCCTCCAGAGGTAAGAAGCAGGATTGAAGACCAGATGGAGATGAGGCATCAGCCTAATATAGGCTTTTCCAGGTGTAAGAACCTCTTTGTCCTTACTGTGGAAAATTACAGCAAAATGGAGTCTGGAGTCATATGGACAAGTCCCTGCACTTTGCTGAGTTACAAGGCGTGTCTGCCTTCTCTCCATGGGTCAATTGTGTAGCTGATGGTCCTTAATGGGCCATCAAGCAGGCTAGGCAGAGCTAACACCAACTTGTCTGGGATGTCACCCAGAAGCAGAGCACAAATACAAAATACAGACAGTATAAAGCCAATACTTATAACTTCAACTACAAAATGATACATACATATAGACACCATAATTATAACCAGTAACCCATAACCTGGTCTTAGACACCTTAGATGACCCCTTTATATAAGATTTGGTGCCACTACAGGACCTTGGTTGCAAACCATGTTCTATATGGTCCCAGATTATATCAATAACGTCACACCCCAACGCAAAATTGATGCAGGAAGGGATGACAAAACATCACCGACTGCATCCCAAGAGCCCCCCATCCTTGGGTCTGTCTCACTACAGCTAGTGTTGGGCTACAGGCCGTACCAGTGTATAACAGAAATGGTTTATCAAAGTCATGTTCAATAACATGATTGAATCTCCTTTAAAACTCAAGGTAAAACTTGGTTTGAACAACAGTGGATTGGATCTGCTTTTTCCTAACAGAAGTCACTGGCTGATGGGGTGGGCTCTCTGTGCCAGCAGCTATTAGCAAGTCTTTCTTCTCCCTGCCAGCCAGGTAATTTGCATCAACACAAACACCAGCTTTTCACTTCTTAGCTGCTACCAATTCCAAGGCTGGACTCTGTCTTACACAGATACCACACAAATCCAAAGGGTCTGAGGGTGAGAGCTGGCTTGCTCTCCCTGCATCCTTTAGCATTCAGTCATAAAACTGTTCTGCTCTGAAACACCAGTAACTGAATCTGTCCTCAGACCCTGAAGCACAGACTGCTCACTCACAGATTCAGCATGGAGACGTTCCTGTTCCAACACCATTGTCTTCCCAACACGCTGGCCACACACAGCCACGTGGTTATAGGGCTGCTCAACTTTAACAGCTTTTCCTCCATCTCAGACCTTTTCAAAGCTGCCCACACTGGATCTCTCAAAAGGAAAGTCAGTGGATCCATTCACAACAGAACATTTCTGGCTGTTAGGAACTAAAACCTTCTTGATTAAATCACTTTCACACCCTTCAGTTGCAGTAAACTGCTTGCACAGATTACCATGAGGATTCCCTTCCCTATGAGCTTTTCTAAGCAGCAATTCATCCCTCTCAGAAATTCTGCTCTCATCCTCTTCACCTAGGGCTTGCTCTAAAGGAACACTTCCCTGAGCAACCACAGACTCTTGCTGGGTCTTACTTACATTCAGAATCACCTCAGGCCCAACAGGCAGATTCCTACACAATCCCCGTTCAGGCAAACTCATAGACTTTCTTGATAACAGGTTAGAAGCAATCTCCTTCCCTTGGCCATGAACAAGTTTAGGAATCTTTTCTTCTTGCTACAAGTTGTCAAACTGTCAGTAGGTAACAATTAAATCACCTTCATGCTCCCCTTGTGCCCTGGCTAGGGTATCACCCTGATCAGACAGAGTTGCTGCACCCTTTTCCAACCACACATTAGCAACTGGCAAACTACAAGCACCAAAATTGTCTGGTCTCTGGGATTTTGCTAGGACACTAACTGGATGCAACCTAGTTACAGTGCCATTCTCCCCAGCAGACACAAACTCAGGACCATTCCCTTCCTGGGCTTTAGCTGTATTTACAACCAACTCCGAGACAACTGAATCATCCTCAACCATCCCAGGCTGAAAGGCACCTTCTGTCTGCTCCACAGACACAGAAGAGCCAGAGACACATTCTCCTTCCCCAGACACACAGCCTGGGATCTCATTTCCCTTGTCCCAGCACACAGGGCTGTTCACAGACAACTGCTTGGAGACTGGGGTAACTTCCTCCATAGGCAAGTCAATACCTCTGACAGACAAAGGCACATTCCTCCACTGTCATATTTCTCCACACAGGACACAGGTAAGGCACAGGGCCACTCATCTTCCACTATCCCTGTCTTCCCACACTGCTGACTAGACAAAGCCATCAGCTCACAAGGCTGCCTAGGCTCATCCAGACTTTTCCTACCAGGCACATTGCCACTCCCAACAGATAAGCTGCTGCTTTTTTCACTACACTGAGCTACTTCCAGCAAATCACAGTTACCCATTTCAGGTTCACTTTTACAAGCTGTACTAGCCACCAATCCATTACCCATTACAGATCTACCCTCTCCTTCCTCAGTTAGGGCTTTAACCTGACCATCTACTTTAACCTGCTCCTGAAAAACATTTTCCTCACCAATGAGATCTTTCTGCACTTGATCTAACTTCAGACTTCCTTCTGAGACATCAGACAGACATTCAGGGCTTGGCTACACTTGGAAATTTGCAGCGCTGCAGCAGGGTGTGAAAACACACCCTCTGCAGCGCTGCATAGCGCCAGTGTAGTCAAAGCCCCAGCGCTGGGAGCTGTCCGTTATTCCCCACAGGGAGGTGGAGTACGGACAGCGCTGGGAGAACTCCCTCCCAGCGCTGGTGCTTTGTCTACACTTAGCGCTTCAAAGCGCTGCCGCGGTAGCGCTTTGAAATGCAAGTGTAGCAACAGCCTCAGAAACTCCACTCACAGACACACTGCTTTTTGGCACAGACAAACCTTTGGAGCAACATCATTGCCCACAACAGACACAGGTTTAAGATCACTCCTCTCCTGTGACTGGCTACCTGGACTGAACAAAGCTTTAACGTTTTCCCCAATTAAAAGATCTTTAGGCAATAACTTCCTGACGCCAGCTATCACTTCATGCTGAGCCCCATTCCATTCAAGGTGGATTCTGCCTAAAGGCACATGCACAGTAAACTCAGAGGATCACAACTTTCACACTCTGATTTGGTAAATAATCTTCCTCTTTGACCAGATCTGCTTTAACAAGAGTGATGTTAGAAGCCATAATTTGCCCTAAACAGCTTTTACCATTGACTTTTACACTCTCTATGAATTTTCCATTACCAGTCCCATACATAGCACTGGCACAATTTATGGGGCCACCCTCTACTGAACACACAGTAACAGCATTGACATAAAAGGTGGCATTGCTGGGGTACATTTGGTTATGCCCAGACAACTGCTCAGAGTTATACAACATACCAACATTGTTACAAACTGGACTTTCAAGGGGATACAATTTCTGCTGTTCTTCCCTTGCTTTTTTGACTTGAAGCTAGGGTCTAGCAGTTTCTTGTTGCATCTGTCGAGTTTTCTCCTCAGTAGCCAGCAGCTCCTTACGTGCTTTTTCTTCTCTCTCAGCAGCCTCTTGCTTTCTCTCAGCAGCCTCTTTCTCCAGCTGGGCCAAGGCCTGCTTCTCTTCCATTCGAATTTCTGCCAGTTTTTGCTCATGTTCAAACTGCAGGCTGTCCATCAGGGCTTGCAGTTTCATTGCTTTTGCTGATACTTTCTGTCTCATGGTCACTGATCTTTAACCAACCAAACACTCAATCCCAAATTTTGAATTTGGATAGCGTGGGGTTCTGGCCCAAAGCTTAATCGCCCTGGTTCTGTGGATCCAAGCATGACTACGCCACTGTGACGAGGCAGTTCTGGCGGGACCCAACTGAGAGTGCCAATTCAGGACCAATTGCTCAAACAGGGCAGTTACAGCCCTAGGCTGGGGTTTTTCCACCTCTAAGGCAAACCAAACCAGCCAGACAAGAAGGACTTCGGTTTCACCCCACTGGCTAACCACAAGTAACACAAGCAATTTCCTTAGACACTCCAGTCTCCCAGTATCACCACCAGTGCCACTCGTCCTGGGGATGAATGGTTATAAAAACCAACACCCCAGTAAAAGAAAAAGGTTCTCTCGATCCCAAAGAATCAAGCCCCAGACCCAGGTCAATATACACATCAGATCTTACCCACAAATCACGCTGCTGCCAATCCTTTAGAATCTAAAATCTAAAGGTTTATTCATAAAGGGAAAAAGGTAGAGATGAGAGCTAGAATCGGTTAGATGGAATCAATTACATACAGTAATGGCAAAGTTCTTAGTTCAGGCTTGTAGCAGTGATGGCATAAACTGCAGGTTCAAATCAAGTCTCTGGAGTACATCCTCCTCAGGGATGGGTCAGTCAGTCCTTTGTGCAGAGCTTCAGTTTGTAGCAAAGTCCCTCCAGAGGTAAGAAGCAGGATTGAAGACCAGATGGAGATGAGGCATCAGCCTTATATAGGCTTTTACAGGTGTAAGAACCTCTTTGTCCTTACTGTGGAACATTACAGAAAAATGGAGTCTGGGGTCACATGGACAAGTCCCTGCACTTTGCTGAGTCACAAGGCGTGTCTGCCTTCTCTCCATGGGTCAATTGTGTAGCTGATGGTCCTTAATGGGCCATCAAGCAGGCTAAGCAGAGCTAACACCAACTTGTCTGGGATGTCATCCAGAAGCAGAGCACAAATACAAAATACAGACAGTATAAAGCCAATACTTATAACTTCAACTACAAAATGATACATGCACACAGACAGCATAATCATAACCAGAAACCCATAACCTGGTCTTAGACACCTTAGAAGACCCCCTTTACCTAAGATTTGGTGCCACTACAGGACCTTGGTTGCAAACCATGTTCTATATGGTCCCAGTTTATATCAATAACGTCACACAGGGGTAGGCACACAGGGGTAGGCAACCTATGGCACGGGTGCTGAAGGCAGCACGCAAGCTGATTTTCAGTGGCACTCACAATGCCAGGGTCCTGGCCACCAGTCCGGGGGGCTCTGCATTTTAATTTAATTTTAAATTAAGTTTCTTAAACATTTTAAAAGCCTTATTTACTTTACATACAACAATAGTTTAGTTATATATTATAGACAGAGAAAGATCTTCTACAAATGTTAAAATGTATTACTGGCGCACTCAAAACCTTAAATTAGAGTGAATAAATGAAGACTTCTGAAAGGTTGCTCACCCCTGAGTTAGAAGGTCAGAATTGTAGAAAATTGGTAAGGGAAGCTATCAGAAATCAATGACCAATCAATGAAAATAAGAAGGAAGGTTTGAAAAGTATATTAATCCTAACAATGGTAGTGATAAATTACTAGACGGAAATGGCAGAATTATCAAAAATAATGCAGAAGAGGTAAAAGTGTTCAATAAGTGTTCAATCTCTCCTGGATTTGGAGAAAAACAGATGCTGTACGCGTATCATAAGATGTTGACGATGACACTCTTTCCATTCCAACAAGAACTCACAAGGACATTAAACAGCAGCTATTACAGTTAGACATGTTTAAATCAGCAGGTCTGGATAACTTGTATCCAAGAGTTTTTAAAGACCTGGTGGAGGAGCGTGGTGGACTATTAATGTTGATTGTAATTAGGACTTGGAACACTGGGGAAATTCCAGAAGACTGGAATTAAGCTAATGCTGTGCCAATACTAAAAAGTGTAAAAGAGATGACCCAGATAATTACAAGAGTGTCAGTCTGATATCAATACTGAGCAAAATAATGGAGCAGTCGATACTGGATTTCGTTAATAAAGAATTAAAGGAAGGTAATATAATTAGTACGTATTAACAAAGTTTTAGAGAAAATAGATCCTATCAAACTAACTGGATATCCTTATTAGATGAGATCAAAAGTTTGGTTGCAGCTAATATTATTGATGTAATATATCTAGACTTCTGTAAGGCATATGACTTGATTCAGCACATTATTTTGACTAAAAAACTAGAATGATACAAAATAAACACAGCATACATTAAATAGATTAAAAACTGGAATGGTAAATGGGGAACCATGGTCGAGTGGATTTATTTCTAGCAGGTTCCCACAAGGATTGCTTTTTGCCCGTGTGCTATTTAACATTCTTATCAATGACCTAGAACAGAATATAAAATCATCACGGATAAAGTTTGCAGTATCACAAAGATTGCGGGTGGTGGTAACTAATGAAGTGGCAGTAGATTTAGGCTCCAGCACTGGGAGTCTGGGAAGTTTTCCCAGCCCTGGCTGGAGGGTTATTTCCTGTTCCACAAAGAGGAGAAGTTCCATTCCCAAATCCCGTGCCTTGAAATTAGGCCCTATCTGACACTACACCCCATATTCAGCATAGTGGTATCGTTATAATATGATTAGGACATAATTATGATGCATTTTGTGCAAGATGCGTCATGTGCTGAATATGATTATCCTATTTGTGTGCATGGATCATGTTTGTATTTGAAGTTATGGATATTGACTCTGTATCTGTATTTCAAAGGTGCTTACTCTGGGTAACACCCACAACGAGCCTTTCAGGTACAACAATGAAGAAGCCAGACAGAGCTGATGGCTTATCAACAAAGACAATGGACCATGGAAAAGCTTAGCCTTCCTGTGATTGTTTCAGCCAGCCTATGAGTCATGGCTACTATGACTCAGCAGGACATGCTAGGACATGTGATTAGACCACATGACAACGAACTCCATTTTGGTACCTGTATTTTTCCACAAACTGGACTGGGAACTGAGTTTGGAACAAATGGTTCCCGCCTAATGGAAAAGCTACATAAGGTGGGTGTGACATCATCTCTTGGCCTCATTCCCCAGACAAGAGAACTCCTGGAAACACCTGAGGAACAAAGACTGAACTGGGGGAAGTGCTGCTCCCAGGGTAAAGGGATTTCTAGCTTGTATATGGAAACTTGGGGGACTGCTTGTACCATCAGTCAGGGGGAGAAATTGCTAATTCAAATTCTATCCAGATAGTATGTTAGGCTTAGTTTGAGCTTTTGGTTATCTGCTAAGTAATCGGCTTTGATCTGTTTGCTATCACTTAGAATTGTTGGGATACGTTAGGGTTCAGTAAAAGAGCTGGGAAGCTGCTAATGTGCTGACATGCATTAGGGACAAAGGCATAAGCAGGCAGGAATTCTTTGCTTAACAAATAAGTTGCCATATTTTTCCTCTCTCTGTTGCTTGTAAGAATTGACATTGATGTAGCTGTATGAGAAATGTAGTTGTTGGAATGAATGTCCTTTGTGTGAAAGAAGGTAAAAGAAATGTTACCTCCCCCTCCCTTCCTTTCCCAGCTACATAAACAAGCCCTGGCTTATGGCCTCTTCCTCCCTCCCCGAGAACTGCTCATTGACCCTTCCTCCATACCCTGAGAACTGCTGTTTAGGGAAATTTGTGGCAACACGTTATTGCAAAGAACGGTATTTTCAAGGTAAAAATGCCTCTATGATACTGTGACAGTGGATAGGGGTGGGTATACTAATTGTATGAGCGTTTCTACTACTTAATAAGGGGTTTTGGGGTGTTGTAACGGATGTGGGTGTTTACATACAAACTTGGATAAAAGGCGAGTGATGTAACTAATCCAGTGCTTACTCGATAGCTGTCCAGGGGAACAAGTAACGCAATAGAGAAGCCTGTATTCATATCCGCCTCTGGATCAACCGGCTCCTTTTTTGTTCTAACAATAATTACTTCAGATCTACCTTTCTGCCATTAATAAACTTGTTTTATGCTTTATTTTAATCAGTGCATTTTGAGTGAGTGTTTGGGGAAAAGCTGAGCTTGGTTAGCACAGGCTTGTTGTGAATATCTCTCCCATATCGAGGGGAAGGGGAACTATAGGAATGAGCTGACATTACAGAGATCCCTGTGCACTATAAGATGGGATAATTCTGAATTTATACTACAGCAGGTGTGCAAGGCTGGGGAGCTGGGAAACTGGCTGTTGTCTCTATCTGTCCTTGAGCAGCTCAGGTAAAGCACTCAGGTAGCTTAGTTGGGTGTATGGCGCCACCTACTGTCATGTTGGGTGATAACAGGCCCTGGAGAGGCTGGCTGAATCTCCAGCAAAGCCGTGAGAGAAGGGCCAGCCCAGCTTGAGGGTTAGAGGGCACAGTGGTTCCCAGGAGCCCCCCAGACTGCACCCCGGGGTGACAACCCATCACACCCTAGAGTACACAACTCTCAGCAGGTTTGTCACATCCTGTCCCTTCCCTTTCTCCACCTGAGATATTTCCTGCCTCCCACCACCCCCAGCAGCTCCTACCCTCCTATGCATGTACTGCTTCTCTCCCTCCAAGCAGAACCCACCACCAGCTCCCTGATACCTTACCTGAGCCAGCTCCATTGCAGCCATTTCCTTCCCTTTGGGAGGATGAAATGATCTGGAGCAAAACGTGGACGTTAATCTGTAGCCTGCCAGGACGAGAAGGGCAATGTGAGAGAATGCAGAGGGGGCTTTTGTCCATTCCACATGCAGATTCCCCCGATTTTTCCCTGCTAATGGACACTCTAGGTTCTGCCACACTGTGAAGCACAGAGTGACCTTATCCCAGTACAGGCCTAGGCTCCTCCCACCAGGGTGTGACCCTCTGAGACACGGTGAAACCCTCCCAGTAACATCCTCTGTTATACTTACCAAGTTTGCAGACAATACCAAGCTGGGAGGGGTTGCAAGTGCTTTAGAGGATAGGCCAGGCAGGGAGAGCTCAGTGGTTTGAGCATCGGCCTGCTAAACCCAAGGCTGAGAGTTCAATCCTTGAGGGGGCCATTTAGGGATTTGGGGCAAAAATCTGTCTGGGGATTGGTCCTGCTTTGAACAGGGGGTTGGACTAGATACCTCCTGTGGTCCCTTCCAACCCTCATATTCTATGATTAAAATTCAAAATGATCTGGAGAAAAGGCCTGAAGTAAATAGGATGAAATTCAATTAGGATAAATGCAAAGTGCTTCATTTAGGAAGGAACAATCAGGTGCACATGTACAAAATGGGAAATTCCTGCCCAGGAAAGAGCACTGCGGAAAGGGAGCTGGGGGCCATAGTGGATCACAAGCTAAGTATAAGTCAACAGTGCAAAAGGCAAACATCATTCTGGGATGTATTTGAGGGAGTACTGTAAGCAAGACACAAGCAGTAATTCTTCCACTCCACCCTGTGTGGATTAGGCCATAACTGGAGTACTGTGTCCATTTGTGGGTGCCACATATGAGGAAAGATGTGGACAAATTGGAGAAAGTTCAGAGAAGAGCAACAAAAATGATTAAAGGTCTAGAAAACATGACCTATGGGGGAAGATTGAAAAAATTGGGTTAGTTTAGTCTGGAGTAGAGAGGTCATGATAATAGTTTTCAAGTACATAAAAGGTTGTTACAGGGATGTGGAAGAAAAATTGTTCTTAACCTCTGAGGATAGGACAAGAAGTAATGGCCTTAAATTGCAGCAAGGGCAATTTAGGATGGAGATTAGGAAAACACTTCCTAACTGTCAGAGTGGTTAAACTCCAGAACAAATAGCGTAGGGAAGTTGTGGAATCTCCATCATTGGGGATTTTTAAGAGGAGACTGGACAAACACCTCAGGGATGGTCTAGATAATACTGAGTCCTGCCTTGAGTGCAGGGGACTGGACTAGATGACCTTCCAAAGTCACTTCCAGTTCTATGATTCTATGAACCAAAGGCCAGTGAAGAGCAAAATCAAAGGAGTCACTCTGGGGATTCTCCCTGTCACTGTCCCCAAGGTATCAGGTTAACTAAGTTGTTTGATGCTTTAGCCTTTGTAGAGTCTCTCCTGGGAGTGCCCCTTTCATGGGCTGGGCCTAGTTTTAGCTTTTGACAAGCGTGACCCCGGGGGCTCTGAGACTGGGCCTTCTTGCCTCAGCACATCTTGTTTCTTTCTGTGGCTCCCAGTGAGTCCCAATGAGTAGATACTCCTCATACAGACTGTGGACATAAGAACATAAGAGCTGCCCACTGCATCAGACCAATGGTCCGTCTAGCTCAGTGGCCAATGCCAGGTGCTTCAGAGGGAATGACCAGAACAGGGAATCCTCAAATGATCCACCCCATCACCCATTCCCAGCTTCTGGCAAACAGAGGCTAGAGACACCATCCCTGCCCAGCCTGCCTGTGACACTGGCAGATGAGGTGTTAGCTCTTGCAAAAGCCCCATGTCTTCATTGAACAGGGACAAACGCATCGCTGGAATCAGTCTGACTCACCTGTGTTAGTATTAGGATTATAAGAATGCGCTTACACTTTATTGAATGCTTGTGAGTTGCTGCCTGGGTTAATATCTGACTAGTTGCATTGTGAGCCTCCGTGGCTCTGTAAATCACCAGACAGGAGAAAGACTTTACCTAGATGACGTGCTGATTGACAGCTGAATGCATTACACCCTGCCTGGCAGGAAAGGTTCATCAACACCAGATAGACTATTATGCGATGTGAAAGACGACAAAAGACTGTTGTTGTGCTCTTCACTTCCCATTAGCTGACTTTGCAGCTCAGAGCACATGGCAGGAAGGGGATAAAAAGCCCCATACAGAAGGAACTGATTATCTGTATGCTGCTTGGACTCTGGGGGGCAAAGTTCCTAGGCATAAGCACGAGATCCCCAGCTGATTAGCCGGGGTTAGTCCTAAAAAATATGCAGAGCTTGCTTATTATAGAAGCTTCTATTACCTTTTGAAATTTAAGACTGTAACTCATCTGCATCTATAGGATTACCTGCTTTGACTTTGTAAACAACTCTCCTTTCCTTTTAAATAAGTCTTAATACAGGTTATTACAGGACTGGCTACAAGTATTGTCTTTGTTGTGAGATCTAAGATTCAATTGACCTCAGTAAGTGACTGGTCCTTTGGCATGAGGTCAGACTTGACTAAGCCCTGGCTGGGATGATTTAGTTGAGGATTGGTCCTGCTTTGAGCAGGTGGTTGGACTAGATACCTCCTGAGGTTCCTTCCAGCCCTAAGATTCTATGACTGGCAGTAACCTGAACATGGCTGTGATTCGTGGGGTAAGGCAGTGGTTCTCAACTAGGGGTCCTGGGCCCCCTGGGGGCCTCTAGCAGGTTTCAGGGCAGGGGCCAAGCAAGGGCAGCATTAGACTCACTGAGGCCCAGGGCAGAAAGCTCCAGTCCCAGCGCATGAGGCTGAAGTCCAGGGCCCTGAGCCCCACCACCCGGGGCTGAAGCCAAAGCCTGAGCAATGTAAATTTGTGGGGCCCCTGTGGCATGGTGCCCCGAGAGAGGAAGAAAGTGCCCTGAGGACGCAGCCAGAGGGCTGAGCCCTGACACACGACTGGCTCAGAGGGTCTCTGCAGTCAGGAAGGGCTCGCAGCGAGGGAAGCCTGGTAACTGATGGCTGGAGGGGTGAAGAGGTTTGGGGCATGTTGGGGGAAGAAGAATCTGGGACTGGATAACCTGGGGCAGGGCAGTCTCCGTAGGGGACACTTGCTCCTCCTGTGCCCTTTCCACATCCTCTTGCGAGGCGAGAATGACCACCCTGTCCCCACCCCTAGCGGCAGCAGTGTCTCAGGACTCTCCCCAGTTGCACCCACTAACTCTCCTCCCATTTGGGGTATAGCTCGGGGCAACAAATTCCCACCAAGATGAACCCAGCTGGATGCTGCCTGTTCTGGTGCCACAGAGGCCTCTGGTGGGTGAAAGGCAGAACTGTAGCACTTCTCAGGCAGAACGTATCTTCTTCAAGCCAAAAAAAAAAAAAGAAATTCTGCGCTGGACGTGAATTCTGTGCATACGCAGCGGTGCAGAATTCCCACATGAGTAACTCACACCTGGCACAAACACAGCCTGCTCACTCCCATCTCTTCTCCCTATGTGTCGAGTACCAGAGCTGCTGCTGTCATTAATGCACACAGGCTTTCACTCCCGTTAGTGCTGGCAAGACCCAATCCAGCGACAGGACTGAACCCTTATTTTCCTATCACATGGGACAGTCTCAGCTGAGGGGGAGGTGAGATGGGGAGGGGGTACAACGGGGAAAGTTGTTGTACCCATGTTGGTCCCAGGATAGCAAAGAGGTATTTTGAATTGGTTCTAAAACAATTACCTCACCCACCTTGTCTCTCCAAGAGATCTGAAAGTGGCAGGAGGAGACAAACAGGAAGACAGAGCTCAGGACTCTAAACCAAACATTTCAACCCCCTGGAAGAAACTACATTTCCCTTTTGCCCCTGGGTATGTTTGTATCCTCTATGAGGGACCACCCCATTCCCCTCACAGCAGCAACGGGAGACTGCAGCCAGCCCCAGATGGTCTTTCCCAATCCTGGGATGTTTGTTGTGACAAAGTTTGTGTGTGGTGGGTGCACGGGCTGGGGACACCTGGACTGATCTGCAGATTGGAAAGTCAGGGCAACTCTAGCACAGCTTGGGGGCTGTGGGAGCAGTTCTGGAGCTGGGCCTCTGTCCTCTCTAGCTCCCATGGCAGATGGCTCTGGCAGCATCAAGTGGGTCCATCGCTGCAGGGGAAGGTTGGGGTCGTGTCTGAGATCAGGGTGAGAATTGGAGTGGGGGGTCTATGCCCAAGAATGGGGGTAGAATTCACCTCCCAACCCCTCTGCAGAGCTCAGCAACTAGGGCTTTATCCAGTGAAGTGAATTTCACTCTGGGTGACTTTGAGCCAGCCACTGAAAGATCCTTGTGCCTTCACTTCCACACTGGCCACAGGAGTTTACTAGTTCTCCCTCCCCAGACTGCCGGGGGCAGCCAGGGATAATTAGTGGGTTATGGGAATTAGAAGATGAAAATTCACTAAGAACAATGATATTTGTGTGTTTATTATTAAATCCCCAGACACCCACCAATCCCCGTCCTCCTTCTGATGAGCTATAAATATCTAAGGGACTCAGCTACTGATCCTGCAGTCAGTTCCTGCCCTTTCCCACTTTCTAAAGCAGCACTTTTAAGAACAGGGCAGGGAAACATGTAAATATTTTGAACCAAATTCCAGGAGCTGCTGAACATGGAGAAGTTAAAATGAAACCAAGGTTCCGTCTCTCCGAGGACCTGGCCCCTAGTGCAAAATAAGACACTCCCCAGGAATCTGAAATGGCCACTTCATAACTGATAATCTTATTAATCTGTTCACTTCTGGGAATTACCACTAAGAGAAACAACCCAGTGACGGTGCTATCCTGAGGAAAAGGTCTCATGTGTCTTTAGATCATACCGATTTGTAATCTGGAACGATATACACTAAAATGCCTAATTCGTAGCCCTACGGCAATTGCCTGATGTCACTACAGGGCAGAATTAAGGTTGGTGCCTTAGTTGTGAATTTCCATCCCCTAGCATATTGCAATTGCTGCTAAGTGGGTTTGACAGAATTGATTGTGTCTATTTCTTTCTTTTAATTTCAATAGATAGTGATATTTATTTTTAAGCCCTTTTTTCAATGTTTACAATTTCAATGTTCAGAGCTGTGGGAAGTTATGGGGGTCGTCAGACAATTATTTAATAACAGTAACTGTTGAGAGTCCAAAAGCCAAATCATAGAACTGTTCAAAGAGAAATTGTCAATGTCACACCCAAAATATACAGTGTAAATATCCTTAAATCAAACTCCACTTTCTCCAGAAGCATTTCTGTATATTACCTATATAAATATTTTTCATCTGTGTGTGTGTACAGTGAAATTAACATGTACTGCAATTTATTCATAAAAATCCAATCCTGTCAAGCATAATTTTAAGTAATGAAGTACTTGAATTCTTTCACTTCCCAGACTGGAATGTTTCACTTCAGGATAATTACACCCTCCCTGTGATGTATTTTACTCTCAGTACCATAACCCTCTTGCGATGTAGCTCCTGTCTAGGAGCTCTGCTGAAGCCAGTGGCATTATGATCAGGTGACACTGACATGAGCAGAGACACATGGGGGAGGATGAGGTAACATGGAGGCTACCAGAGTTGAACGTGGCCGTAAGAGCACACGCTCTCTCAGCCTCTCCTCTCTCCCACCTCCCAGAGTCAGTAATTCTGAATCGTTCCCTGAAATCTAAATAGCCCCAGTATGAGAGACAGTGATTAACGCAGGTACCTTAGGGGCTGCAGCGCCAACCCCCTGCCTGAATGAGGAGGGTGAAGAATTGCAGTAGAAATGGGTTAGGCTGGGAGAGGGCACAGCTGATGGGGGTCTGGGAGCTGAGTTGACCAAGAGGCCAGAACTCATGAGGGGGGTGGGTTGGGAGAAGAAGTCAACAGGACTGCATAGAGGCATTTCAGTGTATTTTCTTCATTAACCATTCTGACATGTAGACTCAGACTTTAAAGGTCAGAAGGGACCATTATGATCATCTAGTCTGACCTCCTGCACAAAGCAGGCCATAGAATCCTACCCATCCACTTCTATAACAAACCCCTAACCTACGCCTGAGTTACTGAAGTCTTCAAATTGTGGTTTGAAGCCCTCAAGCTGCAGAGAATCCTCCAGCAAGTGACCCATTTGGGCTTTGGCTACACTTGCAAATTTGCAGCGCTGCAGCAGGGTGTGAAAAAACACCCTCTCCAGCGCTGCAAATTGCGGCGCTGCAAAGCGCCAGTGTGATCAGAGCCCCAGCGCTGTACATTAATCCCCACAGGGAGGCGGAGTACGGACAGCGCTGGGAGAGCTCTCTCCCAGCGCTGGTGCTCCGACTACACTTAGCGCTTCAAAACGCTGCCGCGGCAGCACTTTGAAGTGCTAAGTGTAGCCAAAGCCTTGGAAACTTTTCATTCACATCTAAACACCGTGGAGCTAAGCTGGGTTGATGCATTTCCACTTACAGTGGTACAGTTGTAATTAGGTGCTTAATCAGATGCTCATGCAGCACAAAGCAGTCAATAATGGGTGTGCTTTCATTCATTAACTTGACTGTGTGCTGTGCAACGCTTTGAAAAAAAGATGCTGTGAGGGAGTGTTAAAATTGTAGGCATTAAGAAATGGTAAGTAGGTGTCAGTTCATTTCTCATGCGTTTCTCTCCTAATTTTAATGTCAGTTTTGAATCAGTATTAATACCATGTTGTTTTAACAGAAGTAGGGTCCATTTGTATAATTGTTTGCAAGATTTCATTGGATATTGTGAACCAGCCGTCTTCACCTTTTATTTTCAGATTCCTAAAAACAACCCAGCACACCTATCCTGACAGACTGCAGGCCCTGGCCGGTGATTTGTCAATTGGAAGTGACAGAGGAGGAGAAAGACCTGGGTGTATTGGTTGATCACAGGATAATTATGAGCTGCCAATGTGATGCAGCCGTGAAATAGGTTAATGCAGTCCTAGGATACATCAGGTGAGGTATTTCCAGCAGACACATGAAAGGCTTAGTACTGTTATACAAGGCACTGATGAGACCTCATCTGAAATACACCTCTACCTTCTGGCCTTAAAGTCTGTGAGTCTATCAACTGTGCCTTGTGTTGCACAGACACTGATGGAGATCAGGGCCCCATCCTGCTGCACATGGCAAAGACCCTGATTGAGATCAGCACCCCCATTCTGCTGGGCTCTGCACAGACAGAGAGGGACAGTCCTCGCTCCAAAGAGATCACAATCCAAGTAGACAACAGGGAGGAGGAAAACAGAGAGGGGCTGTGACTTCCCCCAGGTCACCAAGCAGGTCAGGGACAGAGCCAGGAACACACCCCGGTAACGCCAGAGCCCCGTCACCCGCAGCTTGGAAAGGTCCCCAGACTCCTTTGTATTAGGCTGCAGGAAGAGGTGGTTTGCCCATGGATGCACAGGCTGTCTTGGCAGGCAGCTCAGCTGCGGTCCCTGCACACAGCTGGGGGGTGTCCCCTGGGTCAGGAGAAGTCAGTGTCCAGTCCTGTGGGGCTGTGCTCCTGGCTCATACCTCCAGCACTCACTGCTGCCCCTCCCTTACCAGCTGCACTGTTCAGCCAGCCCCAGGCCTCAGGGAGGTCACTGCCCCCCGTCCCCCATCTCCTGCAAGCCTTCAAACAGGGACATGGTGCACCAGTGCCAGAGCGCACTAGTGTAAATTCTGTCTGTACTAAGGGTTTGCACCAGTGCCTAAAACACCAGGGTGGCAGAGACCTTCAGTGCCCAAAACAGCAGTACGGTGGCACTAGAACTGGGATCTATTTCGAGCTCGGTCACGGACAGCCTGGGTGACCTTGGACACGTCAATGTTTCTCCTCCCAACTTTAGTCTCTTTACCCAGCTGCCACTCACTGGGGTCTCCTCTCTCTGCAGAGCTGCTCACCACTAAACTCTGTATGGGTGGCCCCAGAGCTAAGGCAGTTCAGCTCTGGAATAGTCTTACAAGGGGAGCTGGGGAGTCTCTTTCCCTGGAAGTTTTTAAGAACAAGTAGGACAAAGCTCTGTCAGAGACAATCTACAGATACTTGGTCCTGCCTTGGCAGAGAGAGCTGGACATGACAACATCTTGAGGTCCTGTCCAGCTCTACATTTCTATGATGTTATCTAATATAGATACATAAAAAACAACAAGATGAAACCAAATAAAAACATGGTGTCAGGCCATTCAAAAAACAACAACAAAAAACTACACTGCACTGCATAAAATGACACACTACTAAGCAGAAGAAAGCAACGCAAAGCAAACTGACACACCTTAGGATAAAAGTACACAATGCAAAAGAGCTCAACTCAATCCAACACAACAAAGACACCAAACAAGCTGAGGCAAAACAATGCACCATAAAACTATGCAACACGACATGGGGCAATCCCAGTTCCAAATGGCCCCATGCAAAACAGCTCAGCGTAGAACAGGACACAGCACAAAAGAGAATTATTTCAGTGTAGGCCTGGAAGGGATCTTGAGAGGTCGTCTACTCCAGCCCCCTGTGCTGAGGCAGAACCAAGTGTTAGGATATAGATATTCAGGCCTGTCTGCAAAGGCCTGTACTTTAAGAATGTAGGTGTATTCTTATCACTTAGCTAGTTATAGAGGTATAAAAGAAGGAATCAAAGATCACTGTCTGTGGAATGGCCTTCTCTTACTGCGACAGGCTAAGGCCTTCAGCCAGTACAGTGGTGCGACGTGATCTGGGTCGGGGTCAGTGCAGTGCCAGACCCAACGGGGACACAGATCTCAGTCGAGGTCTCTGAAGTGCCCAGCACGATGGAGGCAGCGGTTTGGGTCGCAGTCGTTCGCTGCCTGGCACAAGGGGGGCTGTGATCTCGGTCCAGGTCTCAGTTTTACCTGGCACAACAGTGGGGTCTGATCTCACCTGGGGTCTCTTCAGCGCCTGGCAGAACAGGGCCCAGATCTCAGTTGGGGTCTCTGCAGCACCTGGCAGAACAGGGCCACGCTCAGTACGATAAGAGCCCTGATCTCAGTCACACACCTGGAGAGAAAAGCGGGAAGATTTTTGAGCATTAGATATCAGTATTTCAGAACTGAGGAGAAAATGGGGCATAAACTAAATATTTGCCAATATAAGAGAGAAGCACCAACATCTGGGAGATTTTGTGTCACCATTTAACAGTTGAAGAGAAAAGATGGGAAATTTGAGGGGATTATACAAGGATATTGAATCAACAACAGAATGGGACGGATTCTTCTTGCCCCACGCTCACATGGCCGGCAGGGAGCCCTGGGTGATGTCTTTTCACAGGGGAAAGGAGTGGGGCTGGAGTGAGAAAGTCACTATCACTGGGGAGGGCCTGGCAGTGGGGTCTGGGAATGTGACTAGCAAGTGGTGGGGGGTGCAGTGTATATTGGAAAAGGGGTAAAAGAAATGCAAACAAAACATGGTACTTAATTAAAATCCTGTTAGGGCTCCAAAAGGAGCCATAGTAGATTGTGCTTCTTTTTCAGATCTTTTGAGCAGTGTTTTGGAGCAGAAGATGAAAGTGAACAGTAAGTAATAAGAACCCTGGTGGAAGTGAAATGTGTCCCTTTTGAAACAGTCTCTGAGCTGCTGATAGCTTTGAATCCAGAGGCCAGCCAAGAAAGACTCTGTGTGGATGCAAATTACCCAGCTGATGGGGGAAGGAGGAAACTGCCATTTGCAGCACAAAGAACCTGAGAATAATGAATGCATCTGGTCAGCAAACAAGCTACTAGAAGACTCAGATTATGGCCCTCCAGAAAAGGGAGGTGAAAAAACAAGTCAAGCCTGAAAATAAGGGGGACAGGTTAACCCTAAGGAGCGTGTGTGTGTACAGAGCAGAAATCTGAAGCTGTGGGAAACTGAGGCACGCCACCTCATAAATTTCATAAATGGTCAATGAGTGGGGTAATTCACTAGCCTGACTATAGAACAGAATAAGGACAGCCTGAAGGTAATTCTTCTGTTTTTCCTGCAATTAGCAAGGAAATTTGTAAAAGGAATTGGTATTATTATTAAGAAATAATCTGATCCCACCAGGGGGGTGGAAATTGTTTCTTTCGTTTTTCAGACACTCTACAACCATGCTGGTGCCAGCGGAAGAATAACCCAGAATACAATGGATCTATGTTTTGTGATGTTTGTCTGTGGTGTTGGTCTTGCTGCTAGCATGAGGTGGGTGGGGGATGGCTTCAAAAGGCTGACCTGGGGGGAGAGGAAGAGGTGTGTGGGAATGCAAAATGCTCAACTGGGATGCCAGCACCTGGGTAATGGCTACTATGGTGCCTGGAAATAGAACGGCAACTAAGGTGGGCCCCACAAGCCCTATGGGAATAAGGAGAAGGGGAGGAGCTCACTGGGAATCAATGGAGGGGTGTGAAAAATGGTGCACATCAAAGGAAATGTTTGGCTGTGCCCCTCTCCTATGACTATGCAGGAGCAGGATCAATGGCCTATGGCAAGGGGTGGACAATTGGGTGTACTGTGTAGGAGGGGTTTTGCTGGAAATGTACATATTTCTGGGGGCACAATTACACCAGCCCCAACCAAACTACACACATCCACACGCTGCTATCTGGACTCTGGTGCACAAATGGATCTGTAAATCTTATTGCTGTGAATAATTGCCTATTTAGCCTTTGAGCTTTTTGTGGCAAGGCCTCTCTGTCCCTGTGGCCATTTCCACACTGCAGTCAGACACCGGCGGCTGGCCCGTGCCCGCTGACTTGGGCTCACACGGCTCAGGCTGTGGGGCTGTTTAATTGTGGTGTCGATGTTCCGGCTGGGGCTGCAGCCCAAGGTCTGGCACCCTCCCACCTCGCAGGGTCCTACAGCCTGGACCCAGCCCGAGCCCAGACATCTACACTGCAATTAAACAGCCCCTTCGCCTGAGCCCTGTGAGCCTGAGTCACCTGGCATGGGCCAGCTGGGGTTTTTTTATGGCAGGGTAGAGATACCCTTGGTGTCTGTTCAGCACCTGTCACAATGGGGACCCTGATCTTGGTCAGTGTCTGTGCAGAGCCCTGCGCAACAGGGGCCTGACCTCAGTCGGGGACTCTGCAACTCCCAGCATTACAGGATCCTGGATTTTGTTTAGGGCACCTGCAGCATCTGGCAAAATGTGGGGGCAGGATCTCTGTCAGGGTCTGTGCAGTGCCCAGTACAGTGGTGGGGCGTGATCTGGGTCGGGGTCAGTGCAGGGCCAGGCCCAACGGGGACACAGATCTCAGTCGAGGTCTCTGAAGTGCCCAGCACAATGGAGGCAGCGGTTTGGGTCACAGTCATGCGCTGCCTGGCACAAGGGGGGCCGTGATCTCGGTCCAGGTCTCAGTTTTACCTGGCATAACAGTGGGGTCTGATCTCACCTGGGGTCTCTTCAGCACCTGGCAGAACAGGGCCCAGATCTCAGTTGGGGTCTCTGCAGCACCTGGCAGAACAGGGCCACGCTGAGTATGATAAGAGCCCTGATCTCAGTCACACACCTGGAGAGAAAAGCGGGAAGATTTTTGAGAATTCGATATCAGTATTTCAGAACTGAGGAGAAAATGGGGCACAAACTAAATATTTGCTAATGTGAGACAGAAGCACCAACATCTGGGAGATTTTACGTCAGCATTTAACAGTTCAAGAGAAAGGAGGGGAAATTGTAGGGGATTACACAGGGATATTCAATCAACAACAGAATGAGATGGATTCTTCTTGCCTCACACTCACAGGGCCAGCAGGTGCTGGGGAGTAGCTGGACTGGGAAACCTGGGGCTGGGCCGTGTCCATGGGGGACACTTGCTCCTCCCTCCCCTTCCTGGCCCTTCCCAGGCCCCGTTGCCAGCAGAGAGTGGCCCCCCCAGCCCAGCCCAGAGGTGTCCCTGTCTCAGGGCCCCCCCAGCCTCTGCCCATTCACCCTCTGCCCAGCTCAGAAATCACTCGGGGGAACCATTTCCCACCCGCACAAGGACAAATCCCTGCAGGTGGAAATGGGGGAAACCCCCCAAACCTGAGACCTGAACTGGCCACTGGCGAAGGGGAGTGAAAATGGGGCACAATCGGGGGGGGGAACAGGGAACTTCTCAGGGGTTGGGGAGGGGGTCACCCTGGGCGCTGCTCGTGGCTCTCTAGGGAGAAAGGGGGCAGGACGGGAGGAGGGGGTCCCCACGGGAGGGGCAGCGGTAAATCCGAGGATCTCAGCCCCCTTTCTCTCCCGCTCCTCGGGGTCACCTGCTCCCGGCCATGTCCGGGCTGCACCGACATTTCCCGCCCGCCTCCCCACCCCCAGCCCGGTCTCACCCCAGCCCCGCCCGGCCCCACGCAGGGACCCCAGTGGGGCCGGGCCCCTCCCCCCGGCACCCCCCGCAGAGCCCCAGGGCAGAACCTGGCCGGGCCCGGGGGGCGCTGGGCTCCTGCGGGGGCAGCAGCTCCGGGTCCCGCCCGGACTCTGGGGCAGAGTCACTGCCCGGCCCCGCCCCCGGCTCGCTCCGGGCCTGGAGGCTGCAGCTCCGCAGCGGGGCAGGCGGAGCCCGGGGCGGCCCCAGGGCGGCTCCAGCAGGACAGGGCCCGGGCACGGGGGGGTTAATGAAGGGCTCTCCCGCCGCGATCTGCGCATGCCCAGAGCCCCACCGACACCAACCCTTCTCCGGCCCGGGAGAGGCTCCAACGGCCCCGCGCGAGCCAGGAAGAGCCGCAGGGGCCCGCGCGCGTTTGCAGCTCCACCCAACGTCACTTCCGGTCCAGGGAGAGTCAGGAACTACATCTCCCAGCCTGCCCCGGGGCGCTTCCACTCTCTCTAGCCCAGGGAAGGGAGGTCCCCGGGGCCAGTCTGACCCTCCCCCCACCGCTCATCCTTTCCCCCGGCCCCGCCCCCTCTCCCAGCCGGTGCCTCTCAGACCCCCCCCCCCATCTTTTCCCGGCGAGCGGCAGAGCTGGGGGGGCTTGTGACCCCCACGTAATAACCGCACCCCGCCCAACCCCCAGCCCTGACCCCGCCCCCGGCAGGAGCGTGTCGGCCCCACGTGGGTCCCCGGCCCTGCCCGCCCCGCGCGGCCCCCGGCCCCACCGCGCTGCCCCCCGGGCTGCAGGAGCCCCCGTGCTGCGCTTCCGGCCCCAGCCATGGCCCTGCTGCCACACAAGGGGCGGGGGCAGGGCCGGGGGGGCGGGAAGGGGTGGCTCCTCCCCAGGCCTGGCCCCGCCCCTGGGCCCCACGCAGGGGGTGGGACACGTGGGGACCCGCCTCATCCTGGAGGGGGCAGGAGAGGGGCCGGGGCTCCCCAGGAGAAAAGCTGGGGCAGGGGCTAGTGTAGCAGCTTCCCCCCCCCAGCCCCTGCATTGGGTGTCAGCTGGATCCCAGCTGCTGCAGCCCGCCCTGGCAAGCGCTGCAGCCCGGGGGGGGCGGGGGTTGCGGGGCACAGAGAGGGTCTAGAGCAGCTGGGAGCGGGGGTGGGGGGAGGATTGCAGGGCACAGGAAGGCATTAACCCCTCTGTGCCCGGCCGGGGGGCTTCTCCGGCTGCAGTGGCACCAGCTCAGGTAGGGGTTATTGGAGGGGTTGCTGGTGGGTTCCTGCTGGAGGGGGAGGGGCAGGAAATACTGAAGAGGTGGCAACTTCTGGGGAGTTAGGGCTGGAGGGGGGCAGGGAATACCCTGGGTGAGGCTAGGGAGGGGGACAGTGTGTGACAAACCTGCTGGGACTTGTTTAACATGGGCCTAGATCCTCAGAACAAACACTTGGGTGTTGGGGGAGAAAATTCCCTAATTTCTGAAACAGGAAACAGACAAAGCAACTCCCTGGGCAGGGCTCGGAAAACTGACCAGATTTCCAGGGCTGAATCCTCAGCCTGCTAGTCAGAGTCTGGTATGACATGGAAAGGGGGCACCCAGCAGGGAGGTGTAGGGAAGATGTCCCAGCCCCTCACATCTAGCTGCTGGCAGTCGGGGTGTTGGGTGCCCCACCAGGGGGTTGTATCAGCCTCTGGCTAGTAGCTGTGTGATGGATCTGCTGGGAGAGACAAGGGGTCCCTGTTTGTTCTCTCACCGTGATGCCCCCTAGCTGCTCTCAGGACTGGGGGCACAAATTTTCTAAACTGAACCAAAAGTTCCTGCAGTTTTCAAAAGAGGAGAAAAGCAAAATCTGTGATTTCACACTCACAATGTCTGATAAGTGGACAGAAAGTTATCACAGTGACAGGGCCGGTGACTGGGGAATGCCCGGCAGTGCTTGGAGCCAGGACTCTGACACGAGTTGATCAGAGAGAAGGATCATGGTTAGTAGAAGTTCCCACAGCCAGGGGCCCAACAGCTATTCCCTGGGACGCAGCCCCCAGAGTCCCCAGCCAGGGACCCCAGATACCCCTCAAAGCCCCACCGGCCAGGGAATCCCCACCAGACCATGACTGTCATGTTGGGAATCCCAAAGGGTTCCCCCCACCAAGAGCCCCCAGCAGCCAGAGACTTGCCTACTGGGAACTCAGTTCCTCACTGCCTGCCTAGGACCCGCCCCGCACACCACCACCAGCAGGATCTGCCCTGCCATTTGTCTGGGACCCCCTCCTCTACCCAGCGGGACCCCCTGATGCTTTTCAGTGGGACCCCTCACTCTGCTTCCCTGGTATCCCCTGACCTAGTGCCAGGGACCCCCTCCCCCAGCTCTGCGCACTGGGAATTGCAACGATCCCAGGAGCCAGCCGGGGAAGCCCAGACGGAGCCCCTGGCACAGCACCAGGCTCCCTCTAACCCCGTCCCGCCTCCCCAAGAGACGCCCACCCCGGCTGTTCTGCAGCCACCAGGCCCCCAGCGATACCCACCTCCAGGACCCAAAGCCTCAGGGCTGGGCACATCACAACCACCCCCTGAAACCCCAAATCTCCAGAACCCACCACCCTCCCTAGGGTACCCCCTGCCCAGCCACCCAGAGGCCTCCCCCACCACACTCCCCCTTCAGCTGCTATCTCCCCCCACAGCCCCACCCCCACCCAGCAACACTGTTACCTCACAGTGCCTGAGAAGTGGATAGAAAGTGACCCCCCCCCCCCCCCCGTGCTGGCCAGTCACACAGGCAGAGGGAGCCCTGGGGGATGTCTCTTGAACTGGAGAATGGAAGCTCTGGAGGGCAAGAAAGGTAAGAAAAGTCCATGGCCTGTCACTAGCAAATAATGGCCACCATGGATCCACCCCAGAAGCGGCTGCATCTTAGCACAGGGGGAATCAACCCCTCACAGAGGCCATTTGTCATGGGGTTTGGGATACTTCTGGACCCACACTGCACTCAGAGTGACCTCCTCATCCCGTGCCAGCTGGAGAAAAAAAAAAAAAAGGGTCCAGCGAACTCTCCTGTTACCAGCTGGGAACCACTGATCCCTGAACAGGGGGAGGCCTCTGGCTTTGATGTGTATTAAAGATGTGGCTGGTCTCTTTCATCCACAAACATTTTAACACAGATAAAGGGGGGAAGAAATGGCTCTCAAAGGAGAGGGGAAAGATCAACACTGGGAAATTTAACCCCCTGCAACCTCCAGGATGGACAGTGATTCAGGGCAACAGGTTTCCTCCAAGAAAGGAGAAGTTGCTGGGATTGAGAAACATGGGGAACAGCCCCAAACATGAAAGGATTTTTAATTGATATTTGATGATAACGTAGAAGTGAAAGAGAAAGGGGGGAAATCTGAGAGATTTTGGCTCTATTTTTGCAAATAATAGAGAGGAAAGTGGAAAATCAAAGGGATTTTATATCAGTTTATATCTGATGTGCAGTAAAATGTCAGTGTTTCACATCAGTATTTGTTAAATGAATAGAGAGGAAATGGGCAACATTTGCAAATATTTTATATCCATGTTCAAGAAGCTGAGAAACGGGGTAAATCTGAGATTTTCTTGGTATTTTATAATTAGAGAGACAGGGGGGAATCTCAGGGCAAATGTTTAGGGTATTTTATATCAACCTTTGAGATTTGCAGAGAAAACGTGTCACCAACTATGCAACCGAAGGTGGAAAATCAGACTCCTGGAGAGACCAGGGGGAAATGGGGGAGACGGGAGAGCGGCTCATTGGCGGGGAAAGGGGCGAATCTCCCCGGATTTTACAGCCCGGGTGAGACACTGAGCGAGAAAAGGGGCAGAACTGGAGAGAATTTGTACCGGGGGCGAGAGGCAAGTGGCACCAACAGGGACAGGATCCAATTAACCCCCTCCCCCTTCGCCCGCCCGCTCCCCGCAACTCCGGCTTCTCCCCTCCCGCCCGACACCCCTCCCCCAGGGACCCACGCCGGCCCCCATCCCAGCGGGGCGGATCCTGCCGCGGCTCCGCGGGGGCCGAGGCGGCTCCGAGGCTTCTCCCGGGTTCCCCGGGCAGAGTCACGTGCCCGCCCCAGCAGCCCCGGGGTCTCTCACTCACCGGGGCTGGGGCGGGCAGAGAGGCTCCAACGGCCCCGCGCGAGCCAGGCTACTCGTTTGCTACTCGGCTTGGTCTCTCCCCCCAACGTCACTTCCGTTCCAGGGAGAGTCAGGAACTACATCTCCCAGCCTGCCCCGGGGCCGCTTCCGCTCTCTCCAGCCCAGGTAACGGAGGGTTTCAGCAGGTAAAATCGCGCATGCTCCGTGCGAGCCCTGCTGGGGGCGGGAGAACAAAGCTGCTGCTGCCGCCTCCGCGTGAGCCGGGCCCGGGCTGACCGGCTGCTGCTCCCCGAGGGGGGCGGGTCTGTGCGGGGGGCCCGGCCGGGGTTTCTCCAGCTGGGCCCCGCCCCGAGCAGCCCTGGCTCTGCCCGCCCCAGCCCCGCCCGGAGCCCCCGGGGAGTGAGAGACCCCGGGGGGGCGCTGGGGGGGCGGGCACGTGACTCTGCCCCGGGGAACCCGGGAGAAGCCTCGGAGCCGCAGCAGGATCCGCCCCATCCCAGCTGGGGCGGGGCCCGGCGGGGGCGGAGCTCTCCAGCCCGGCCCCGCCCTGGCTCTGCTGAGGCTCCCGGTGACGGAGCCCGGGGGCGGGGCAGGTCCCGGCTCTGCGCGGTGCCCCCATCGCTGCCCCGGGGCCCGGAGCTGCTGCAGCGCTGAGGCCGGGAGGATCCTTCCCGCAGCGAGTCTGAGCCGCCCCCGGCTCTGCTGTGCCCGGTACTGGGGTGAAGGGGTCCCCTGCCCGGTGCCCCCTTCCCCGCACGGGCGGAGCGGGGCAGCCGCGGGGGCCCTGAACGGGGCGGTGACCCCGGCTCCCAGCCCGGGGCAGGGCGCTAGGGAAGGGGGAGGGACGGGAGAGGGTGTGAGGGGAAATTAGGGGCAGGTTCCCAGATCTCTGACCCCGGCACATTCACTGCAGCCTCCCTGCCCAGGGTCACTTCCCTGTGACCGAGGTGAGGGGCAGAGAGAGGAAGAACCAGCCCCGGACTCTCCCTGCTCCCCCTGCGGCAGGAGTGCGCTGCCCTGGGGGCAGGGGCAGGGGGACCCCCCCCAAGGGGGCTCCTTTGGGTCTGGTCTGGTCCAGGGTTTGGTTCACACCCTGTTGCTGGGAGGGCTTCAAAATGTCTTGGTTTGTTATTGCTGCTGGGGGGAGCACAAGGGGGAAAGGAGGGGCCGGGGGCCACGTCTGTGCTGCACTGTGGGGACTGAGCATGTTCCCAGCCTGGCAGAATCTACAATCTCTGTCCCCAGGGAAAGGGCCTGGGGGAATCGTGATGTGAAATGAACTGAAGCCTGTTCTGAAACCTCCACCACTGCCCTTCTCCCCCTGCCAGGCTGCAGAATGACGCCCACCTCTCGCTCCAGCTCATCCCAGCCTCCCATGGGACAGGAGAAATGGCTGTAGTGGCGCCAGCTCAGGTAGGGGTTATTGGGGGGGTTGCTGGTGGGTTCCTGCTGGAGGGGGAGGGGCAGGAAATACTGAAGAGGTGGCAACTTCTGGGGAGTTAGGGCTGGAGGGGGCAGGGAATACCATGGGTGAGGATAGGGAGTGGGGACAGAGTGTGACAAACCTGCTGGGAGTTGTTAACATGGGCCTAGATCCTTGGAACAAACACTTGGGTGTTGAGGGAGAAAATTCCCTAATTTGTGAAACAGGAAACAGACAAAGCAACTCCCTGGGCGGGGCTGGGAAAACTGACCAGACTTCCAGTGCTGAACCCTCAGCCTGCTAGCCAGGGGCTGGTGTGACATGGAAAGGGGGCACCCAGCAGGGAGGTGTAGGGAAGATGTCCCGGCCCCTCACATCCAGCTGCTGGCAGTGGGGAGGGTGTTGGGTTCTCTACCATGGGGCTGTGCCTGGACCCTACTGGGGGCTCCATCTCCTGTATCAGCCTCTGGCTAGTAGGTCTGTGGTGGATCTGCTGGGAGAGACGAGGGGCTCTCACTTCGTCCCCTCACCCAGATGTCTCCTGGCTGCTCTCAGCAGTATGGGGATAGGACTCTGCTGACTCTCTCAGAGCTTCCATTTGATTGGCTCCTTTCCTCCATGAATAGTGGGGCTGTGAGTGGGGCAGCAGGTACTGAGCGTTGGGCTCCTGCTCTTTCAGGGGCCGGTGACCTTCGAGGAGGTGGCTGTGTATTTCACCAGGGAAGAGGGGGCTCTGCTGGACCCCACTCAGAGAGCCCTCTGCAGAGCCGTCATGCAGGAGAACTGTGAGACTGTGACCTCGCTGGGTAAGGATTCCTGTTCCCTCGGTTTTTAGAAGGGGAAACGCAGCGTTAAGGTTCATGCCACTCCCACAATTCCACCTCTGCTCTGCCCTGTTTCAGCATCACCCCAACATGCCAGAGACACCCACACTAGCCCTCTCCCCTCCCCTGTTACAGAGCGCTCTGGGAACAGAGCAGTCCAGCAGAATGTCTAATATGCTCTTCTCTTTGCTAAGATAATATTCGGGTTCAACTCCATCATAGCAAACAGAAGCTTCCTACCCCCTGGCCTGCTCTCCAGTACTGAACCTCCTGCACCCAGGCCATCTGAGACTTGTACAGTGTTACTACCCCCTTGCCCTCAACCTGAGTTTTCCTTTTGAGTCACTGCCTTCACTTACCCCTCACTAAGCCCCACAGATCACTCGAACATACGCCACCAGGGTGCTGACAACCCCCATGGCAAGAACACACCCTTGGGCACCTTTGCTGACAAAGCCTACAACACTCAGCACGGAAATGAGGCAGAGTTGACCCCCAAGTTTCACATGCACCTCTCTGCATAGCACAGGCACAGCTCTGCCCAGCTGCTGCAACCCATCCCTCCATCAGCCAGTCACAACTACAGCTGGCCCAGTGCACACAGCTGGAGGCATGCAGATAAATGTGGGATTCGCACGGCCCACACAGAACCATTCTCACTGGTTCTGGCCAGCTACAGGGTTAAGGGTTGGGGGAAAGTTTACATTAACTTTTCATTTCCTGGTCTGCAGAGGTTTAAGTTTACTCACCGTCCATATGGTGCAAGGCAGGAGACAGCACTGGGCAACGTTAACTCTGCATTAATGTAGCTTATGAGCATTTAGTTTCCTGTTTTAAAAAATGGATGCTTTTGCCGCTATAGCTGTGTCTGTAATTGAGCTTTGGCCAGCAGAGCCATGTTGGATGGTGTGCGTGTGTGCGCATGTGTGTGTGCATGTTTTCACAACCTTCAACAATAGAGCTGGACTGGCAAAGCTTTTAAGAGCTACCTAAGACCTACCTAACTAGTTCCTCGACAGACACCTGACACGACCCCTTTGGGTGAACGAATATGCGTGTACCTGGTCCGTGGGATCCCAGAAAAACATTAGGCACCCTGTGCCCTCTGCCAGGTGGCATCAAGAAGTCCATGATGAGTCACATCCTTCTCCTCCTCCAGTCGCTGCATTAGAGTGTCTTTAGAATGAGCCGGCTGACCCCCGTTCCAGCCTTCTGTTTGGGTTCCACGGGGCTCTGTCCTCGGGCCTCTTCTTTTCTTCCTCTGCACCTCATTTCTGGGTAATCTCATCCGCACTCACACATTCAGCTACCATCTCTGTGCTCCTGACTCTCAGTTCTGCCTCTCTGCTCCTGGCCTGTCTCCTTCTGTCGCAACTGAAATCTCAGCCCCCCCCCCACCCATCTCCTCACTGATGTCCAGCCATCAGCTAAAGATCAACAGCTGAAGCAAAGCTCTTAATATTTCCCCCAAGCCCTCCCCCCACCTTCTTTCTCTACCGCCGCAGACAGCACCATTGTGCTGCCTGTCACTCAGGCCCATAACTGTGCAATACCTTTGTTACGGAGCTCCCTCTGGGGCCTCCTATCCAGGCTGTGCCTACACCTGGCATTTTCTTTTTGCATAACATCCTTAACAATTGGCCTTTCCTATCCATCCGCGCAGCTACAGCTCTTAGTCATCCTCTCCTGTCTCAGTTACTCCAACATCCTTTTCTCTGACCTCACCTTGCGCGTCTCCATTCAGAAGGAAAAAGCGCCCTCCTGGTCCTCGAACATGACTTATGAGGGAAGCTTGAAAGAACTGGGCATGTTTAATCTTGAGAAAAGAGTGCGTGGGGAACTGAGAACAGTCTTCAAATATGTCAAGGGTTGTTACAAGAGAGCAGTGATTAATTGTTCGTCACGTCCACTGAAGGTAGGAGGAGAAGTAATTGGCTTGATCTGCTGCAAGGGAGGTTGAGGGTGGGTAATACAAAAACCTTTCCAGCGATAAGGATAGGGGAGTGCTGGAATGGATTACAAAGAGAGGTAGTGGAATTCTTGTCCCAGGAGGGTTTTAAGAACAGGTCAGACAAACTTCTGGCATATTTACACCTGATCCTGCCACAGGGCGATGGGAATGGAGTAGATGACTTCTTGAGGTCCCTTCCAGCCTATATTAGAAGATTTTAGGATTCATTGCCTTAGCCCTTCGCTTTGATCACGTCTCCTGGTGGAGAATTCGGACCATTTTTGTGGATCGGCTGCGGGTACAAATTTTGTTCCTAGAGCCCTGAAAATCTGCAGAGATCCATGGACCATTTTTGCGAATCGCAGAGAGGATGCGGATATAAATTTTGTATCCATGCAGGGCTCTACCTGTCTTACTTCTGCCTCTACCTTCAACTTAAATCTATTTTGTACACAGTGACTACATCTGAAATAACATATGAGATCACCATAACAATGATCAATGAATGATAAAACAAACTAATTGGCTCCATGAACCACGGAGACTCTTCCTTTTCCATCCCCACCTGCAAGAGCCGCCGTCTCTCTTCTCTGCATGTTCTTTGGATCTTCGAATTTGTCCCACCAGAAGTCACATGGCCTGATTCTTATTTTTCACATTCTCCTTTGGCAGAAGAATTGGTCTGTGGCTCTTGAACTACACCATCTAATTTGCCAGCTTCCTCCACACAGTGTTTTTTATGCTCCCTCCCTTTATACCTGACTCGCTAGGTTCCCTAATGCCGCAGGATGTGCTTTCCTGACATCTAATGCTGCTGAGATCCTGCCTTCAGTGATATCCCTGCCCTTCCTGGTCCTTACTCCACTGAACCCTCCCAGCCCATGCTTCCTGTTCCCAGCTTCCCCTGGACTCTCTCTTTGGCTCTGGACCTGTCTGTCAGCAAGAAGCAGTGCCAGGGACACTTACCCTCTGTCTGGAGTCTTCACTTTCTGGGAAATGCAGTTCCAGTCTCTGTTTTTTAGGAGCCACTTTGATAATGAGTGTCTGGCTGTGTGTGTTTCCCGCGAAGAAGGGGATAGTTAAATCCCTCCTAAGCAGAGTGTTCTGCACCTTTGAGCACCTGGGGAGCTGGCCCTGCGATTTTATTGTTTAAAATGGACTGGGGTTAAACTAATAGAATGTTTTTTATGATGATAGATGGCCTATGAATTCCCCTGATCTCCTTTGTTTTCTTTCCCTTGAGCAGGGTTTCCAGTTTCCCAACCCTCTGATCTTCCAGCTGGAACGAGGGGAAGAGCCGTGGGTCCTGGATCTCCCTGGTTCAATGGAAAGCGAGATCCTGGGAAGTCCCTGCACAGGTGAGGAAACATTAAACCAACCCAGAAACTGTAAGTGCCTGAGAGAACCCGCTGGGATTCCCCACACAGACTCTGTGAGCTCAGGACAGTCCCCAGCAGCTCTCACTCCTGGCTTCCTACAGATGATGATTGACACCTTGGCTGGAGCTCCCTCCCTTCCTACTGAGTGTTTGGATGGGATGTGGGCAGGGCCGGCCTTGGGGAAATGGCACCTGGGGCGAACTTGCATTTTGGTGCCCCTGGCTTCCATGGGCTCCCTAGGCAACCCACGTTCCCTTCCCCCAAACCTCTGCACTGTGTCCCTTTGCCCCAAATGCCTGCTCCCCTCCTGCACCCCAAATGCCTGCTCCCCTCCTGCACCCCAAATGCCTGCTCCCCTCCTGCACCCCTAATCCCTAACCTCTGCCCCTCGTGCACCCCAACACCTGCCCCTCCTGACCCCTAACCCCTGCACTGTGCCCCCTTCACCCCAGCCCTTGCACTCCACTCCTGTGCCGCAATCATGAATGATCTGGAGGATGGCGTGGACTGCACTGTCAGCAAGTTTGCAGATGACACTAAACTGGGAAGAGTGGTAGATACGCTGGAGGGTAGGGATAGGATACAGAGGGACCTAGACAAATTAGAGGATTGGGCCAAAAGAAACCTGATGAGGTTCAACAAGGACAAGTGCAGAGTCCAGCACTTAGGGCAGAAGAATCCCATTCACTGCTACAGACTAGGGACCGAATGGCTGGGCAGCAGTTCTGCAGAAAAGGACCTAGGGGTTACAGTGGATGAGAAGCTGGATATGAGTCAGCAGTTGCCCTTGTTGCCAAGAAGGCTAACGGCATTTTGGGCTGTATAAATAGGGGCATTGCCAGCAGATCGAGAGACGTGATCGTTCCCCTCTACTCAGCACTGGTGAGGCCTCATCTGGAGTACTGTGTCCAGTTTTGGGCCCCACACTACAAGAAGGATGTGGAAAAATTGGAAAGAGTCCAGCAGAGGGCAACGAAAAATGATTAGTGGGCTGGAGCACATGACTTATGAGGAGAGGCTGAGGGAACTGGGCTTGTTTAGTCTGCAGAAGAGAAGACTGAGGAGGGATTTGATCGCTGCTTTCAACTGCTGAAGGAGGGTTGGATCTAGACTGTTCTCAGTGGTAGCAGATGACAGAACAAGGAGTAATGACCTCAAGTTGCAGTGGGGGAGGACTAGGTTGGATACTAGGAAGAACTATTTCACTAGGAGGTTGGTGAAGCACTGGAATGGGTTCCCTAGGGAGGTGGAGTCTCCTTCCTTAGAGGTTTTTAAGGCCCGGCTTGACAAAGCCCTGGCTGGGATGATTTAGTTGGGAATTGGTCCTACTTTGAGCAGGAGGGTGGACTAGATACATCCTGAGGTCCCTTCCAACCCTGATATTTTATGATTCTATGCAGCCCTTCACTGCTACCCCCTGCACCACTCTCCTGTGCCCCCAACCCCTGCACTGTGCCCCCTTTGCCTCTAACCCCGGCATCCCCCCCTGCACCCAAGTGGGAACCTGACCTGGATGCACAAAGCAGCTGGCATTGCTGCTCGCTCCCCCACTGGACTGCTGCTCCCCCGCCCCACACAGCGCTGGGGGGCTGGGAGAGGGGAGCAAGGAGCGACGTCAGGGCTTCCTGCACCCAGGTCACCTTCCCTGCAGGCTGCGTAAGGGGAGGGCAGGAGAACAGCTGCTCCTGATGTCTCAGCACCCCCCAGGTGGGGAAGTGACCTGGATGCAGGGAGCCCTGGTGTGTGTGTGTTGGGAGGAGGATATTAAACAGTGTGTATGTTGAAGGGAGTGTGTAAAGGACTCTGTGTGTGTGTGTGTGTGTGTGTGTGTGTGTGTGTGTGTGTGTGTGTGTGTGTGTGTGTGTGTGTGTGTGTGTGTGTGTGTGTGTGTGTGAAGGTAGTATGCGCCTGAGTGAGTGAGCGCGCTGTCTCTTTAAGAAAGTTCCCAGTGTCAGGAGCCTGAACTAGGCTTGTTCAGACACAAGCAGCTGCCGGCAGCTCCGGCCCCAGAGAGGCAGCAGCACACGCAGATTCCCCCTGTCCCGTCACCCTAGCTCAGTGGAAGCCGGGTACCTGGGTTGCGGGGAGGGGATCACCCCGCCATCAATCAGCACCTCCCCCCTGCAGAGCAGTCAGGAGGATGCTCCCAGTCGGGGGTGGACGGGGCGACTCCGGGGGTGAACGGAGGGTTGGGGGACAGGAACAGCAGCAGCTGCACACGTGGAGCAGGGCGGAGAGGGGCCCCTCTGCTCCGGAGCAGTCACCTGGCTCTGACGCTGGTCGTCCAATTTCCCCCTGCAGCTCAGGTCTCTCCCACTCCCCCACGCAGCTGCTTATCTGCCTCCCTGTGCCGCTTTCATCAGCCCAGCGAGCCTCTTGGCAGCAGGTCAGGTGGGAATCCAAACCCTGTGCCCGGCACCCCCTTGGGTGGGGCACCCGTACGGCCCCCCTAAAGGCCGGTCCTGGGTGGGGAGCAGAATTGATCCCCTCCACTGTCCCCTGTGGGGAAGAGTTTGGGGGAGTTCAGTCCCTGATTTTTATTTTCTGTCTCTCCAGCACTTACTTGGGTTTGTTCTCTGCCTTTCCATCCCAGTTCTGAGATTTCTCCTCTCTTCTAGCAGGTGATGGGGTGGTGAGGGAGAGCGAGGAGCAGCATCCTCACCAGGAAGATGCTGAGCTCGCCGAAGCGCATGGGGAGTTACTGCGAAGAGCCAAAGGGAGTGTGTCCAGCCCCCGTGAGCAGGGAAAAGCTGGTGAAAATTACCCCAGACCAGAGAGAGAGCAGGGAAACCACTCAGAGGAGAGAGTGGATGAACCCATTAATTGTCAGGGAACTCACAGGAACCTCAAGGAAACTACGTCCCAGGAGAAAATCCTCACGGAAAAGCGAGAGACTACATGTAGTGAGTGTGGGAAAAACTTCCATTACCGCTCAGCCCTTATTCGACATGAGATAATCCACACGAAAGAGAGACCCTACGAATGCTGTGAGTGTGGGAAACGCTTCAATCATACCTCAGCCCTTAGTAGGCATCAGCGAATACACAGAGGAGAAAGACCCTATGAATGCTGTGAGTGCGGGAAAAGCTTCACTCAGAGATCAGCCCTTATCTCTCATCAGAGAATCCACACAGAAGAGCGACCCTACGAATGCTGCAAGTGCGGGAAAAGCTTCACTCAGAGATCAGCCCTTATCTCTCATCAGACAACGCACATGGGAGAGAAACCCTACGAATGTTGCGAGTGTGGAAAAAGCTTCTCTCAGAGCTCAAACCTTACTGTGCATCAGAGGATCCACACAGGAGAGAGACCTTATGAATGCCGTGAGTGCGGGAAAAGTTTCAGTCACTTCTCCTCCCTTATCTCTCACCAGAGAGTCCACACAGGAGAGAGACCCTATGAATGTTGCAAGTGTGGAAAAAGCTTCTCTCGGAGCTCACACCTTACTGTGCATCAGAGGATCCACACAGGAGAGAGACCCTATGAATGCAGTGAGTGCAGGAAAAGTTTCACTCACCTCTTATCTCTCACCAGAGAGTCCACACAGGAGAGAAACCCTATGAATGCAGTGAATGTGGGAAAAGCTTCTCTCGGAGCTCAACCCTTGTTACACATTACAGAGTCCACACTGGAGAGAGACCATATGAATGCTGCGAGTGTGGGAAAAGCTTCACTCATAGCTCAGGCCTTTCTAAACATCAGAGAATTCGTAAAGGAGATAAACTTCATAAAAACCCTCTCTAGAGCTGTCAGGAGATTTTTTCTTTAATTCTGTTGACAGTAGTGAGTGTTAAGGCTGTTTGCATCTTTTGCACACTGTAGTTCCTCAGCTCCCCATACATGAGTTGCCCACTTTTGAAGCTCGCCCGTCTTTGGGCTGGATCCTGTGGTCCTTTGTATCAACTCCATTGTCCTGTGAGTCATTGGAGCGTGTGTCCTTTCTACCAGGAATGTCATCACCCCAGGTGGGGGAGATGGGGGGTGTCTTCAACCAGCTACGTTGAGATAAAATCTACCTGGGTCTCATCACTGTGGTTGTCATGGAGTTAGCTAGCTTGAGTTCACTTTCCTGATGTAAAAAGAGAACTATTCTTGCACTAAAGACATGGGCCATGGATAGTCGGTGGAGTTATCTTGCACATTTCCTCCTGTCTGAGCTAACCATCATCACATTTCCTTTTCTAAACAAACCTGGAGATTCACATTTATACTCCTCCTGCCAGTGCAAAGTTATTGTTAGAGACGTCAAGTTCCTCTTTGAGGACAGATTTCCTCATTCCCAGTTGTTCTCACATTACCCTGGATTGTGCAGAACAGCAGTTATTTTGCTGACTTTTTTTTCTCCTTTAAAATATATTTAAATATGATGAAGAGCTGGAGCAGTGTCAGGGAAATAAGGGTCATTTTAGGCTCTGTGACACTGGAAGGAGATGGGGCGACTCAGACATTCCATCCTTCCCCATCACCCCAGAACTGTTACCTTGTGCTTGAGCCATACACAGTTCACCCCTTCGTATTCCTTCGCTTCCCAACGTGTCTGGTGGGGTCATGTTCTTGGCTGTCCATGCTTGGGAATGGTGCTTGTACACGTCTTTGATCCTAAATCAGAGTCAGTCTGGCAGGCGATTAAAGTGTCAGACTTGGAAGGGGATTTCAAATGGATCCCAAGCACCGTTCAAATCCCCTTTTCCCTCAATGGCAAAGCTGCTTCTGGGAAGGTCGGCTGTTTTTTCTCCCGTTATGAAGGTGCTAAAACTCCTGTAAATAACACTAATGAGAGAGGTATCAGAGGGGGAGCCATGTTAGTCTGGATCTGTAAAAGCAGCAAAGAAACCTGTGGCACCTTATAGACTATCAGACTTTTGGAGCATGAGCTTTTGTGGGTGAATACCCGCTTCGTCGGGTGCATGAGAAAGCGCCGGGTGAAGCAGGTTTCAGTGGATCATGGGAGAATCTCTCATCCTGATTCTGAGACATCAGATGTAACCTAGTCTGGAATTTCACTTTTAAATTAAAATGAAAGTGTCTTCTACCTCTCTGTGATATGGGTTTTCTATCTTTCATGAAGGCTCCTTGGTCATATTACTGCATATTAGTTTTGTTTGACAGAATGTAGCTCAGATTTTTTGGGAAATTTCAGACAAATTACCATTTTTTTACTTCAGGTTTGTTTTTCCCCCTATTCCTGCATGATGACATGGTTAAAATTCAGATGCAGTTCAGTCAACAGGAGAGAATACTCCAAGCTGTTGGACATATTATCAAAGAAACAGTCGTATGTTTAAATCTCCACTCTGAAAAGGTGAACAGCAGCAGACCCCAAATGGGTGCAACTGACCGAAGTAAGTGCACAGGGTAGTTCAGTTCTTTAAGTCAATATTGTCTCAGATGATCCAGGGATAGAATTCCACAGCAAGTGATTCGGAACTAGGAAAACGCCCAGGTATTTGGTTCCCAAGGTATTTGTGACCCAGTCCCTACAGGAGGTTACTCCTGCAGAAATCTCCTAGCTAATCCCAACATTTGGGCTGAAGAGGCCACACCCCCTCACCCTCTCTGGGCATGCGCCGACTGGAGACGGAGTACAAACGGGAGCAGCTCAGCCTGGGCGGACTGGGAACAAACCTATGTTGTTGGCACAGGGTGTCGGGGGGCGGGGGGAGAGCCCAGGGCTGGGGTGGCAGGGGGCTGTGGGGATGGGGGCTCAGTTAGCAGGCTCCTCTGGCGGGGGACCCCAGGGCTGAGGGTGGGGGCAGCCAACATTTTTTTTGCTTGGAACGGCAAAAAACCTAGAGCCGACCCTGCCTCCACGCACCGTGAGGTAGGTATGAGCGGATCATTATTATCCCTACTTGAAAGAGGGAGAAGCTAAGGCTGAGAAAGGAGAATTGACTTGTCTTAGGTCACACACCCAGCCAGTGGCGGAGTTGGGAAGAGAACCCAAGAGCCCTGATTTTCAAACTTACCATCAAACTGAATTTCAGACAGTGAATGACCTGAATAAAGTGCTCTGATGAGCTCCAGACCAACAACAGTGACAGTAATTATTCAGCAAGTATTAGAGGAGAACTGCAATGTTAGAGAGAATCATGAACTGCTCAGAGACCATTAATGCAGAGAAGCAGCAAAATTCATCAAACATAGAACTGGTTCTGACTTATTTCCTTGCTCTTAAAAGAGACCAACAAGGACCTGAGTCTCCTCCCTGTCAATAACCCGCTGCTCAGCCAATCAGGGTAGAGACTGAGGACGGGAGGCTGAGGGTTCTCACCAGCGAGCCCAAAGGATGGCCCAGGTCACTGATGGGATCACTGCCCGAGCACTATTTCAGCCCCATATTTTTGGGTGGACCTCCCACAGTGGGAGCTGCAGAGCACTGCCCCGCCACACACACACACACCCACACACACACACACCCCCGATGTTGGGAGGGGAACAGGTAAAAGGACAAAGGAAGCAAGAGAAAAAGAGGAGGGAGGAAGAGGGGAAGCAAAAAGAACAAACCCTAATGTCCCCAGTGATTCTAAGGGACAAAATCCCAGGTGCAGAATAAAGATCTGCCTCCTTAAGCTCGTGTCTTCCATGCCTAGAATTCAACTGTCACCAGATGGATCAGACTGAACAGCTTTCAAACCTCCAGGAGGCTCTTACCTTCTAAACAGGGATGGCTGTTTTCTAGTAAAATCACTAAAAGGGAAGGAGAAAACTCGAAAGAGGTTCCTCCTGGCGCTCACGTCCGTGAACCCGAATACTCTCTCAGTCCTCAGAGAGAGACCTGGAGAAGGAGACTTGCTGAAGCAAAGCCATAGGGGTCTCTGAGGTTTCCCTGGCCCCTCGCCCCCGTCCTGCCTGGCTGATGTCAGCATCTCTCTGTGAGGTCACCACCTCCCCACCACCTCTGACCAATAGTCTGAGGTCCTGCAAAAGGCCTTTGTGATGTCACTGCCACACCCCTCCCTTGCTGTGCTAATGTCCTGCCCCTGGCCAGGCACTTTGCAGGTTTGAGCTACTCCCTGGGGATCACCCCACTCAAGGAGCGTTCATTCTAGGCAGCAAGCCGGCTAGACAGGGAAACATCAGACGCTGCTCCCAATGCTACACTCAGTTTTTCAGAAATTAGTCGACTTTATTGCCAGAAAAGACCATTAGAGCATCTAATCTGATCCCCTGCATATCACAGGCCTCCTGTGTGACACAAGAGCTACTTTTGGGGCAAACACATTCCAGAAATGCATCTAGTCTTCATTAAATGACATCAGGAGATGGCGAATCCATCACTTTCCATGATAGCTTGTTCTTGTGGTGAATCATCCTCGCTGTTGAATTTTTGTGCCTTAGTTGTAATATGAATTTCTCTCTCTTCACCTTCCAGCCATTGGGTCTTCTTATGCCTTTCTCTGCTAGATTAAAGAGCCCTTAAATACCCAATCTTTTCTCTCCATTAAGGCACTTCAATTAAGTCACCTTTCAATCTTCTTTTGATAAGCTAATCAGGTTGAGCTCTTTCAATAGCTCACTAGAAGGTATTTTTTCTAGTCCTCAGAACATTAGGTGGCTCTTTGCTGCCCCAGCTCCAATTTCACAACATCTTTTTCAAATGAGGACACCAAAACTGGAGGCAGTATTCCAGTATCAGTCTCACTGATGCTGTGTCACCTCCTGTGATGTTATTGACATAATCTATAACTGTATAGATCACCATTGCGACCACTGTTCTATATTTGCAGCCAATATTACAGAGAAGTGGTCGTGTAAGGGGTCTATGGAGAGGTTCTGATTGGCTGATTATAATTATGCTATCTCTAGATATGTATCATTTTTTTGTAGTTCATATTATGAATATTGGCTCTATGCTGCCTGTATTTCAAACTTGCGCTCTGCTTCAGGGAATGATCCCTTTTGTTTAATTGATGAAAACATAAACTAGACACTTAGAGGATTGGAACTGATTTCAGCTGATGGACAGGTTTGCTAGGTTTTTATGCATTTGGACAGCAAAATGTTGAGTGTTCACATTCATTTCAAACATCCTCATATGGTGGAGCTCCTGAACATAATGAAGAATGAAAATGAATTTTTTTTTTAAGAGGACACCTGGGTTTGAATAAAGGACCACTTGATCTGCAATCAAACACTCTACCACTGAGCTATACCCCCATTACAACAGGAATATGGAATTGTGATCTCCAGGACTTTGAAGGACAGACCCTGCTTCATCGAGCTCCTTTGCCATTCCCAGACCAGAGGTGGTTTTAAAAATGGGGTTTGATTAAACTTCTTAAATGTGGTAAACACCACAGCTTGCACCCCCACTGATATAGCTTCTCCCCATGGCAGAGCTGCCACCTCCTGGGGAAGTGGATTGACTACACCAACAGGAAAACTCTCCCCCCTCAGCATGGAGCAGTGGTTCTCAAGCTGTGGGTCAGGACCACAAAGTGGGTTGTGACCCTGTTTTAATGGGGTCACCAGGGCTGGTATTAGACTTGTTGGGTCCTGGGGCTGAAGCCAAAAGTGTGAGCCCCCCAACCTAGGGCTGAATCCCTCAGGCTTTGGTTTTGCCCCCCCCGCCCCGAGTGGAGGGGCTTGGTGCTTGGTCCCTCTTTCCAGGGCTACGTATTAAGTTATTTTGGCAGAAGGAGGTTGCAGTGAAAGGACGTTTGAGAAACCCTGGCATAGAGCATCTCCATTACTGAGCTGCAGCAGCCTAGACTCACTGTTTGAAACATTGATCTGGCCTTAGCCTCTGAATATGTCTAGGCTTGGCTCCCTGTGGCACTGTTGTGATCAGACCCTGGAAGTGCCGCCACGGAGACACCACACACCAGCCTTGCCTAGCTGGCAAGGATCAAACCTTCACAGAAAGACACCCATGGTTTTCTAGCCCAGCTACCTAAGGCCTCAGCCACAACCACTTAACACAGGGGCCTTTCTACACTCAGGTTCTGTTCTCACTGAAGGGTCATTACAAATTGCTCAGACCAGCTTCCCCAGCACACTCACTACTGTGCAGCTCTGTACGTGTGGCCATGGCTGAACCGCAAGAATTCCTGCCCATTTCCCTACTGTCTGGAGCATGATGAGGGTGTGTTTGTGGTTAATGATGTTGCTGTAGATTGTTCATTCCCTGCCTTGGCAATTCAGACAGTCCCTTTTCCCGTTGTATTGCCAGCACCTCTGGGAGTCCAATAACAGAGGCAGGTTTTCTCTGGGCATTGAGATTTTTGAGGGCGTTGGTGGCTCCTTTCTTTCCTCACCCTGGAGAAACTCAGCTTTTTATTCCATCCTTGATGACTCATGGAATAACAGCAGTAGCATGAAGAGGAGAGTGAATATCTCACTGCCAGGGGGAAGGTGGACGCATTCCCTCTGTCTGACCATTGCCATTGCAGGAGAGAAGGTTTCAGTGGAATCGAATGCCCTGGCTCAGACAATAGACACAGGGAGGTTTTGCTGTTCATGGATCTGTGCAAAGGAAATTGTGTGTCTGTGTGAAAAATGAGGAGGGATATGAAATGCCCACGTGGTGGTGCCTAAGGCAAAAGGGAACCCTAGAGGATTAGAATAGGATAAGTTCTCAAGCAACATGTTTCTTACTTTGTCCATCTGTTAGTTTTGATGATTATCGATGGAAAGATTTTGCCATTGGGTCGTGTGTTTACACAGAAATTGACATTTACCAACAAATACATAATTCTTCCAAGTCTGCTGGTGGTGAGTTTAGAGGGACACACTCACTCTTCCCACCCCCCATGCTAGGCCTGTGCTCTCCAGAATGTCAACTTCCCACAGAGCTGGGATCCTTCCCTCATCTCCCCCACCCCCACTTCTGGGGTCCCCTTCCAACACTGTCCAACTCCCCTGGTGGCAGGATCCCTTCCCATTCCTTTCATTTCCTGCCTCCACTCTGAGCAAAAACTCTGCATTGTTCCCACACTGGGACTTGAACCCAGGCCGCCTGAGTGAAAACCAGGAATCCAAATCACAAGACCATATGGGACTTGTATAGTCAATAGCATGTTTACACATTCACACCCAACAATTCAAAGTAGCCATTCAAAAAACCTTCAAAAACAGACTTCAAAGAGAAATTGCAGAGTTACAATTGATTTGCAAACTTAACACCATTAATTTGAGCTTCAATAAGGACTGGGAGTAGCTGGTTCACGACAAAAGCAATTTTCCCTCTCTTGGTATTGACACCTCCCCATCAATTATGTGGAGAGGACCACATCCACCCTGACTGAATTAGCCTTCAACACTGGTTCTCCCCTTGTACGGTAACTCCCGTCACTTCATGTTCCAATCTATATTTATGCCTCTATCTGCAATTTTCACTCCATGCATCTGAAGAAGTGGGCTTTTTACCCACGAACGCTTATGCCCAAATAAATCTGTTAGTCCTTAAGGTGCCACCGGACTCCTTATTGCTTTTAATTCTAAGCTGATCTTAACCCTTTCAGTACCCTTACAAACTTAGATGCTCCTCACCACAGGCTGGCTGGTGGCTTTTCAGCCAGGCTCTCCCCTTTCATCAGCACTTCAGTTGCTTGGTGTGGGGGTGTCTGTAGATGTAGGTGACAGAGAGAGATAAAGCCTGGCGAATGTCTCTCCTTTTATCATGTCATTTCTTCCCTCATGGCTTTGCCCCCCTCCCCCCTCAGAGTCAGGTGAGCATCACTGCGTCTCTCCAAGCAAGTCTGAGCAATTCCTCATGCAGTGTCCTCATGCAGGTGAGTCATTGCATTGTAGCTCCCTTGCTGGACAATGGCTGTTGATGGGTTGTTTGACACCCTGTCCGGGTGTTGGTTACTTTCCTTGCTGTTGCCACTGGGAAGCTAATATTTGGCTGACTCCCCCACCTTACAGCACAGTGACAACCACACTGCACAATTCTCATAACTTCATATGCATGAATGGTCTACATCTATGGGTAGAGAAGTGACTTTCAGCAGATCATATCCTTTCCCTGATACCTTACAAGTCATGCTCTATATGTAAGATCACGATGATATGAAAATGAGGATTATGGGAGTTACAGCCGCTCCCCCAAAGGTATAGAATGTCACACTGAGATTCTATTTTCCTTTGTTCTGTAACAGCATTACAGAGATCCAGTGACTGACCAATGGCATTTCCAAGTGCTAAAATAGCAAGCGATGTCGGTCTCTCATTGGCCATCAGCAACTGAAGATGTGGTTTAATGAGCCGGAGCTCCAAGGCGAGGGTGGCTCTGTCCACTGCCTTCCGTTGCGCTGCTGGGCCCCAAGTCCGTGGTGGCCAATAAGTGACGCTGGGAGAAGAGAGTGGGGTGGCAAGTGGTGGCAGGACTTTTGCCACCAGGGTCTAGCTGCCCAACTTCCTCCTGTTACTGCTGGCCCCCCGTCGCCTTCAGGAAACCCAGGAACTAAGGCAGGAATAGGGCGAGGAAGCAAGTAAAGCCGAGCAAGGAAGGCAAAAGTGAATCTTGTCTTTGTGGGCCGCTCGCAATAACGTCCTTTTTCTGTGCCACAGCTGACAACAACATCCCAGACAGAAAAGCAGGAGGCCAAAAAGAAACCAAGCAGCTGCTGAAGTAGTTCAGTTGGGAGCGTGCTAGACTAACAGGCTCTTCTATCCCCCTTTGTAAACGGGTGGGATGTTTTCTGAGAGTGCAGCAGTTCCTTTAACTGCCACGAGTCCCTCATTTCAGGCTATGCAGCAGGAAAAGGCAGCATGGGCTTCTGCACCGAGTTGGCCCACCTGACCTTTCATTCTTCTCTTGCTCTTTGTCAGCAAGGGGAAGAAAAAGAAGCTCTCCCTCAAGCTGGAGTCACAAAGGCGACATAAGGACGACTTCCTGTGTCCCGGCTCCAGTCCTCTGCTCTGCCAGCTGACCCATTGAAGGGCTGTCACCACTTTCTCCAGGTTTGTCCATCGGTCTGTGTGAGGGTGAGCAACAACCAAGCAGATGGCGTTTCTGTAGTGTAGTGGTTATCACGTTTCCCTAACACGCAAAAGGTCCCTAGTTCAAAACCAGGCAGAAACATGCTGGCTTCCTTTTCCCAGATCCCCTTGCTGTTCAGGAAGGCCTCCTCCTTCTCCTATTGGCCTGTCCCTGGGATAACTCCAACCCCCGCATGACAGAGGGTGCTGACAGCAGTGGAGAAAGCACCTTGGCGTCAGGCTGGAGAACCTAGAGGAGTGCGGCGTGTTGCCTTTTGGAGGCTTGTGGCTTGGCCTCCTCTGCCCTGGGAGGTTGGCCGGTGGAGGCCGGCTCTTCCTGCTGGCCTCCTCTGCGTGACTTGCCAAAGGAGGAAGTGAGGCAGGAATGGGGGAAAAGAGGAAAGTCGAGCTGAGGAAGGCAGGGCAGAAGCTAAGCGCCTCAATGTGGCTAAATGGGGTTAGTAGAGCGTCACCATTCGTTCTGCAAAGCCGGGGGAGGTGCGGTTGGCTGCTGGGAGGCAGAATCCTGTGCCTGCCTCTTGGCTTCCCAGGGATGGCTCCTTGCAGCCCAGGAGAAGCGAGGTTCTGGGGGGACGGAAAAGCAGCAATGGCGAGGCTGAGTGGGCTCCTTTCTGGCCGACATGGTGGGCTGTGGTGGGTCTGGGAGTTGCCTGTAAGCCGTAAGTGGACTTGGTGCAGTGAAAACCGCTGCTCCATTCTGGCTGACCTGGGGGCGCCATTGATGACATGGGAGTGGGGGCAGGGCGCTGGCTGTGAGCAAATGGGATCCAGGAAGCCCCAGCCTGCCCCTCCAGGGGCCGAGTCTTCTTCTTCTCTCCTGCCATGGGGAGCCCAGCCTTAAGCCTGCCCAGCACGTGCTGCAGCTCGAGCATTAAGCCTTCCTGTGTGGCCTGTGCTGGAGCTGACCCTGGACCCCTGTGGGGCACTGTTGGGGGAAATCCCGACTGCAAATAATTCTGGCCACAAGATCAACCCATTGGGTCAAATGGGGCAAGCTGGAGGCCTGGTGCCTTAGTCTGTGGGGCCAGCAGGTCAAGCCATTTTCCTGCATGTGGGGGAGGCAGCCGCTGTGGTTCCCCCTTCCTGCTCCCTGCGCTGCTGCACCCTAAAATCCCTGTCGGCCGGCAAGATGGGCTGGGAGCCTGGAAAGGGGAGGCAAAGGGGTGACCTGAGCCCCCTCGGCCCCTGCCCCTGCCCCTGCCCCAGGCAGCCCACAGAGACCTGATGCCTCCCCAAGCGACACACGGAGATGTGCCAGCAGCGCTAAGGCGGCTCCCTGCCCACTCTGCCCCCTCCTTCCCTGCCACACTGCTCCTGGAAGTGGCCGGCATATCCCTGCAGCCCTGAGTGCAAACGCCACAGCTGACCCGCCCCCGTATCCCACTGCCTAGGAGCCACTGCCGGAGGGGAGTGTGTGCCAGTCACTTTGGGAGCTGTGCTGCCCGAGGTAAGCACCTCCACCCCCGACCACCTCCTGCACCCCTACCCCTGCCCCAGCACAGAGGCTCCCTGTGTCTTGAACAAGCACTTTCAAGGATTGGCCAAGAACTTCTGCTCTGTTTCTGCGAAAGAGACACAAAAAAGGGAGCCCAACAGACAAGTTTAGTTCACAAGCACAAACTGGCAGGGCCAAGCCTGGATCTCTCAGTTACTCAGAAGGCTCTTCAGCCAGCTCTTCCCAAAGGCCAGTCTCTAGCGGCTTTTGTGACATGATGTACTTCAAAATAGCTCCCTGTAGCTCACATAGTCATCATTCCTATATGGCTGTGATATGTCCTACAAACCATTCCATGTAAGTTATCATATGAAAAGTCATGATCTGCTTAAATCGGTTATTCTGTCCAAATATGTATAGCATGAGGGTGTGTGAAGTTATGCATTTTGCTGTATGGTTGTTACTGAAATAGGCTAGAATTTTGCTAGTGACCCCTGCCAAGGAGGGTGTTCAACAGCCATGAATCAGCAGAGGAATTGTAATTAAGGGATTTCCAATTCAGTGACAGATGCCCAAACACAACACTGTGGGGACTGCTCAAGTCTATGACTCAGTTGCACAAGACCACACCAGGAGGATTCCCCAACCTAGTGACTCAGCAGAGCCCACCCAGTCACGTCTGGGCAAGTCTCTTCTAGACACTTGAACTAAGGATATAAAATCGGAGACTGTGGCATCATGTTTTTGCCTTTCTCCTCCCCCACCTATGCTGGAAGCAGCGGGAATCCTGAGAAAATGAAGGTCATCTGAGGACAGTAATCCAGGTTTTAGGGGAAATTCTATGTATTAAGGAGGGTAACATCCAGTAGGATGAGAAAATTGCTTGACCTAACTACTGCCTAGTGTAATAAGGTGTAAAGTTTAGATTTTGCTGTGGTCATACAATGCTTAGTGCTCTGCGTTCTGCCTCAAGAGCCATGGATGCAAGTTGAGTTACGATGACCTTTTCCTTGTCTCCACATTTCTTATGTGCCTCCTTCTGACACTTGTCAGAAAAAACAACTGGTTTCTTTTGCAAGCATTTGCATTGCAAGGCAGAGGCAGTCTTCTCTGTTTCCGCAAAAGATTCACCAAAAGGTGGGAAGAGCAGACACATTTGTTAAGGCGCTACTGGGAGCTGCATCCCTAACTCCACTTTACCTGGCAGGCGAGTCACCCAGCTTAGCCACGGTGCGACTCTCTGGGACTTTTCTCCCAACCGCTCCATTTTTCATCAATGACAATCAAAAGGAAGGTGACATGACATCTGTGTGTGAACATCTCCAGGGAATCACAAGGATGTGTGGTGCAGGCTCTCATGTTGCAGCAATTGCAGTTGAAGCAACTGCCATGCCAATGCCAGTCATAGCAGCGTTTTCATCAACTCCAGGTTTGTGATTTGATTGTTTCCAATGCTTCTCTCCAAAGAAGCCTTTTCCTTAGCAAACAATGACTTGGATACCAAGGGAGGCCTCTTCTGTTTCCTAGGAAGACACAGGAAAATGTGAGCAGAGGAGACAAAAGCCATACACCAAGGCACCACTGGGAGTTGAACCCTGGATCTCCTGTTTACTAGACAGGTGCTTTAGCCAGCTAAGCCATGGTGCCTGCCTGAAGAAAGTATTTGCAACTGTTTCATTTGATGGTTCAAGTCAACACCCGCAAATTCTAAAGTACAGACATTCCCCATTTCCCTCAAGACTTGCAGACCTTCAGGTGTCTGGCTCTCTGTGCACAGAAAGCCACAGCTGAGTAGACAGAGGGCTTCTAACATGTGCCTCTCCCACCAGTCACTGTGATCAGATAATGGTTAGTGATCTGTGTTTCAGTCGCAGCAACCTCGGTTCAGTTCTGAGTCATGGTAACCTTTCCTTCAGCTCCAGACTTCTCATTTGCCACTTTCCATGTGTGGTGGGCTGTCTGCCCCAAACAAGCAGGAGAAAGATTAAGGCAGCCTTGAAGAGGCTGTGCAGAACCCAGCCTATCAAGAAAGGGCTTATTGGGAGAGCCAATCAGGAGAAGGCTTGCTGGAGCAGCCCATATATAAAGAGCTGCTCAGCACAGCAAGAGTTAGTCACTCCTTGGAGTTTGAGGAGGGAGGATTGGCTGCTGTGAAGGAAGGAAGGAGCCGGGAGGGCACCATGATCAGAGCAGTGCTGGGGTAATGGGTGCATGAGTGACCTCCTGGCTGACTACTGCCAGACTAAGGCCCTGATACAAAGGTGGAGGAAGGTTCTAGGTCTGTTGGGAAATGGTCCAGGGAAACAGATGGCAGGGTTGGAGGTTCACACTTTTTGCCTCAGTAGCCACTGACACAGGTGGCTACACCCTGGACTGCAGCTGGCCACTGAGGCAAGTGTCTGGGTAGAGGACATCCCCCCCCCCCCCCAGCAGGGGGGAGAGAACTGAGTGGGGCACAGCCAGAGGGCTGTGTCCATAAGAGGACACTGAAGTCCTGAGAGCGACATGGGTCCTAATGATAGAACAGATGGTGGCCAGACGCTACTAGATGAAGGCGCACCGGTGAACCAGAGCTAATTGCTAGGATGGTCAGCAGGAGGTGCTGCAGTGAGGCATGCCCCATGGCACCAAGACTTAGCCGCAAGGAAGGCTCTCTCTGTCTTGAACAAGCACTTAGAAGGATTCTGCTGACAGATCTTTTCTTTTTCTGAAAAGAGATACAAAAAAAGGAGCCAACAGACACACTAGGTTCGGCAAGGAAGAACTGGCAGGCCAAGCCAGGCTCTCCTGGTTAGTAGGAAGGTTCTTCAGCCAGCTCTTCACAAAGATCACTATCTAGAGACCTTTTAATAGCCACTGCAGATGTTCACCACAAAAGAGATGCCAAAATGGAGTTCTCCACTGCCTGCAGCCATCACGCTACCAGGAGCACTGTGCACAGAGAGGCCCCTGCTGGTGGGAAAAGGCTTTGGTAGAGACTCTTCTGACACCACCCATTCTCATATAGTGTTTAGCGCTCTGTGTTGTGGCTTCAGCATCCACAGATGCCAGTTCAATTGGGGGACATTTTTCCTGTCTCCACATTTGTCTAATGGCTCCTTTCAACACTTGTCACCAAAAAGACCTGTTTCTTTTGCAAGCGATGTACAGCCAGGCAAAGGCAGTCTTCTCCATTTCCTCAAAAGATCACCAAGCTGTGGGGAGAGGAGACACATTCAGCCAAGCTGGATGCTGAATCTCCTCTTTATTCAGCAAGTGTCTGTGAAGGACATAAATCTACACCGTGTAGAGGTCAAGAATAGGACTTTATTACACACAGTGCTGGCGGAGTGGGCTTATTAGGCTCAGAGACACTGGTAATTAATTAATTACAATAGAATATATAGATTTTCCACGGGCGGGGGAAAGTGAGAGGCTAGGCAGTTCCACACCCCGGGACAGGTTTTGCAAGACAGGATAAGCACATTAGCCAATGATTAACAGATTAGATAATGTCTCCACCCATGGTCTCAAGTTAGCAAGTTAACATTTCATTAATACTTTGATAAAATGTTATTAGTATAAAATATATATGTTGAATTCTGATTTGGGATCCATAGGAAGGAGCAACTCCTTTGATTGTCCAACAGGTACATTCCTAGGGGTTACAGAAAAGAAACAGTTAAAGTATATGGCAATAAAGATTGTTTTCTGTGTGTCTTAAGGCAGGCATTGGTCCCTTGGAAGGGAGGTGGAAGGATGCCATATCTTATACTGACATGTGCCAACTTTTCATAAACTCGAGGTTGGATCTGTGGGAAGAACGTCTCCCTACAGAAGAAACAAACACAATAGGAATAGGGATTCTTTGTTCAATCTGCAACTCTGAATAAGACACAATTCTTTAGTTCTTAGCTCCAACACCTGGCAATTTGCTGACCAGGCCTATCTTAGCAAGCAAGGCTTTCTGTTTACCCAGCTTTCTCTTAGCTGATCACTATTTGCTAGGCCTCTGGTCCCTTGACCATACTCTGGACTTTGGGTCTGGAAAAGAGCTGGCACAATCCATAGATCAGGTTGTTATACAAAACGCACATGGATTTTAACCCTTCACATACAGTAATGGCAAAGTTCTTGGTTCAGGCTTGTAGCGGTGATGGAATAAACTGCAGGTTCAAATCAAGTCTCTGGAGTACATCCTCCTCTGGGATGGGGCATTCAGTTCTTGGTGCAGAGCTTCAGTTTGTAGCAAAGTCCCTCCAGAGGTATGAAACAGGAATGAAGACAAGATGGAGACGAGGCATCAGCCTTTTCTAGTCTCTTGCCATGTGGTCTTTGCTTTCTTTGTCCCAAGGACACTCTATCCAGCACGTGGCACAGAAAACCTTAGAGTTCTGTCCATAGGCAGGTCCCTGCAGACCTTGCTGAGTCACAAGGTGTATCTGCCTTCGCTCAATGGGTCGATTGTATAGCTGATGGTCCTTAATGGGCCATCAAGCACGCTAGGCAGAACTGACACCAGCTTGTCTGGCTGGGGTGTTTCCCGGAAGGAGAGCGCAAATTTGAAATAGGGACAGCATAGATCCAATATTCATAACTTTAACTACGAAGATGATACACATCTAGAGATACCATCATTATAATAATTCAGTCAGAACCTCTCCATGGACCTCTTACACGACAACCTTTCTACAGTATTGGCTGCAAATATAGAACAGCGGTTGCAATGGTGATCTATACAGTTACAGATTATGTCAGTAACGTCACAGGAGGTGACACGGCCTCAGTGAGACTGATATTGGAATACTGCCTCCAGTTTTGGTGTCTTCATTTGAAAAAGATATTGTGAAATTGGAGCTGGGGCAGCAAAGAGCCACCAAATGTTCTGAGGGCTGGAGAAAAATGCCTTCTAGTGAGCTATTGAAAGAGCTCAACCTGATTAGCTTATCAAAGAAGATTGAAAGGTGACTTCATTGAAGCCTTGAAGTGCCTTAATGGAGAGAAACTATTGGCTATTAAAGGGCTCTTTAATCTAGCAGAGAAAGGCCTAACCAGACCCAATGGCTGGAAGGTGAAAAGAGACAAATTCACATTACAATTAAGGCACAAATATTCAACACCGAGGATAATTCACCACAAGAACAAGCTTCCAAGGAAAGTGGTGGATTTGCCATCTCCTGATGTCATTTCATCTAGACTAGATGCCTTTCTGGAATGTGTTTGCCCAAAAGTAGCTATTGTGTCATACAGGAGGCCTGAGATATGCAGGGGGTCAGATTAGATGCTCTAATGGTCTCTTCTGGCCATAAAGTCGACTAATTTCCGAAAAACTGAGTGTAGCATTGGGAGCAGCGTCTGATGTTTCCCTGTCTAGCCGGCTTGCTGCCTAGAACGAACGCTCCTTGAGTGGGGTGATCCACAGGGAGCAGTTCAAACCTCCAAAGTGCCTGGCCAGGGGCAGGACATTAGCCCAGCAAGGGAGGGGTGTGGCAGTGACATCACAAAGGCCTTTTGCAGGACCTCAGACTATTGGTCAAAGGTGGTGGGGAGGTGGTGACCTCACAGAGAGATGCTGACATCAGCCAGGCAGGAGAGGGGCGAGGGGCCAGGGAAACCTCAGAGACCCCTGTGGCTTTGCTCCAGCAAGTCTCCTTCTCCAGGTCTCTCTCTGAGGACTGAGAGAGTATTCGGGTTCACGGACGTGAGCGCCAGGAGGAACCTCTTTCGAGTTTTCTCCTTCCCTTTTAGTGATTTTACTAGAAAACAGCCGTCCCTGTTTAGAAGGTAAGAGCCTCCTGGAGGTTTGAAACCTGTTCAGTCTGATCCATCAGGTGACAGTTGAATTCTAGGCATGGAAAACAGGAGCTTAAGGAGGCAGAATTTTATTCCACACCTGGGATTTTGTCCCTTAGAATCACTGGGGACATTAGGGTTTGTCCTTTTTGTTTCACTTTTTCCTCCCTCCCTCTTTTCTCTTCGTCTCTTGCTTCTTTTGTCCTTTCTCCTGTTCCCCTCCCAACACAGGGAGGGAGGGGTGTGTGTGTTTGTTGTGGAGCTCTGCTCTGCAGCTCCCACTGTGGGAGGTCCACCCAAAAATGTGGGGCTGAACTAGTGCTCGGGCAGTGATCCCCACCAGTGACCTGGGCCATCCTTTGGGCTCTCTGGTGAGAACCCTCAGCCTCCCATCCTCAGTCTCTACCCTGATTGGCTGAGCAGGGGGTTATTGACAGGGAGGAGACTCAGGTCCTTGTTGTTCTCCTTTAAGACCAAGGAAATAAGTCAGAACCAGTTCTGTGTTAGATGAATTTTTCTGCTTCTCTGCATTAATGGTCTGCTGCCGCTGAGGGGAGCCTGAGCCCTTTAAATCCTGGCCCCCAGCCCAGCCGCCAGAGCTGTGGCCGGGATTCAAAGGACTCTGGGCTGCCCGCAGCCCTGGGGAGCTCTGAGCCCTTTCAATCCTGGCCCCAGCCCGGCTGCCGGAGCCCTGGCCGTGGGCAGTCCAGAGCCATTTCAATCCCCGCCGTGGAAGCCGGTGTGGTCCAGCACGGCATACTGGCTCTTGCCAGTACGCCGTACCAGACCAGACCGGCTTACTTTCACCTCTGAGTGGGTGGGGGGTGCTGCAATCCCCTGCTAGAAAGTAATGGTGGTGGGGGACTCTGTGAGCGGCTCAACATCCAACTCTGGTGGCAGATGCGGTGTGGGGGACTCCAGGTATTTCTAGGATCCACTATTTCCACCTGCCTGTAAAGTCCAGCCTTCCCCAGCACATTCACTGCAGTGCAATTGGGTCACTGTTTCCATGGCTGCACAGCAAAGAATCACTCCCAGTTTCCTTTTCATCTGCAGCAGGATTAGCCTGTGGCAGTAGTTAATGATGTGGATCTTGTAATTTGTTATTCATTCCCCACCTTGACAATTCAGAGTCCCTTTCCTACTCAAATCCCCAGCACCTCAGTGACCCCTGATAGCAGGGGTTGGGTTTTCCCTGTGGCCCTGAGATTTTCAGGGTTCTTTTCCCCTCCACCTGGAGTGAACTCAGCTTTTCCCCATCCCAGACAATCCATGAAATAACAACAGGGGCATAAAGAGAGGGGAGGGAACATCTCACGGCCAGGGCTGGATGTGCCCAGAGCCCCCTGCTTGTCCATTGTTTCCATGGAATTTGGCCTCCTGCTTTGCACAAGGGACAGAGAAAGATCTTGCTGTTCCTGTGTCTGTGCAAAGAAAATTGTGCTTCTGTATGAAAGAGAGGTGGGAAATGGGCCCATGGTGGGGCAATAGCCTCAGGATTAAGACCTAAGGACTCAGGCTGAGAACTGATTTAACTCCGCTCATCTGGGATTTAACAAATTCTCTTCCACGGAGACACTGGGAACTTGTGACATTGATCCAGACTCTGGGGGTTCAGGCTGCTTTAACTCTTGGTAAAAACATGAACTTGATTCCAAGAAGGGAGAGAGAAGCCCGAAGCTGACTTTAGTCCCAGGCTGGGGTCTCCTGGATGGGTGGAAACTTCCTTCCCTGCAACCAGGGGACAGCAGCTACTGGAGACATACCAGGGCTCGGAGGAAGGGGGATTGTTGCATGGACTTTATGCGCACAGGGCCCCACTAACTCTAAATCCTCCACTGTAGCAGGAACTTAGAAAGTCAGACCTTGGTCAACGGTAGGACTGGGGTTTGAAAAAGAAATTCTTTTTTCCTCCCCTTCATGAGAAAGAAAGGAAGAGCTGGCAGCTCAGGTGCAGAAAACCACTTTTTCCTCTGGCTGAGGAGCTGGCAATCAGGTACAGACGACTGGTGTCTCCTGAAGGGAGGGGGCACAATGTCAAGGTTCAGCCCCACCCCCCTTATGATCAACAGCCCCTCCCAGCTGTGAACAGTGCAGGGAGAGGAAGCAGCAAAGGCAGCCCCTCTCCACTCACCCCTCCAGCAGCTGCTGTGCAGGGAGGGAGCCTGGCAGCACCACATGATGTAGCAGGCCATAGCTAACCCAGGTGGGGCACAGGACCCACACACGCCCTCTGTGAGTGTTGCCTCTGAAATTAGGAAAACTGGTGAGTTCAAGGCACAGCTGCACACCCAGAAGAAAGCCCAGCACGACACGCCCAGGGTGAAGGGGGTGCTAAAGCCTGGTATCAAACCAGAAACCTTCAGATCTTCAAGATAATGCAATCCCAACTGAGCTACTTTGGCAATGACCAGGCCAACCAGGAAGGCTTAATACACGAGCCGCAGCACATGCTGGGAAGATTTAAATCTGGATGTCACAACGCAGGAGACAAGCAGTGGACTTGGCCCGGAGGCACAGGCTGGGTTTTCCTACATCCCAGTCACTCAAGCCAGCACCTGCCCCCTCGCAAGCTGTCACTGGCACCCCCAGTTCTGGCCCCTGCCTGTGCTCTCACCCCTGTCTGCGTCCCTTTGCCTGTAGCAGTGGCACCATTCCCAGCCGGGGACCATGGGGGACATGGAAAAAGGTAAGGGGGGACATGACCCTGAAGTGTGTTGGGACCACTGATCTCGGTGGTGGGACAAGGGGGTTAAATCTTGGCAGAGACCCCCAAAGGGCAGGTGTGGCTGCTTTCGAGCTGCCTGGGCCCAGACAATGGCCACAAATTCTGTCTCCTAGCAACCGATGGCCGGGGCGCACCTGCTGCAAGAGGCCAGCTGGCTGGGAGGAGTCGGAGAACAAAGAACGAGCTGGAGGCCAGGTGAGCAGGTTGCCAGGGAAACAGGACAAAGGACAGACGAGGGACAAAGGGCCTGGCTGAGTTGGGCTGTTGGGAGCAAGGAGTCTGCTGGGTTTGGGACTCCTCGGGAGAGCCCAGGCTCTGAGTTCGGGGTCTCCCCAAGATTGATGTTGCTGAATCTTCCTGCTTCCTGTGCGAACACAGAACTTTCCCAGGCTGGATCCCAGACCCCTAACGAACCTTCTGTTGTACAGCGCTGGCTGAGAGTCACTGGTGACTGTGGAAGTTGGGGGTGCAGGACTCCCCTTCGGGGGCGGGGGTGTAAGGCTTTCCCAGGTGTCCTATTCAGATGGACTCATGACTGGAAGGTCTTGGGGTGGAACAGGGATGCTGAAAGGTCCAAGGTTGGTCTGAGGAGATGCTGAAGCCAAGGAGGCTTCCCCCAGTGAGAGCATGTGGGAGGAAAGACTTGGACCTGCCAACTTTGGGAACCTGTGAATGTGAAGTGACCAAGTGGTGAGTTAACAATGATGCTGTTGCACAGGATTTGACTGGAACGAGAAAACAAAAAGTCCTTAAAGTGGAACTCTTGGGTGAATAGAATGAGCTGATTTGTATTCAACCTTGGAAGGCAATAGATTGTTACATCCGTCAGACCAGCCTGGTTTGGTTTGGTTGGTTCATGGGTTGGCTGCTTTCCCTGGTAAATTGCAGAGGATTCAGAGAAGAGCCACAGGAATGATTAAAGGCTTGAGCAGGGAGAGAAGTTTAAAAAAATCCTGCAGCTCTGACAGCCCAGGATAACCTCCCACTGCTGGCAATGGGAATTGAGCCTTTGTAACTAGCTGCTGGTACCTGAGGTCTCAGCTATGGATTAAACTGGTGGCAAACGCAGCTTCATCCAAAGCAGTGAAGGATGTAAGTCAGGCCTGCACAAATCGTAAAGTGGCGAGGGCCATATTACTCCAAAGAAAACAGCTGAGGGCCGAACCCCCCCAGCCCTGCTGACCCCCCCCAGCACCACCAAGGCCCCCCCAAAACACATCACCCCAGCACCGCCCAGCCCCCCTGAAATACTCCCTCCCCCAGCACCGCCTGCTCCACGGAAACAAACCCTCCTTCCCCAGCGCTGCCCCACCAAAACATTGAACCTTGCTAATATGTTATAGGGGGCCCCTAAGGTAGTATAATTAAGGTAAAAGAAAAATGTCTTTTTGCTAGAAGTAGAATAAGATTCCCCCTGGGGAATCAGTCGCCCTGTGGAGTGAATGAGGTGGGACTGAGGAAGGCAGCACCTCCAGCCAGCTGCAACCCTTGGAGAGGGGCTGGGAGCCAGACCAGATCAGTAGAACAGGTCAGCCACTGACTCATAGCCCGTCTCCTCACCCCACCCCAGCTCACCTCCTCACCCCCACCCTCCCGGCTCGCCTCTTCAGCCCCGCCACTGCCCGCCCACTCGCCTCCTCAGCTCCCCACCCTCCCAGCTCGCCGACTCAGCCCCCTCCCGCCTCACCTGCCCCTGACACTGCCCGCCCACTTGCCTCCTCAGCCCCCAAGCTCGCCTCCTCAGCCCCTGCCACTGCCCTCCGGCTCGCCTCCTCAGCCCCCACTGCCCACCCTCGCCTCCTCAGCTCCCCACCCTCTTGCCTCGCCGACTCAGCCCCCGCCACTGCCCGCCCACTTGCCTCCTCAGTCCCCACAACTGTCCCCACTCGCCTCCTCAGCCCCCTCCCCACCGGTTCACCTGCCCCCCCACCACTGCCCGCCCACTTGCCTCCTCAGCCTACCGGCTCGCCTCCTCAGCCCCTGCCACTGCCCACCCGCCTCTTCAGCCCCGCTCCCTCACCTGCCACGGGCCGCACAGTGATGTTGTACCAATATAATAAAAACCAGCAGGATCTTATTAAGAGGGATAAGGCAAAGATGCCACATTTATTGTAAATACCATAACAAAACAAAAGACAATGTTTTCCTACTTGTTTCCATTACTACTTATTCCTTATACACACACAGACACAGACACATACACACACACACATATTCATTCACACAATCATTCATTCAGGTTCTGTGTAGATGTTATAGTTACCAGCCTAGATGTTGCTCATGCCAAGTTACTGGCCAGGTATCTTGGTCATGAGGATGGAGCCGAGTCTGTGTCAGATGCATCTGATGCTCCTGGAGGCTGGCAGCAGAACCATAGACTCAAAGTCCTTATTCTTTAGAGTCCAGTTTTATAGGGATTTTTCCCTATGTTAGTTCATAGGAGTTGCTTCATTCTGCTGTTGCTAAATCAATCAGCAGATGGCTGGCTCCATGTTATTAGATGTTTTGTTTTTCCTTCCTTTGAGGTGTGGTGGGTGGATTCCAGTTTGCCCTCCGGGGGTCATCTGGTTGATCCCACTTGACACCTTCTTCAGCCGACACTGAATTCTTCAGGCTGGTGACTCCCTAACCATTCATTCATTGTTTAAACTAGGCATGCATTCACATACATTCTCTATCTTAATCACATCTATTTCACTGTCTCTTTACTTTTTGGGGTGTTACCAATTTATGTGAGACTCCCTGTCTTTTAACAATCAAAGATAAAGTGAGATGAAAACTTACAGAGGGTGGGGGTCTCTATTTATACACTATAACAGCTATTGTTTTGGCTTACTTAGAGTTAATTAATGTTTAGCAAGTTTTATACAAAGTATTTCTTTGAGCAGGCTTTACACAGACACAGCTGGTGGCTTGCAGGTTAGAGGCTAAATGCTGGGAATCACAAATTTACTTCTAACATAAACCTTAAGTTATAAAGTATTAATTAACAATAAATCAATAAATCATTTCTCATATAAACCATGTTTAATATAAACCTTCTTTAATATTCCTACAGTGAGCCCACCCGGGCCGCGTGTTGTGCAGGCCTGATGTAAGCGAAAGAGCAAAGCTGGCCATCCGGGGAGCTGCTGCAGTCCCGTAACCACAGCTGGCCGGGAGAAGAGGAAAAACTCCCTAAAGTGCTGGGAGCAGCCCCGAGAAAAGGAAGTTTGTCAGCGAGATCAGTAGCAATAAATGTGAAGTGAAGGAGTGCTTTCTCCTCTGTGCCGACAGGTTTCAATTGTGTTACTGTACTGTGAGATAAAGCTTTACAATATCCTGCTCTAATTTCAGGAGGGGTCTGTAACCATAATCTGTCTCTGTGGGAAGTGGGATATTCAAAATTCCCAAGGAATTTAAAGGGTGGGGTTCACGGTTGGTCACCTGAGGGCTGTGCAGTTCAAACCGCTGACCATAAAGGAGAGAGCAGGGATTGTGGGACATGTACCCGAGGCCAGTTGCAGCGCTGTAATCGAGCAGGGTGTCTACACTGGTACCGCGGCGCTGTAGCCCCGGCGCAGAAAGCTGTACGCCTCTTGTCAGGGTGGATTTTTACAGCGCTGCAACTGTGCAGTTTCTGTGCACTAAATGGCTTGGCAGTGTGCACACCTCAGGAGTTACACCGCAGAAATCTCTTTTACTGTACAGAAACCTGCCAGTGTAGACAAGGCCGTAGATGGCTTAACTAAGAACCTAAGACTGGTCATACTGGGTCAGACCAATGGTCCGTCTAGCCCAGTGTGCTGCCTGAGAGTGACCAGTGCCAGATGCGTCAGAGGGAATTAACAGAACAGGCTTGTTGACCTGCAAGATGAGGGTTTTTCACCATTGCCTTTAACTTCATTGTTGTTGATTCCTACTTATCCTATCTCACCACAACTCCCCCAGGGTCTCTGGGAAAATCAGGTGTGAACCACTCCTGTGATACAGGCATGTCCCAATCCAGCTGAATTGAGGCAGACTTTGGGCCAATGTCCGTTTGGAAAAGGCCCACTTAGGCCAGCAGGTTTCTCAAAGTATCTGTTGCTGTGAACAGCATGTAGTGTGGATGTGTGAACCCTAACATATTAAACATGAAAGAAACACAAGGCCAGCACTGAGGAGGTTTCCAGAGCCAGGCCTGAGGGTGAAACAGTTGTGCTCAAAAGGAAAAGCGGCCTCACCACCTATAAAAATAACTGGTTGCAAAAACAAAACAAAAATTAATTAATTAAATAAATAAAAATGAAAAATAAAAAAAACCAACCCAGAAAAGCTCCTATCAGACACCCATCACCACTTCAGATTTTGACATATCCTGCCTGATGTGACATCTTTGCTTTGCAAACAAAAGACCTGGGAAACTCTGTGGCTGTTACCTTCTAACTGGATAAAGGTTACATGTCTTGTCTCAAGTAATTTTTCTCCTAACAGAAGATTTATTTTAAAATATATCAAAATAAATTCCATTTGAAATACTAATAATAAAATTGTTACAGGGTCTCTAGTCCCATAAATGCTATTTCTCTCACCTATTCCCCCACTCTAATTCCTTAGCAAAACTAAGACACCAAAATCACAAACTCTGGACTCCGCATTCATGTATCCTGCAGTCTGAACTTGGAATCTGACACATTCCCCCATTGGCTACCATGATTTGCCCAGCATGGAAGTGCTTCTTGTCCAACAAGGCAGCCAGATTGGGACCCATAGGCATAGAATGGCTCTGAAGGAATCAGCTGTTTCTCTCTGTGCTTCATCTAACTTTGGAGCCAAATGGTAAAAGATGGTTGTTCCCAATTTAATAATGGCGTCCTTTACGAGTGTGCCAGTTAATTAGGGAGCAGTGTTCTAAAAATAGTTTACCTGGGCCACAGGTTACCACAGCTTCCATCTCTGGGGTGAAAATCAACCGCTAGTATCTGCAATTTCTACCCGAGTTCTTGTCAAATCTTTGACCTTACGTGGGGTAATTTCAGGGGCGGCTCTAGGCACCAGCTAAACAAGCTGGTGCCTAGGGCGGCAAAATGTAGGGGGTGGCATAAAGCCGAGGAGCAGCCCGTCCCCTGCAGCCGGGGCAGGGCCGCACTACCAGCTCCGCTTGGGGGAGAGGGATGGCCCCTTACCAGTAGAGCGGCCCCGCCTGGCTGCAGAGGACGGGCCGCTCCTCCTCCGCTTGTTCACACCCAGGTCCTAAACAGCGCTGCAGCCGCCTGGCTCCGCGGGGGGGGGGAGGGCTGAGCTCCGCCCCACTCAGAGCCACGTAGTCAGGGGCGGGGCTGCAGCTCGGGCCGGGCGGCTCCTCCCCTTACCACGCGGCTCTGAGCGGGGCAGAGCTCAGTCCCCCCCTGGAGCCACGCGGCTGCAGCGCTGGGCAGGGCCGCTCCTCGAGGCGCGCGGTGAGCCGGGGGTAAGCAGCCGGGGCCGGGGGGGTGGCTAAGGGGCAGGGAGTCCCGGGGACACTCAGGGGGCAGGGAGGGGGCACAGGTTCTGGTGGGGGGTCAGGGGCCAGGAAGGAAGGTTGGATTGGGGGTCTCAGGGAGGTGGTTGTCAGGCACCCCCCGACCCCATTACCCCCCAGGCCCAGCTCTGAGCCCCAGCTCCAAGCCCAGCCCCTCGGACCTGGGCACCCCCCCAAACCCATCCTCCCCACCCAGCCCTGACTCCCAGCTCCAAGCCCAGCCCCTCAGACCTGGGCACCGCCCCGGCCCCATCCCCCTCACAGCCCTGACCCCCAGCTCCGAGCCCAGCCCCTCTGAGCTGGGCACCCCCCCGGCCCCATCCCCCTCACAGCCCTGACCCCAGCTCCGAGCCCAGCCCCTCTGATCCGGACACCCCCTCACCCCATTCCCCACAGCCCTGACCCCAGCTCGAGCCCAGCCCCTCTGAGCTGGGCACCCCTCACCCCATTCCCCCCACAGCCCTTATACCCAGCTCCGAGCCCAGCCCCTCTGAGCCGGACACCCCCTCACCCCATTCCCCCCACAGCCCTGATACCCAGCTCCGAGCCCAGCCCCTCTGATCCGGACACCCCCCTGACCGCATTCCCCCCACAGCCCTTACCCGCAGCTCCGAGCCCAGCCCCTCTGATCCGGACACCCCATTCCCCACAACCCGGATCCCCAGCTCCGAGCCCAGACCCTCTGATCCGGACACCCCCCTCACCCCATTCCCCCCACAGCCCTTATACCCAGCTCCGAGCCCAGCCCCTCTGAGCTGGGCACCCCTCACCCCATTCCCACAGCCCTTATACCCAGCTCCGAGCCCAGCCCCTCTGAGCCGGACACCCCCTCACCCCATTCCCCACAGCCCTGATACCCAGCTCCGAGCCCAGCCCTCTGATCCGGACACCCCCTCACCCCATTCCCCACAGCCCTTACCCCCAGCTCCGAGCCCTGCCCCTCTGAGCCGGACACCCCCATTCCCCCCACAACCCGGATCCCCAGCTCCGAGCCCAGACCCTCTGATCCGGACACCCTCCTGACCCCATTCCCCCCACAGCCCTGACCCCAGCTCCGAGCCCAGCCCCTCTGATCCAGACACCCTCCTGACCCCATTCCCCCCACAGCCCTGACCCCCAGCTCCGAGCCCAGCACATCTGATCCAGACACCCCCTCAGCCCATTCCCCACAGCCCTGACCCCCAGCTCTGAGCCCAGCTGCTCTGAGGCGGGCACCCCCCGACACCATCTCCCTCACCCCAGACTCCCAGCTCTGAGCCCAGCCCCATTGAGCCGGGCACCCTCTGACCCCATCCCCCCCACCCCAGACCCCCAGCTCTGAGGCGAGCCCCTCTGAGCCAGACACTCCGACCCCATCTCCTCACAGTCCTGAGCCCAGCCCCTGTCAGCCGGGCACCCCCCAGAGCCCAGCTCCCCACCCAGCCCTGGGCAACAGCAGCACCACCTCCAGGCAGTGACAGCCCATTGGCACCAACCATCACCATCACCCAGCGACAGCCCATTATGTAATTGCAAATGTATACAGACCAGTAAAGGATTTAATGTTTTTAAATAATGTATTTGGTGTATTTTCAGCAAAGAATCCTGTGGCACCTTAGACTTGCATCCGAAGAAGTGGGTATTCACCCACGAAAGCTCATGCTGCAAAACCTCTGTTAGTCTATAAGGTGCCACAGGATTCTTTGCTGCTTCTACAGAACCAGACTAACATGGCTACCCCTCTGATACTTGGTGTATTTTCAAATTATTGCAAATTAATTTTCACTAGTTATTTTTTACATTTCCAAATACATGTTACTATAGTATTGCAACTTTTTTCTCTGGAAGGGGCCCCCAAAATTGCTTTGCCCCAGGCCCCCTGAATCCTCTGGGCGGCCCTACCCAGTGTGTATGAGGAGCCGGGGAGGGAGGGAAACGGGGTCCCCTGGAGCCGAGCCTGGGCTGCGATGGCGGCGAGGGGCTCCTGGAGTGTGTGAGGAGGTGAGCGGCCGGCTGGGTTCGTCGGTGCTGAGCAGGTAGCCCCGCAGCCGGAGATCCTTGCCTTCCCTCCTGCCAGGGCTGGGCCAGGGCACCGTGAGGCTGAAGAGCAGCAGGTCCAGGGGGCTCTCCAGGTCCTCGGCCGCCAGCATGTCGGGGGTGAGGGCGGTGAGCACGAACTGATCCACCTTGGCCACCAGCAGTGCTGCGAAGCCCAGGGAGGGGGCCGTGTTCTTTGCGCCACCCCGTAGCCGTGCCGCCACCTGGAAGTACTCCCGCTCCGCGCCGCCCAGCAGCTCCACCCGCATGGGGACAGAGCCGCAGCTGGGCCAGGGCTGGGCTGCAGTGTGCTGGTAGCGGATCCCACATTTGGGGGGGAGCCCAGTGCTGGGGCAACAGGGGGTGTGAGTGGGGGGCACTGGTGGGCGGGGGGGGCTCATGTCTGGGGGCGGGGGGGAGCCAAAAAATGTTTTGCTTGGGGCGGCAAAAAACCTAGAGCCAGCCCTGTTTGTGGGGGTCTCTGGGTGGTGCGGCGCCGGGTGTAGGGAGCCAGAGGGGTGCTGGGCAGGGGGTTTGTGGGGGTCTCTGGGTGGTGCGGCACTGGGCATAGGGAGTCGGAGGGGCGCGGGGCTGGGGGTTGCGGGGGGTCTCTGGGTGGTGCAGCGCTGGGCGTAGGGAGCCGGAGGGGGCCGGGCAGGGGTTTGTGGGGTCTCTGGGTGGTGCGGCGCTGGGCATAGGGTGTCGGAGGCATGCCGGTCAGGGGTTTGTGGGGTCTCTGGGTGGTGCGGCACTGGGCATAGGGTGTCGGAGGGATGCCGGTCAGGGGTTGGTGGGGCTCTCTGGGGGGTCCGGCTCGGGGCATAGGCTTTGGAGTGGTTGAGTGCGGGGGGCTGGCTCTGAGCTGGGGCAGGGGATTGGGGTACAGGAGGGGTGCAGACACGCGTGCTCGGGGGAGTTGGGGCGGGAGGGTTGCAGGCTATGGGGAGGTTGAGTGAGGGGGCCGGCTCTGAGCGGGGGCAGGGGATGGGGTGCAGACACGCGTGCTCGGGGAGTTGGGGCGGGGGTTGCAGGCTATGGGGAGGTTGAGTGAGGGGGCAGGCTCTGAGCTGGGGCAGGGATGGGGGTGCAGGGGTGCAGACACACAGGCTCGGGGGAGTTGGGGCGGGAGGGTTGCAGGCTATGGGGAGGTTGAGTGAGGGGGCAGGCTCTGAGCTGGGGCAGGGATGGGGTGCAGGGGTGCAGACACGCGTGCTCGGGAGGAGTTGGGGCGGGAGGGTTGCAGGCTATGGGGAGGTTGAGTGAGGGGGCAGGCTCTGAGCTGGGGCAGGGATGGGGTGCAGGGGCGGACACGCGGGCTCTGGGGGAGTTGGGGCGGGAGGGTTGCAGGCCATGGGGAGGTTGAGTGAGGGTGCAGGCTCTGAGCTGGGGCAGGGATGGGGGCAGGGGTGCGGACACGCAGGCTCTGGGAGGGAGTTGGGGGCGGGAGGTGCAGGCTATGGGGAGGTTGAGTGAGGGGGCAGGCTCTGAGCTGGGGCAGGGGATGGGGTGCAGGGGGTGCGGACACGCGGGCTCTGGGGGTTGGGGGCGGGGGTGCAGGCTATGGGGAGGTTGAGTGAGGGGGCAGGCTCTGAGCTGGGGCAGGGGATGGGGTGCAGGGGGGGGCGGACACGTGGGCTGGGGGGGGAGTTGGCAGCTCGGCGCTGCACCAGGGGAAGGGGCTGCGGGGGTTTCACACGGACACAGACACTTTCCCACAGTCCCGGGCGGGAGGCAGAGCCGGGGGCGGGGTCTGGCCGGGGTGTCCCGCACTCGGGCTCCCGGCCGGAGCCGGGGCCGCCCCGCAGCGCTGGCACAGACCGAGCGGCGCTGCAGGGTCGGGGCTCGGACAGGCGGGGGCGGTGCCTGAGCCCCGGGAACCCGCCCCCGGGCTGACACGCGGCAGAACCGAGACAGCCGGTGCCCCCGCCCGGCCCCCGGATCTGCGCGCGCAGCGGGGGCTCGGCCCGAGGGGCCCCTGTTCCCCAAACGGGGGTTTTGTCCCCGCACAGGGTCTGGCAGCGGCTCCCCCCCCATTTCCCCCCCCCGGCCCCTCCCCCGCCGCCCCCTGCAGCAGCTCGACCCCTCCCCCCGGCCAGTGAATTTCTGCCCCGCTCGGCCCCTGGCAGCCCCTCCCCCCCGCTGCGATTCGCCCCCCGGGGCTTTTCACCCCCCCGCGGAGCGGGCAGCGAAGCGCCGGGAGCGGTGAGGGCAGAGAGCGGGCAGCGGCGACAGCGGCGGTTACTGCGCATGCTCCGTGCGGCTGCGCATGCTCCGTGCAGCCCAAGTAGCGAGTCCGGAGCGGGGGCTGTTTCTGTCGTTACCCCGACCCGTCACGTGACTCCCCCCGCCCCCCCCGCGGGGTGCGTCACTTCCAGCCGCTGCGGGGGGAGGCTCCGGGCGCGCGGCAGAACCGGTAAGAGCCGAGCGGGGCGCGGGGAACAGACACCTGGGCCCGAGACCCCCCCCCCACCCTGGGCCGGGCCGGGAGCTGGGGTGGGGCGGGGCGTCCCGGTGCGGCCTCCGTAGCGGTGGGAGCGGGGGGGAGGTGAGTGTGTGTCCGTGTCTCGCCCCTGCCCCTCTCCTCCGGGCTCCCTGCGGCCCGTGTGAGGGGGGGGAACCGTCACTGCCCGCGTGCGCTGGAGCGTCCCGTAAAATCCCCCCCCCCGGGCCCCCGCCCCCGCGCTGGGGTTTGTCTCCCCGCTGCCGGGGCGGAGTCTGTGACCCGTTTTCCCCCACCGCTCAGACCCGGATATAAAACATCCCAACCCCCCCCCCCCCGCCCCGTTCTCCCGCCTCTGCTGCTGCCGCCGGACCGGGCCGCGCGCGGGGCCCCGCCTCGGTAACGGGACCGCGCGAGCCACCGCCCGGATCGACCTTGTGCCCGGCTCCCGCGGGGCGGCACCGCTTTCCCCCCCCGTCAGACACGGATGGGAACCGCTCAGATCTTATCCCTGATCAACACCTGCCCCGTGGGGGTGGGGATGGGGGGGGGTTGGTTTTTTCCCTGAATTGCCTGACGTGACGTTATGTTGTGGTGGGTTTTATTCCGTGTGATTTGAGGAAATCAGTAACTTTTTATTCATGCGAATGACACTCAGCAATAAGAGAACTTTTCTTCTGAAGTATTGTGAGCATCACACACCAGTAACACTCAGAGAGAGGTCAGGAATCAGAGCACCGTAGCCCTGTAGGAAAGAGAATTCTGGAACAGGCACTTTTTATAAGCAAGATATTTTACTTACAATTGGGCTTTAATTTGTGTGGAAAGAAATACTTTAGGCAGCACAAAGGAGAGTTACAAAAATGTATTACTCTTCATTGGCTCGACACACAATATCCTCCCCAAAATTCACCTCAGGAGTGTTGATTGGAACTCGTGTAGATGAATTAATTTTCTTGTTATCAGTTGCTTACCTTGTGACATGTATTCTCTGCAAATCTCAAAGATTCATATAAAATACTGTTGCCGGCCCAAAAAAGGCCTGAGGCAGCAAACAGTGGTTCGTTGCCCGGTGTGCGTCGCACTAATTATCACACCAGGGTGGAGAATGCAGAAAAAGTTTATTTGAGCTCAAGTAAGGTGCCAGGGAGGTATTTACAATCTCAAATCCTGCACACACAGATACAAGCTGTGTGTCCCTTCTTATACATGATTTCAACAAGGCATTCTCATTACCCCCCATTGCCCACTCACCCCCCTTCTCCCTTCTAGTCCCCTCCCATATAATAGGCACTTTGTATAGTTAACAATTACATCAAACAGATTAAATCATTCTTGACAGCAAACAATTCATCTTGTAACTTTTCAAGGCTGTTACCTTGGTTTACTTCTGAATTTATTACCTTGTCTCCCCTTTTCCTAAACTAAACACAAGTAGGGCCCCTATTTACTATCTTCTGCTGTCCGTGTTCCACTGATAAGGAGCAGTTACACATTCCATTCTAAATGCTGACTTAGGAATTCAACTAGAGTTTAACATAAAGGGACTCTTAGACCAGCATAAAATAACTTTGGTCCATTCAGGCCTGGTACAGAAAAGCTTCATTAACACTGTGTTTTTCTACCCTCCTGAGTTATCTAGGGATATGCCTAATGGCACCAACAATCCCCCCCTTTGAGAATACTCAACAAACATTTGGCTGAGTTTTCTCATACTTTGAAGACAAAAACAACAATTAAACTCTAGGGAGCTGGGGTATTCAGTTCCACATTCATCCTCCCTATGGACCCGGTAGGATTCGGTATGTGGAAGCCCACACCCACCCTAACCGGTCCACATGCCTGGAAGGAGCATTGTGAATGTCCATACTTCCATCCAGAAAGTGTCCAAGTATGTCATTCCCCTGACCACAGATCAGATGGTTCCTGATAGTCTGTAAGGGCAGTGGGCCAAGTCTGGTGCTCAAGATCCATCTAAATATACCAGATCCCACTGCAATACCTTCCCAGTCTCAGTGATTCTCAATACCATCTCTGTCAGCAACTTCTGGGTCATAGAACTAAGGGTGGAAATGACATGTAACCCACCAACTCCAGCTTGTATTTGGGATAGCTGAGCTTTAAAAATAAGGCTAGTGGCCTTTTTCTAGGTGGCCCAATTTCTTATCATGTTCCCAGCTTTTAAGAATATTTCAAATGGTTGCTATATTATTGGCCTGAGTCCACAGAGATCTGGTCAATTCCCTCTTCTTGCAGAGGAAACAACTTAGGCTCTCTGTTGTACTAATCTAATGGCAGCCCCTTGTGAGCAATACATGCTGGAGGATTTATCCAAAACACAGGGTGCAGCCTGTAGAATAAACCCCAAAATCTAATCAATACCACAGTCTCAAACAGGGGTCCCACAGATTTCTTCCTGCCAGTGTATAATTCTTGGTTTCTACACCAGGGTCAGTCCTTAATGTCCTTTTTGGTCAGGAAATCCTGGATTCTGACACTGCACAACGCTGTTGGTGGTCACCAGGACTTAATAAGGGTCTTTCCAGCATAGAGCCAAAGCAGTCTTTCGCTGGTGGAGCTTTACATCAATCCAGTTTCCTGGTTCCAAGAAGTGGCAGGCCTCCTAGGGTCTTTATGTAGTTTGTCTTTACCTGTGAAAAAAAGAAACCTAACACATTTCATGAGTGCCTGTCAACGATTTGCAGACTCTACAGCTGTGTGGGCACATTTAATTAAGCCCCCCTTGTCTTGGTTGTTAGCTAAGTCTTAGCTGAGAGCAGTGTCCTGAAATGGGGCTAATGCCCTATCTTTAAACTCAGCATGTTAGCTATTTTTCCCCAGTTAACTCGTTCTTCTTCCTTTGTCCTGTCTGGCTTCTTTTAACCTACAAAGGAAACTTAGCCTTCACTTATACATCTTTTTCTAACAATGAACACATATACATTGCCTTTATACAGTACATTAGTCTTATTATTTAAAGTTTGTCACATCTATCCTTTTACTAAAATAACTTTTTCCAGAGCTTTGGGACAACAAGTTAGGACAAGCACACCCACTTTAACGAGTTTATTTCATAGAGCCTCTAGTCCAATAGTTTCCCACCATCCCCAGCCCTCTGGCTAGAAATCTGAGATAGCCAGAAGGATCCAAATACAATATGGGGAGTGGGTTAACTTTCCATATCCTTGCTTCCAAAACTATTAGTATGCAAGTTTTACTAACAATTTTCAATTAAAAGATTTGGCCAATAAAGTTTCTCTTTCTCTTACTTAAGGAGATGTATTAGACTTTAGTATATCACATTTTTCCCAATTTATCCAAGCACTTTGTATTCCAAGTTGAACAAAACAAGTATCTGTATTCCAATCCAGACTATCCCATAAACAAAATAATTTTGGCCACAAGACAGAACATAAAACACAAAACATAATTTTTACTGTGCCATCAAAGGCATGGTATGTTGAACGCTGTTCAGCTAGCATCAGTTTTCTCTGATTATCTGAAAGACAAAAACAGAAGTCTACCCTTTCTGGGCAATCAATCATCACTGAAAATATACAAGTACCTTAGTTGATTTCAGGCAAAACAGGGGAATTACCCCATATTTTCATATATATGTTTCATAGGCAGCTTAGGTCTCAGTGACTTCTACTTTATCAGTTAGATAACTTGCATCAATACAGATGCTTCCTGACTTGCTCTTTACTTTTAACTCCTGCTTTTAAACACTGAAAGAAAACATCACCACTTATAGTGCCTTTAGAACCTAATAAGATTTCAATTACATAGCACTATATACATTTTTTAGATAATTCAACTAAATGGGTCATAACCAAATGATTGCAATCTAATAATTTCTTTGCCTGAATTTATTTACAAACATTTCAAAGACACCAAGAATTTTTCTCTTTAGCATTTTTACAAAGTTCAACTGCTGTTCCCTCCAGCAACTATGGAGTTAACTTTTCACTCTGCCTTAAATCACTCACTTGTTTTCTCCAACAACCACTTTTCTCAACTTAAATCACTATTACAAGTATCCTCCTGGGTATTTGAAATCCCCATGTTTATACCTATGTACTCCTTTCTTCCACTAGACCCTCAAAAGTTTCCAACCCGTTTTCCAATCTCTCCGTCTGTTGCTTGCCTGCCTGGGCCCGATCCTTCTTTTCTAGCTGAACCGTTCTTTCCCTAGACACCAATTTGCTCCACTGCCAGTTTTAACTAAGGGGGGGTTGGCTTCTCAACTAGCCCCCACCCTTCTGGTCTTTTTCCATAAAACATTTTAACTGACAAGACTACCCGAGTCCTCCCTTGTGAGGCTTGCCACCTGGGCAAAACACATGGCCCACTGGTGTTTAATCATTTAATTTCCCCTTGTAGCAAACACACTGCTATTACGGTGTATGCTGAGCACAAATAGTTAAATTTTGGCAAGTCCCTGAAGGACTGGTACTTGCTTAGCCAGGGCTTCCTTTTCTAACTGGAAATCCTGTCTCAAAACCTGCAACTTGCCCTGGATGCAGGTTTGAGTTGCTGTCTGGGTCATGATCTATGCTCTTAATTGCTCAATTCTAGTTATCAAGTACATATTTGTTCTTTTTCTCCAACTACTCTATTGCCCAGTCCTGCTGCAACTGGGGGTAGAACCCCTTTCCAGTTCTCAGACTTACTGCAGCTGAGAGTAGGCTCACCTTTAATCATGCAATCCTCAACATATAACACCAATAGTACCAAACAAAAGAAACACAACATAACAAAGGTAAAACAAATAGATGGTGTAAATTCTATAGGGCTCCCCCATTCTCAATTACTCACCAAACTGTGACAAATCTGTTACCAATTTATCTATTGCAGGACGTTGGGGGAGGACAAAACACACCATATAACCAAACCCCAAAGCTTCCCCAAGCCTTAAGCCACTTTAATACTCACACATATCCAGACTGACCACGTCTGTATATAACATTCAGAGAAGGGGAATAGGTGGACGGGAGATTATTCTGTATACAGCTTATCCAATATTTCCAACATGCTTCCACTCTTGGGAGAGCTGTTCTTTTACACCCTGGAATCTCCTGCAGTGTCTCTTTCAGAGATTCAGGTCACCAAGCCATACCAACTCTGGGATTGCAAAGACTGTTAAATCTCACTGAACAGTTAAGCTTTGCAAATGCAATCTCAGTTCTGTAACTTATATTACCTTTAATTTACCTCTGTCTATATTTTCCCACAGCCAGCTGGGGATAAAAGCAGTTTTTCTTTGTACTTAACATAGTCTGACCTAATACACAGAGCAGCTCTCCTTATCTCTGGGCTTAGCTGAGTTTCAAATTAACCCATTCCTAGACGAATTGCTCACACTGTGTCAGAGGCTTTTCCTTTGGTAATTAAAAGCTCCTCTAAGATATATGATCTTATCTAGATTGAAGATACCTTCTAATGGACATTGTTTAGATGGATTTTCACGCGTGTAAAGATTCCAATTCTCTAAATACCTGCAGGTTTCAGGACCATAATGTACGTACATGTACTATGCTGGGGTACCCTTAGGGGGTGAGGTAGAATGTTTAGACTGTCCCTTCCCCCATTTTCCACTTACACACACAAAGAGGGGGGCCCTGTCCGCGCTAGCGGCTCATAAACTAAGAATCTCTCCCTACAGGGGTGGGGAGGGAAGATGGGTTCACACATTCCTAGACCCAGGCAGCTTCCTCGCCGGACGATGCCAGGCTGAGTCAGCCCACCGTGGGTCGGATCTCCTAAAGATCCACTAGTTACTGGGCTTGCGTTAGACTACTCCTGATCATTAGCATTTGCTTCACAGGTTAATCTGGGCGTCTTCCAGTAACAGACACTCACACTGGTATACACACACACACCAAGACCATTATTCCCACGGACAATCCTCCTCCCAGTGCAGCTCTGGGGCATATGATGGGGGATTTTTACAAGAGCTCTCTATACAAACAGTTTCAAAAGCTACCCATTCGCTAACAAAACAAAAGTAATTGAAGGATCATGTTGTAATTAAGTGATCCTTCTGGTGGCCACCTTTCCTGGCTCTCTAGTTGATATTGAGGCCAGTCTACTGTACAGAACCTTTTTAGTTTACCCTTAATCATTGGATCCAAACCAAACACTTTCCAATTTGCTAGAATGCATTCTGGGGGCATACACCGTGCCCTGCCTGTACTCTATCCCTGCCCCATACCTATGGGAAGACACTGGGCGTCCCCAGGTCTTAACAGGCAAACAAAAGGTTAACAGCACTGAACTGTTCCTACCTTTTCCACAGGACCGGTTCCTCACCGTCGCCCGCAGCTGCTTCTCCACTATCTGAGTGCGTTGCACCGTTGTGCCTTCCAAGGTCGGTCTGACACGTCCCTGCCGAGGCCCCCGGTAAAAGCACCGGTGCGCGCTGGCATCGGCTGTGACTGTCGTCCACCGGCCATTGGAGGAGTCCGGGCAAGGCATAATTTTGCCTCGAGCCCACCCAGGGACGCCAAGACTGTTGCCGGCCCAAAAAGGCCTGAGGCAGCAAACAGTGGTTCGTTGCCCGGTGTGCGTCGCACTAATTATCACACCAGGGTGGAGAATGCAGAAAAAGTTTATTTGAGCTCAAGTAAGGTGCCAGGGAGGTATTTACAATCTCAAATCCTGCACACACAGATACAAGCTGTGTGTCCCTTCTTATACATGATTTCAACAAGGCATTCTCATTACCCCCCATTGCCCACTCACCCCCCTTCTCCCTTCTAGTCCCCTCCCATATAATAGGCACTTTGTATAGTTAACAATTACATCAAACAGATTAAATCATTCTTGACAGCAAACAATTCATCTTGTAACTTTTCAAGGCTGTTACCTTGGTTTACTTCTGAATTTATTACCTTGTCTCCCCTTTTCCTAAACTAAACACAAGTAGGGCCCCTATTTACTATCTTCTGCTGTCCGTGTTCCACTGATAAGGAGCAGTTACATCATCAAATGTCAATTAAAAATCCTCTCCGGTTTGGGGCTGTTCCCCATGTCTCTAAATCCCAGCAACTTCTTCATGACAGGCCATGGAAGTTTCTTACCTTTCTTGCCCTCCAGGCCTTCCATTCTCCTGTTAAAGAAGCATCCCCCAGGGCTCCCTCTGTCTGTGCGACTGGCCAGCAGGAGGCGGTGATAACTTTCTATCCACTTATCAGACACTGTGAGGTAACCCTGTTGCTCTGGGGGCAAGGGGTGTCTGTATGAGGAGATTGCAGCTGGATATGAAGATGCATTGTGGTGGGGGGAGGTGTTTGGGTGGCTGGGCAGGGGGTACCCTAGTCAGGTTGGTGGGTTCTGGAGGTTTGGGGTTTTGAGGGGTTGTTGTGATGTGCCCAGCTCTGAGGCTATGGGTCATGAAGGTGGGTATCGCTGGGGGCCTGTTGGCTGCAGAACAGGGGGAGGGGGGTGTCTCTGGGGAGGCGGGACAGGAAGTTAGAGGGAGCCTGGTGCTGTGCCAGGGGCTCTGTCTGGGCTTCCCCCGCAGACTCCTGGGATCGCTGCCGTGCCCAATGCACAGAGTGTGTGTGGGAGAATCCCCGGCGCTAGGCCAGGGGGTGCCCCTGTAAAGCACCAGGGGATCCCGCAGGGGGGCGGAGGGGGTGCCAGGCAAAGAGCAGGGCAGATCCTGCTGGAGGGCGGGGGTGGGGGGATCCTAGGCAGGCAGTCCCTGGCTGCTGGGGGCTCTTGGTGGGGAGAACCCTTTGGGATTCCCAACCTGACAGTCATGGTCTGGTGGGGCTTCCCTGGCCGGTGGGGCTTTGAGGGGTAGCTGAGGTCCCTGGCTGGTGACTCTGGGGGCTGCGTCCCAGGGAATATCTGCTGGGCCCCTGGCTGTGGGAACTTCTACTAACCATGATCCTTCTCTCTGATCAACTTGGGCCAGAGTCCTGGCTCCAAGCACTGCCGGGCATTCCCCAGTCACAGGCCCTGTCACTGTGATAACTTTCTCTCCACTTATCAGTCACTGTTCGTGTGAAATCACAGATTTTGCTTTTCTCCTCTTTTGAAAACTGCAGGAACTTTTAGTTCCGTTTGGAAAATTTGTGCCCCCCAGTCCTTGTCCTCGATCTGGGGTATGAGGGAGGTGGGAAGGGGGTCAGCACTGCCACACGATGGTCTCTTCCACAGCGTTCTGGACTCATTCTTTCTGAACTCTGGTTTCATTGAGACCAATGTTAATCCAGAGTCACTGTATGGAAAGACAAGGAGTGACTCCGGATCGACAGTGGGGCAAATGATATTAGCAATTCTCCCTGTGAGGAGGGGCTCTCATTAGCTGCTCTCCCCAGAGACCTAAAGGAGGGAAGCTGCTCAAACGCTCTGTCCCTCTCTGCTCAGGATACTGGGGTTCAGCTTCCTGGGTCAGACGCTGCAGCCTCCATTGTGATCGGGGAGACCAGGCTTAGCAGCTGCTGCTCCCCCAGCGGGGTTCTGTGCTGGGAAGTGACCTGGATTAAAGCTTCTTCTCTGCCTGGCCCAGGGGATGACTTTCTCCAGCTGGTCCTAGCCCCCTAGGGCAGCCCTGGGCCCTGTTAATACTAAATTCTGAACCAGACATTCCAAGTAACTGAAAGAAACAAAGGGAAAATGCTGGGGTCTGGCCTTAAAATGACTCTACACAAACAGACCCCCCCTCATTTCTCGTCCAATTAACAATTGCAGGAGCAAATCCAGCCATGGGGGAGCAAACTACCCAGGAATGGGACTTTCCTACCAGACGGGCAGGGAGAGGGGAAAAGGAGATAGAAGGAGAAAGAGAGACTGAAAGGGGCTGTGGGAGAGAAGAGTTTGGAGAGAGATTTCCAGATCTCTAATCTGCCCAGACAGATGTATTACTGCACCCTGGATAGAGTCACTTTCCTGTGGAAAAGATGAGAATCAGACAAAGGAAAATCCAGTTCCTGACTCCATATCCCTCCTGCTGGGGTGTGGCTGCCGTGGGGTGAGTGTCTGAGGGGATCCCCCACAGTGACTCCTTTGGTTCTGCTTTTTTCTAGCCTTGTGTTCAGAGACTTTGTTAGGGGGTGAGGGGAGGGAGAAGGGAGGTTAAAAATGTCTCTGTGGGCTTAGCCTGGCAGGAGAGGCCAGGTCTACACTGTACAAAGAGATCAAGCCTTTCTCAGCATGGCAGACTCTAGGGTGCCTGTCTGCAGGGAAAGGGCCTGGGGGAATCATGCTGTGAAATGAGTTAAAGCCTGTTCTGAAACCTTCACAACTGCCCTTCTCGCCCTGCCAGGCTGCGGAATAACGTCCATGTTTCGCTCCAGTTCATCCCGTCCTCTCGTTGGACAGGGGAGAGAAATGGCCGCAGAGGAGCCAGTTCAGGTAGGTATTATCAGGGGGTTGCTGGTGGGTTCCTCCAGGGGGGGAGAGGGACAGCAAATACGTGGGAGATGGGAAGGTTTGCACAGGCTGGTTTGAAGGTTGCAGTCTGGTTTGCAGGAAATGCACAGGGTGGAGAAAGGGAGGAGGACAGGGGTGTGCTAAACCTGCTGGGAGTTATTTAATATGTGGCCTAGATTCTAGGAACAGACCCAGGAGGTTCGGCGGTGGAAATGCTCTAGTTTGTGGAGCAGAAAATAACCCAGCTGCGTGGGGTTGGGAAAACTGACCAGACTCATAGTGCTGGAGCCCGACCTGACTAACCAGCGGCTGCTGTGAGATATGAAGGGGGCACCCACCAGTGAGGCTTGAGGGAGATTCCCCTCCCTTCCCATCCAGCTCTTCAGAATGGGGAGGGTGTTGGGCTTCCTACCAGGGAGCTGTCCCTGGACCCTGCTAGGGGCCCCATCTCCTGTATCAGTCGGTGGCTAGTAGGTGTGTGATGGGTCTGCTGGGAGAGAGGAGGGGCTCTCGCTTCGTCCCCTCCCCCTGGTGTTTCCTGGATGCTCTGAGCAGGGTGGGGGTGGGACTCTGTTGACTGCAATCCACCCAGAGTTTCTGTTTGGCTCCTGTTCTCCATATATAGGGGGGCTCTGAGTGGGGCAGCAGTTACTGAGTGTTGGACTCTTGCTCTTTCAGGGGGCGGTGACCTTCGAGGAGGTGGCTGTGTATTTCACCAGGGAAGAGTGGGCTCTGCTGGACCCCACTCAGAGAGCCCTCTACAGGGATGTCATGCAGGAGAACTATGAGAATGTGACCTCGCTGGGTAAGGGTTACTCTCCCCTCTATTCTTGGAAGGGGAAAAGAAGAGACATGGTTCACGCCAGCCCCACAATGCCACCTCTACTCTGCCCTGTTTCAGCATCACCCCAATATGCCAGTAACACACAAGCTACCAGAGACCCTCCTGCTGCAGAACACTTTGGGAACAGAGCACAGGAGCACGCACAGTGTCAAATATCTCCTGTTTGTTCAAGTAAAACTGAGGGTTCGGTGCGGCATAATCAGCAGAAGCTTCCTACTCCTGATCTCTCAAACCGTGAGCCTTCTCCACCCAGACCACAATTATGCTTGGGGTGTAACGAGCAGGCTGCTGGAGTCAGCTGCTGATCCGGGTTACTTATCACACAGACAGTCCGTGCGTCCTTGAATGCTGGCTGGGGTATCCAGAGAAGGAAGCTCAGTGGCGGATTTAGCGTTAGTGGGACCCTGTGCTCAGCTCCATTTTAGGGGTCCCTCCTTGGGACATAAGCAACAAAAGATCACCCTCTCTTATTTCCTCCCACCCCTGCCCCAGCTCAGAGCCTGCCCCCTCACTCAACCTCCCCATAGCCTGCACCCTCCCGCCCCAACTCCCTCCCAGAGCCCGCGTGTCCGCACCCCCTGCACCCCATCCCTGCCCCAGCTCAGAGCCTGCCCCCTCACTCAACCTCCCATAGCCTGCAACCTCCTGCCCCCAACTCCCCTGAGCCCGCGTGTCCGCACCCCCTGCACCCCAATCCCATGCCCCAGCTCAGAGCCTGCACCCCTCACTCAACCTCCCCATAGCCTGCAACCCTCCCGCCCCAACTCCCCGAGCCTGTGTGTCCGCACCCCCTGCACCCCAATCCCCTGCCCCAGCTCAGAGCCTGCCCCCTCACTCAACCTCCCCATAGCCTGCAACCCTCCCGCCCCAACTCCCCTGAGCCTGCGTGTCTGCACCCCTGCACCCCATCCCCTGCCCCAGTCCTTTTTCCTTTGTAGAAAGGAGAAGTGAGTAATGTAGATCTCCTGTCTTATTTTAGTGAAGTCCGTTTGTATGGATAAATGGACACAAATCAGATATTAGGAATGGCAATATTCAAAAACCTGTAGGAGAACACTTCAACCTCCCTGGACACACACTAGCAGATCTTAAGGTGGCCATCCTGCAGCAAAAAAACTTCAGGACCAGACTTCAACGAGAAACTGCTGAGCTTCAGTTCATCTGCAAATTTGACACCATCAGCTCAGGATTAAACAAAGACTGTGAATGGCTTGCCAACTACAGAACCAGTTTCTCCTCCCTTGGTTTTCACACCTCTACTGCTAGAATAGGGCCTCATCCTCCCTGATTGAACTAACCCCGTTATCTCTAGCTTGCTTCTTGCTTGCATATATATATATACCTGCCCCTGGAAATTTCCACTACTTGCATCCGAAGAAGTGGGTATTCACCCACGAAAGCTCATGCTGCTAATTGTCTGTTAGTCTATAAGGTGCCACAGGATTCTTTGCTGCTTGTATTGTAACAGGAGGCTATTCAGTAGATTATGTCTTTTCAAAGACATCCGAAGAAGTGAGCTTTAGCTCACGAAAGTTCATGCTAAAATAAATTTGTTAGTCTTTAAGGTGCCACAAGTACTCCTGTTTTTTTTGCGGATACAGACTAACACGGCTGCTACTCTGAAACCTATCTTTTCAAATGGTACCTCACAAGCCCTACAGTGATAAATGAAAGGGAGGGGAGGGATCTCCCTTTTATAAACACCCAGCCAGCCAGTTGGCTGTAAAATCCCTGTTGGTGCGAGTTCTCTGCTTGCTTTATCTCTAAAGGGTTAACAAGCCAACAGGGTTTAAAAAAAAAAGTATTGGGGACCTGACCAAAAGAGCCAATGGAAAGGCTAGAACTTTGTTAAATGGGAAAGTAACTTTCCCTTTGTCTGTTGTTCTCCGGAGAAGGCGACACGGAGTAGCAATGCTGTTTATGGCTTGAAGCAGGTATGAAAATTCATCTTCCATACCTAGAAGAAATGATTTGGCCAAGGAATGTTTAGACAGACACAACCAGGTTTATTTTTTATTTTGGCTTTTGGATCTACTCGGTGCTATCCCAGATGGTTTTGTTTGCTTGTAAGCTTTAAGCTGAACCCCCAAGAAAGCTATTTTGGGTGCTTACAAACATTTTCTTTTAAGATCTAGCAGAAGCCTAAGTTCCAGATGTATTGTTTTCCTTTTCAATTTTACTAAAATTTACCTCTTTTAAGAACAGGATTGGATTTTTGGTGTCCTAAGAAGTTTGTGTGTGTTGTTTGATTAGCTGGTAGCCACAGCTAATTTCCTTTGTTTTCTTTCTCAGCTCTTTCCCAGAGGGGAGGTGAAAGGGCTTGAGGGTGCCCTAGAGGGAAGAATTCTCAAGTGCTCCTTCCTGGGTCCAAGGGTTTGGGGGGGGTTGCATTTGAGTGGTGGCAGCATTTACCAAGCCAAGGTCAGAGAAAAGCTGTAACTTTGGGGGTTTTAATACAAGCCTAGAGTGGCACAAATTAATCTGTAGAATCCTGTCGGGCCCCCACTTTCTGCACTCGGAGTGACAGAGTGGGGATTCAGCCCTGACACATACTATGAACAAAATTGATCATAATTTTCTAGAAGAGTGAACATAGGGGAACAGACTAGCACAGTGTCTGTGTGTTCCCAACATATATGTGGGTATTCTAGTCCCTCACAAGCAAGGTGTTCGGCATCTTCAAACACCTGAGGAACCGGTCCTAGGAATTGACTGGTTTATTAAGTGACACTGTATGGAATTGAGAGACACTTTATATTATTATTATTTTATTATAAATACTGTGGCAAATTGCCAGTACTGTTATGCTGGGTCTCGTACTTTCTCTTCTTTGTGGAAGGTTCAGGGCGCCATTGCTTGCCTCCTAATCGGTATTTTAATTACCCCACTAGTGTCCTTGAGGAGGAGTGGAGAGGGAGGGACCTGGGCCCGCCTCTTCTCCAGGTCCCAACCCAGGGGCCCTGAGGATAGTGGTGAACCACTTGTACTGGCAGTTCCTTCCCTGGGCTACTTCCTCTCCTGCCCTTCAGCTTGTGGAGGGCTTCTTGCCCTCCTTCTACACAAGCCAGGTGCCCCTTACCTAGGGTTTTTGGATTTCTCAGCCCACCGCAGCACTCCTCCAAACTTTCCTTTTGTCTCTCTTCAAAACTGCCCTCTGCTCCAACCAAACCTTCCTACTCCAACTCCCCACACTGTCTGGCTGAAGCAGGGTTTTTTATCACCTGACTGCTGGTGCTCTAATTGGCTTCAGGTGCTCTAGTTAATCTGTAGCAAACCTTCCTCCCCTTGCAGGGAATAAGGCTCCCTGCTAACACTCTCCTGCTGCATCACAATACCAATATGATGAAATTGCAATGAATCGTGCTATATATGCCATGTAAGGAGTCAGTGAAAATGTTATGAGTTTCCAAGTATGATAATCTTGTTTCTATCTTTGTATTGTGAGTTACAGATATGTAGGGTATATCTGTATTCCAGACTTGTGTAGTGTTTCTGAGTGACACCCCCAGACATATTGGCATCAGCGCTGTCCAGCCTGTTCGATGGCCCAGCCAGGGTCATCAGCCATACAATGAACCCATGGAAAGGATTAAGGGGATACACCTATTGAGTCAGCAAGACGTGCAGGGTTATGCCTGTTGTGGCAAATTGCCGGCACTATTATGATGGGTCTCGTGCTTTCTCTTCTTTGGGGGGGGGGGGGGGGCGGTTTTCAGGGCACCATTTATTGCCCCTGAATTGGAATATTAAATTACCCACTAGTTTACAAGAGGAGGGGAGTGGAGAGGGAGGGACCTGGGCCCGCCCTCTACTCCAGGTCCCAGCCCAGGGGCCCTGAGGTTAGTGGTGAATCACTTGAACTGATGGTTCCTTCCCCTGGGCTACTTCCCGCTCCTGCCCTTCAGCTTGTGGGGGCTTCCTGCCCTCCCTCTGTACAAGCCAGGTGCCCCTTACCTAGGGTCTTGGACTTCTCCGCCCACTTCAGCACTTCTCCAAACTTTCCTCTGCTTCCCTTCAAACTGTTCTCTGCTCCAATACCAATCCTTCTGCTCCAACTACTTCCCTGTCTGATTGGAGCAAGGGTCTTTATCAGGTGACTGACTGCAGGTGCTCTAATTGGCTTCAGGTGCTCTAGTTCATCTATAGCAAACTTTCTTCCCTCTACAGGGAATAAGGCTCCCTTCTAACCCTCTCCTGCTGCCCTCTGGCCACGCTGTATCACACTGTGTACTGAGAACTCCAAGGCTTTTCCATGTCATGTGCTGTGAAGCTTGTGTTTGGGACACAGGAATTAGAAGCCACTTGGCAAAAGGAATATAAAGGGCAGCTGCATCATCTCCATTTTGTCTTCAATTCCTCTTCCTACCTCTGGAGCAACTTCTCTACAAGCTGAAGGCTTGAACAAAGGACTGAATAATGTGGATGTTTACCAGAGAGCCTTTCAAGCCAGAAACTCACCAATACTGCTAAGAACCAGATGTATAGATTTCTGAATGTGTCTGACTGCTTTCCCATTTAACAATTCCCTTTTTCTTTCTTTCTTTTATAATAAACCTTTAGTTTAGATGCTTTCTTACTTATAAACCTTTAGTTTAGATGCCAATGATTGGCTGGCATCGTAGTATTTTGAGTAAGATCCAAACCTATACTGACCTGGTAATGTGGCTGACTCTGGGGTCAGAAGAACACTTTGTTTATGTGAGCAGAGTTTTTAAATAACCTCTCACTGTGCTGGACCTAGGTGCTGCTTAGGAGCCAGACAACTGGAATGCAATAAAGGGGGCCGTGTGATTTCTTTTTTCAGTTTCTGGATAACCAGTGTGGGGGATCAGAAGCACAGTTGGTGACTGGTCGGTGAGTTTAACTTCCATGTTAACCACCAGTTTGGGAGCCTCTGCTCTCCCTTTTCAGCCTGCCCTGGTCTTGGCATTTTCAGTGAGGACTAGCCCAGGCACACCGGGTCACACAGTATTAAAGTTAAATTAATAGAATGTTTTTTATGAGAAAGTTTTATGAAATCAACGGAACTCCTTTGTTTTCTTTCATCTGAGCAGGGTTTCCATTTTCCAAACCTGATGTGATCTCCCAGCTGGAACAAGGGGAAGAGCCATGGGTCTCAGACCTGCAGGGATCAGAGGGAAAACAGACCCTGAGATCTCCTGCAGAGGTGAGGAAACATTAAACCAACTCTGAGTGTGAAAGTGCCTGAAGGAAACATCTGGGATGCCCTATGAAGCCCTTGAGAGGTCTCTCAGTTCATTATTGTTGCCAGCAGGGGTCATATCCTCAGGGTAACTATAGCTCATGGCTTCCCGTAGATTCTAGCAGACACCAGGCAGTAGCTTCCTCCCTTCCCCTTGAGACTTTGGATGGGATTTGAAAGCCCAATTGATCCTCCTCTCTCTCCTGTTTTGGGGAAGAGTATGGGGGAGTTCAGTTTGTGATTTTTATTTGACCTCCCTCCAGCACTTAGTTTGTTTTGGCTTTTCACTTTTCATCCCTGTTTGATGTTTCTGTCTGTTTCACAGCAAGTGATGCAATGGCATGTGAGAAAGAGGAGCAGAATTCTCAGCAGAAAAATGTTCAGCAAGTGGATAAACACAGAGCATTATGGCAAAGATCAAAAAGCAATGCGTCCAGGAGTCATGAGGAGGAAAAGTCCTGTGAGATTCAGCACAGACCAGAGAGAGAACAAGGAAACCAGCCGGGGGTGAAAATGGGTAAATGTATTTCCTCTGAGGGAACTCAGAAGGACCTCAAGGAAACCACAACAAAGCAGGAAATCATCATTGCAAAGAGAAAAAATACATGCACAGAGTGTGGAAAAAACTTATATGACTACTCAGCCCTTCTTAATCATCAGAGAATCCACAAAGGCAACTGGCCCTATGAATGCCGTGAGTGTGGGAAAACCTTCTCTCGTAGCTCAGCCCTTTCTGTTCATCAGAGAATCCACACAGGGGACAGGCCCTACGAATGCCATGAGTGTGGGAAAACCTTCACTCAAATATCAACCCTTTCTGTTCATCAGAGAATCCACACAGGAGACAGGCCCTATGAATGCCGTGAGTGTGGGAAAAGCTTCACTAATAACTCGGCCCTTTCTGTTCATCAGAGAATCCACACAGGGGACAGGCCCTATGAATGCCATGAGTGTGGGAAAAGCTTCACTAGCAACTCGGCCCTTTCTGTTCATCAGAGAATCCACACAGGGGAGAGGCCCTACAAATGCAGTGAGTGTGGGAAAACCTTCACTCAAATATCAACCCTTTCTGTTCATCAGAGAATCCACACAGGAGACAGGCCCTATGAATGCCGTGAGTGTGGGAAAACCTTCACTCAAATATCAACCCTTTCTGTTCATCAGAGAATCCACACAGGAGACAGGCCCTACAGATGCAATGAGTGTGGGAAAAGCTTCACTAGCAACTCGGCCCTTTCTGTTCATCAGAGAATCCACACAGAGGACAGGCCCTACGAATGCCGTGAGTGTGGGAAAACCTTCACTGAAATATCAACCCTTTCTGTTCATCAGAGAATCCACACAGGAGACAGGCCCTATGAATGCCGTGAGTGTGGGAAAAGCTTCACTCGGAACTCAGATCTTTCTAAACATCAGAGAATCCACACAGGGGAGAGGCCCTACAAATGCAGTGAGTGTGGGAAAACCTTCACTCAAATATCAACCCTTTCTGTTCATCAGAGAATCCACACAGGGGAGAGGCCCTACGAATGCCATGAGTGTGGGAAAACCTTCACTCGAATATCAACCCTTTCTGTTCATCAGAGAATCCACACAGGAGACAGGCCCTACGAATGCAATGAGTGTGGGAAAAGCTTCACTAGCAACTCAGCCCTTTCTGTTCATCAGAGACTCCACACAGGGGAGAGGCCCTACGAATGCCGTGAGTGTGGGAAAAGCTTCACTCAAAGATCAGCCCTTTCTGAACATCAGAGAATCCACACGGGGGGACAGGCCCTATGAATGCCGTGAGTGTGGGAAAGCTTCAATCTAAGATCAAACCTTTCTGTTCATCAGAGAATCCACACAGATGGGAGGCCCTACGAATGCCGTGAGTGTGGGAAGACCTTCTCTTGGCACTCAGCCGATAATAGCCATCAGAAAATCTGCAAGGGCAATGAACACCATAAAACCCTCTAGGGCTATCAATTTTTTTTCTTTAATACTTTTCCTGATTCCCACATAGTAACTTTTAAAATCTGTTTGAACTGTTTGCAGCACCATTATCTCTCAGCTTGGCCAGATGAGTGGCCCATTTATGCCTTTTGTAGTTTGCCTTCTTTTGAGGTGGGCCCATTTGTCCTTTCTATCAACTCAATTATCCCACAAGTAACTGGAGTGTGCCCTTCCTATGAGGAACCAGGGAGTGTCACATTTATACCATTCCTCCTATTGCAAAGTGATTGTTAGAGTCACCAGTGATACAGATTGTATCCGTGCCAGTTGTTCTCACATTGCTCTGGGTTGTGCTGAAGAGCAGTTACATTGGGAATTTTTCATGTTATAGTTAATTAAAGAGGAGCAGGGGAAAAAAGTGTCATTTCAGCCTCTGTGACACTGGAAGGAGATGGGGTGGTTCAGAGATTCCCTCCTTCCCCATCACTCCAGAACTGTTACATTTTGGCTTCTCTGTGCAGAGTTTATTTTCATCACATTCTATCCCTCCACTTCTCAAAATGTCATATGAGGAAGAGTTCTCAGCTGTCTGTGCTTGGAGATGATGCTTTGATTTCTTTCCTCCTATAGCAGAGTTGCTATGACTGGAGATGAAAGTGTCAAAGACCTGGAAGGGGAATTTAAATTGATCCCAAACATAGTGTGATTATTTGGCGTTTAAATACCAGGTTTCATCTATTGGTAAAGCCACTTCTGGCAAGAGGACTATTTTGTCCCCCATTATGGGGATGCTGGGATACTTACAATTTTGTAAATAACATAACTGACTATTGAGAGAGTGCTGAGTGAAGCTGCTTTGAATGGATCAGAGGAGAATGTGATGGGAGAATCTCTTGTCCTGATTCTAAATAATCAGATGTAACCTGCTCTGGAATGTCTCTTGATACTTTCATTGTCATGTATTCTGTCTCTCTGTGATGTGGGTTTCTCTCTTTCCTGAAGGCTGTTTGCTCACCCAATTGGATATTAGTTCAGTTCGATAGGACGTAGCTCAGATTTCTTGGAGTATTGAAGACAAATGACCATTTCCTAAAGTCCTCATTTGTCACTTCAGCTTTGCTTTTTCCCACCCTCCATGATGACATGGAGAAAGTTCAAGTGCAGTTCTGTCAACAGTGGAGAACTCTCCAATTTACTGCACACGCTAACAAAGAAACAGCAGTGATTTAAAATCTCCATTCGGAAATGGTGAACAACAACAGAACCCCAACTAACTGAGGGAAGTGCATATGATCACAGTGGAGTTCAATTATTTAAGTCAGTATTTTCTCAGATGATTTGGGGAGAGAATTCCACATTAAGTGATTTTTAACTTGGCAAAATACCCATGTATTTGGTTCCTGAAGCATTTTTGTAACCCATGCCCCACAGAAGATCTTTCCTATTTGGAATGCTCCCCTTCATGATGCAGATGTTGAGGAAAGAGAAGTGGTATTTTTGTTCAATTTATCCTTAATAGATGCTGAAAAGGTGTATAAAATGAAATCAATGTTGGAAATCTAATAGCAGCAGAAAAATAGCTCTTTTTAAATAGAAATTCTAGCTCTGGTAACGAAGATTCTGATCCCGGCCTGTATCCAGTCCCTTGCTGTGTCACCAAATTAAAGAAAAGCTGGGCATGTTTCCGGAAGCCATTGCTTACGACACTGCTGAGATTTTGAGTGGTTTTGTAAAGGATTCTACTTCTGAGAAGTGTAAATTTACCCTAAAAAGGGCAAGGAAACAAAGGGCATCAGGAATGTATGTTTTTTTGGATGAGGCAAGAAAAGGGAGTAGCATTGTCCCCCTTGGATAGCCCCTGTTCAATTGCAGGTCAGAAAGCAAAACTCTCCTGCAAGAATATCCAAAAAAGATTGTGTTTCACTTCATAAGTACAGTTGTGTGGCAATTAAATGATGACCCTAAAATTTCATAAAAGCAAAGAACGCTGAACAAAAAAGTGTGGGAAATACGGCTGTATCTGAGAAAATGGCTTTGAATGAAGGAAGACAAAAATTGATCGGTCGAGAGAAAAGGCCCTGTTTCCCCCTAGTTTGGAACTTCTCTCACAACTACTGGAATAGAAAAGCTAAACAAATGGTGTTCTATTGTTGCAAAGGAGACTGAAGTGAGGCCATTTTCTCCAGATAAAAGAAAATGGTCATGTCAGGAGTGGGATTTGAAACCACGTCTCTATGCAGAAACCAGAACACCCAAGAGAGAGGAAAAAAGAGTCTTAAAATGGGCACTTTGGACCAGTCCCAAATCCTAACGCTACAAAGAATGTGACTTATCAACCCTAGTTTTCATTAATATTTGATGACACTCTTTAGGGAGGCCAAGATGGCACATCTCTTTCAACTCCTAGAGACCTTCTCCAGCACAGCTGATTTTTAGGCACACTCACCCGGACCTAAATTTACACGTTTCCTGGAGTTCCATGAGTTCTGCGGTGTTGGAATCTCCCTGCTCACGTTTTAAGCGAACAAAAGATGGGTGCTGGCATTCGGAGACCCTCAAAATCCTGCCCTGGGGGACAGACAGTTAAGCAACCAGCATCCACAACCTCTACCATGATAGCATCCTGTCTGGCAACAACTCACTTATCAATAGCTGGGGTCTGAAATCCTCATTTCTTTGTTGTTCTATCACTGTAGTCTCCACTTTCCTATTGCTTGTCTGTATAATCTCTGTCTGGTTCTGTGATTGTTTCTGTCTGCTGGATAATTAATTTGTTGGGTGTAAAGCAATTCAGGTGGTGGGGTATAACTGGTTAGATAATCATGTTACAATATGTTAGGATTGGTTAGTTACATTTCAGTAAAATGATTGGTTAAGGTATAGCTAAGCAGAACTCCAGTTTTACTATATAGTTTGCAGTCAATCAGGAAGTAAGGGGGGGAATGGAATGGGGGTAGGGGAATTGGAGTTATGTTTTGCTAAGGGGGAAAGAGAAAGAGGGACACAGACAAGCCTCTGTGGTGTCAGAGCTGGGAAGGGCGATACTGAGGAAGAAAATTGGAATCATTGCTTGCTGGAAGTTTACCCCAATAAACATTGAGTTGTTTGCACCTCTTGAACTGCGGGTATTGCTGCTCTCAGGTCATACGAGAAGGACCAGGGAAGGGGGGCGTGATGGGATAACCCCTCTAAGAAGTACGTCTTTCAGGGTGTGAAAAACCCTGGAATCAGTATAATTAAGCTGCCCTAAGCCATGGTTAGATAGTGCTAAATGAAAGGAAAGATTGTTCTGTCAATGTAGCTATTACAGGGATGGAAAACCCCTCCACTCACTATAGCAACTGTCTACTCCACAGTGCTAGAGCAGTGTCACAGCAGCATTTTAAGTGTAGACAGCCTCAGAGTGAGACCAGGTCTGGCTCTGTGGATGCTCAGGCACTACAAGAGCAGTGACAATACACGAATGCTTCCGTAGTTGGCAGGATTCAAACTTGCCTGGGGAGACCCCAATGGATTTCTAGTCCATCGCCTTAACCACTCGCCTGCAACTACTTGATGTATAGGTGCTTCAC